>NC_092000.1:20856231-21231110 GCF_044704955.1 Pristiophorus japonicus | reverse complement strand
AGTGTCCCAGCACTGAATGTGTGTGTAACAGGACTGAGTGTCCCAGTACTGACTGTGTGTGTATAACAGGACTGAGTGTCCCAGCAATGACTGTGTGTAACAGGACTGAGTGTCCCAGCACTGACTGTGTGTGTAACAGGACGGCGTGTCCCAGCACTGACTGTGTGTATAACATGACTGAGTGCCCCAGTACTGACTGTGTGTGTGTATAACAGGACTGAGTGCCCCAGCACTGACTGTGTGTGTATAATGGACTGAGAGTCCCAGCACTGACTGTGTGTATAACGGACTGAGTGCCCCAGCACTGACTGTGTGTGTATAAGGGACTGAGAGTCCCAGTACTGACTGTGTGTGTAACAGGACTGAGTGTCCCAGCACTGACTGTGTGTAATACAGGACTGAGAGTCCCAGCACTGACTGTGTGTATAACAGGACTGAGTGTCCCAGCACTGACTGTGTGTATAACAGGACTGAGTGTCCCAACACTGACTTTGTGTGCAATAGGACTGAGTGTCCCAGTGCTGACTGTGTGTATAACAGGACTGAGTGTCCCACAACTGACTTTGTGTGTGAAACAGGACTGAGTCTCCCAGCACTGAATGTGTGTGTATAACAGGACTGAGTGCCCCAGCGCTGACTGTGTGTGTGTGTAACAGGACTGAGTGTCCCAGTACTGACTGTGTGTGTAACAGGACTGAGTGCCCCAGCACTGTCTGTGTGTGTAACAGGACTGAGTGTCCCAGCACTGACTGTGTGTGTAACAGGACTGAGTGTCCCAGCACTGAATGTGTGTGTAACAGGACTGAGTGCCCCAGTACTGACTGTGTGTGTGTATAACAGGACTGAGTGCCCCAGCACTGACTGTGTGTGCGTAACAGGACTGAGTGTCCCAGCACTGACTGTGTGTGTAACAGGACTGAGTGCCCCAGCACTGACTGTGTTTGTAACAGGACTGAGTGTCCCAGCACTGACTGTGTGTGTATAATCCCACAACTGACTGTGTGTGTGTGTAACAGGATGGAGTGTCCCAGCACTGACTGTGTGTATCACAGGACTGAGTGTCCCAACACTGACTTTGTGTGCAATAGGACTGAGTGTCCCAGTGCTGACTGTGTGTATCACACGACTGAGTGCCCCAGTACTGACTGTGTGTGTGTATAACAGGACTGAGTGCCCCAACACTGACTGTGTGTGTATAACGGACTGAGAGTCCCAGCACTGACTGTGTGTGTATAAGAGGACTGAGAGTCCCAGCACTGACTGTGTGTGTATAACGGACTGAGGGTCCCAGCACTGACTGTGTGTATAACGGACTGAGTGCCCCAGCACTGACTGTGTGTTTATAACGGACTGAGAGTCCCAGTACTGACTGTGTGTGTAACAGGACTGTGTGTCCCAGCACTGACTGTGTGTAATACAGGACTGAGTGTCCCAGCACTGACTGTGTGTATAACAGAACTGAGTGTCCCAGCACTGACTGTGTGTAATACAGGACTGAGAGTCCCAGCACTGACTGTGTGTATAACAGGACTGAGTGTCCCAGCACTGACTGTGTGTATAACAGGACTGAGTGTCCCAACACTGACTTTGTGTGCAATAGGACTGAGTGTCCCAGTGCTGACTGTGTGTATAACAGGACTGAGTGTCCCACAACTGACTGTGTGTGTGAAACAGGACTGAGTGTCCCAGCACTGAATGTGTGTGTATAACAGGACTGAGTGCCCCAGCACTGACTGTGTGTGTAACAGGACTGAGTGTCCCAGCACTGATTGTGTGTGTAACAGGACTGAGTGCACCAGCACTGACTGTGTTGTAACAGGACTGAGTGTCCCAGCACTGACTGTGTGTGTAACAGGACTGAGTGTCCCAGCACTGAATGTGTGTGTAACAGGACTGAGTGCCCCAGTACTGACTATGTGTGTGTATAACAGGACTGAGTGCCCCAGCACTGACTGTGTGTGCGTAACAGGACTGAGTGTCCCAGCACTGACTGTGTGTGTAACAGGACTGAGTGCCCCAGCACTGACTGTGTGTGTAACAGGACTGAGTGTCCCAGCACTGACTGTGTGTGTATAACGGACTGAGTGTCCCACAACTGACTGTGTGTGTGTGTAACAGGACTGAGTGTCCCAGCTGTAATATTGAGCTCCCCCTAGTGGACTACTGTGGTAATGCAACTAATGATGTAAATAATAGAAGGGTCATGTGACAATGATGACAGTTGGAGCCATCTTGTAGTGTATGTAGTTGGTGATGTCGTAAAGAATATATCACATTGGCGATGTATGATGGGATAAGCGGATTCCCAAGCTGATATTTTTGTTGGAGGATGCTATTTCTGCCAAATAACAGAGAGACTTTGAGAGGTTCTTTGTTTTGCAGCACAGCTAAAACTCCAAGGTAAATTACAAGCACAATCGTTTGAACTGCCAGAGTCCAGATGGCTGCACCTATGGAAATAATAGGACTCATGGGTGAGTTCCATCGTGACCGAGAGACTTTCAGAGCGTATGTGGAGCGGCTAAAAATGTTTTTTGGCGCAAATAGTATCGTCAAAGTCCCCGATGATGAAAACCATAACCGGGTGCTGTTAAAAAGAAAATAAAGTATTTTCCAGACTGAAACAGGCCCCGAGGTATATGAACCCCTGAAAAATTTGCTAGTTCCCACCAAGCCGAAGAACATGCCACTGACGGAGATTCTAACCACATTACAACAGCACTACAGTCCTGGGACCCTAGAAATTGCTGAAAGTTATTGTTTTGGAACACAAGATCAATTAATTGATGAGGGTATCAGTGAGTACATTGTAGCTTTTAAAAAACTATCCGTTCACTCTCATTTCGGAAACTTTCAGGACCAAGCATTGGGTGACCACTTTGTTCCTGGGATGAAAAATGAAGCAATCAGAAGAAAATTGTTGACAACCCTTAACTTGACTTTTGATTTAGATTGTCAGACAGCTATGTTGATGGATATGGCCGTCCAATACTCCTGAGAATGTTGTGCCATTTCCAGTCGTCAGACAACCAAGGTGAATCACCTGCAGGCCTCAGCAACTGGCCAAGGTACCATTGAATTGAAGTTGTGCTATCTGTGCCCGGGACAACACTGCTCAAAGCTGTCCATATGTTTTCTTCTGCAAGAAAACTTGGCATTTTACGAAGGCATGCCGACTGAAAAGTAAACCGATGTTCAAAGCTCGAAGTAGAAATCGGCAGACACTGCATAGCATTGAAGAGATCAACAGGATGAGTAGGTGCTGGAGATATATGTGATCAGGAGCATGAGGGTATCTGACAATGATTCATAATGTATCATCATCCAAGTAGGCATTGCTGGAGCCAGAATACCCAATGAAATCAACACTGGTGGATCCATGAATATAGTACTGGAATCGCTACATCTCAACAAGTTGAATGATTTTCGAGGGATGAAATCGAAGGTGGAGCTTCGAGGATACTCAGGAGTGCAAATCCCTGTGGTAGGACGTATCACCATACCGATGAAATAAAAGGATCAGTTTCAGAGCTTTCCTTTCATAATAGTGGCAGGAGACAAGCCTGCATGGATAGATAGAAATTGGTTGGGATCACTGAAGCTGGATTGGAATTAGATTTTTCATGTGGAAACAAAATTTGCATCAAAAGATGACGTCATCAAGCAGGATCTGAAGATGTGCTGTGAAACTGGCAGTCCGATTCAAGGCGAGTGTCAGAATGCAGAAGGATGCTAGACCAGTTTACTACAAGTCACATCCTGTACCATACACACTCAAGGAGAAAGCTGAACTCAAAAGATTGAATCTGAGAACAGTATCTCTAAAGTCGAAGAAGTGTTCTATTTTTCATACATTGATGAACTGCCAGTCATAGCTGAAGAGATTGGTAGAGCAACCAAGTGTGACCCAGTTATGTCAAAGGTATATGATTACATAGCAAATGGCTGGTCAAACCAAACATCAGAGGAAGTTATTCATCCATACTTCCTTCATCGGAATGAATTATCAGTGGATAAAGATTGTATCATGTGCGCTGCAAGAGTAGTTATTTCAAATAAGTTCAGGTCCAAATTATTAGGAGATCTACATGACCAGTACCTGGGAATGTGCTGGATAAAGAGTTTTGCATGCAGTTACTTATCGTGGCCAGCTTCAGATAAAGATATAGAGTATATTGTTAGTCAGTGTACAACATGTCAGTGTACAGTGTACAACAAGAATCCAAGAATTTGCACAGTTCATGAACAGAAATGGTGTGAAACATATCACGGTTCCATCATACCACACTGCTTCAAATAGTGCAGCAGAGAGCCCAGTACAAATTGTAAAACATGGTCTCATCAAGCAAATGTTGGATCCAAATCCAAGGAAACGGCTGTTGTTGTTGAACCACAACCTGGCTAATTTTCTGATTCCTTTCATAATACACCTCCTACAGCTCCTGGTAGAACAACAGCAGAGTTGTTTCTCAAACGACAACCACGAACCAGATTCTCATTGTTAAAGCCAAACTTGGCACAGTCAGTTGAAGAGAAACAATTAAGACAGAAAGAGAGTCATGCTAGAGGTAGAGTAAGAGAGAGAAGTTAAATCAGAAGGCGAGAGTGAAGAACCATCACTATAAATGGTTAAAGTGGTTACCAGGAAGAGTAGTGAATATATGTGGCCCTCGCACATATTTGGTCAAGGTGTTTGATCATTGAAAGGTTAGGTTTGTTCACATAGATCATATTTTACCTGCTGATGTGGAAAAAGTTGAAAGTTGGAATTAATCGATTATTTCTGATGAGTCAGATAGTCTTGTTACAAGTAGAGTACCGATAGCAAATCCTACATCAGATGTACTAGAAACAAGTCTCAGAGGAAGTCAGAATTTAAATCTGAGTCCAAGTCAGGCAGATAAACAGTCTGAAGTTGTAGAGTATCCAAATGTAGATCAAGGATCTCGCTTGGAGAAAACCTCCCCTCAGGCTCAGCCTAGAATGAGTCTAAGTTCGACACTAAGTTTGGAAAGTTCTGTTCGAGAGCGAAGGTATCCTCGTCGAAACAGAAAACCAGTGGTTATGTTTGATTTGCAAATATTATACAATAAGCATAATAACTTTTAGTTATATAGTGCCTTTAACATAGTAAAATGCCCCATTCACAAAGGTGTTAAAGACAAACAGATAAATTTGACACCGAGCCACGGAATAAATTAAGGCAAATCATCAAAAGCTTGTTTGAAGAGGTAGGTTTTAACAAGTGTCTTAAAGGAGGAAAAAGAGGTAGAGAGGCGGAGAGGTTTAGGGAGGGAGTTCCAGAGCTTAAGGCCCAGGCAGCTGATGGTTGAGCCGTTAGAATAAGGGATGTTCAAGAGGCCAGAATTTGAGGAGCAAGACATCTTAATAAGAGCATAAAAACGTAAGAAATAGGGGCATGAGTAGGCCATACGGCCCCTCGGGCCTGCTCCACCATTTAATACGATCATGGCTGATCCGATCAGGGACTCAGGTCCACTTCCCTGCCCACTCTCCATAACCCCTTATTCCCTTGTGGGATTGTGAGGCTGAAAAAGATTACAGAGATAGGGAAGGGCAAGTCCATAAGCCCATATCTTTTGTTGTGGTATAACCATGCAAGTTATGTATAATGATTGTTTGTTATGATTATTTCTTCATTAAGGAGGGAGAAGTGTAATATATAGCTCCCCTAGTGGACTACTGTGGTAATGCAACTAATGATGTAAACAATAAAAGTCATGTGACAAGGTCACATGATGACAGTTGTAGTGTATGTTGTTAGTGATATCATAAAGAATATATCATACCAGCACTGACTGTGTGTGTAAGAGGACTGAGTGTCCTGTAATGGAGAACCCCTGAGTGGACGACTGCTCCACCTACTGGACTGCAGATGTAATGCAACTATTAATGTAACTCCATACACACATGAGCAAATATGGCCAGATCACATGATGACAGTTTTTGTATTAGAGCCATCTTGTGTGTCCTTGTTAATGATGTCATAGGGATATATCACATTGGTGATGAGGATAGGATAATCAGATTGCCTAGCTGAAATTTTTGTTGGTGGATAATTCTGAAAACTGACAGAGAGACTTTGCGAGGTTCTTTGTTTTCCAGAACAGCTAAAAATCCACAGTAAATTTCAAGCACACTTGGCTGAACTGTTGACATTGCCAGAGTCCAGATGGCTGCACCTATGGGAATAATAGGGCGCTTGGGTGAGTTCCATCATGACCGAGAGACTTTTGGAGCATATGTGGAGTGACTAGAAATGTTCTTCACTGCAAATATATCACCGAAGTCCCCGATGATGAAAACCATAACAGGCACTTTTAGAAAGCAAACAGCTATTTTCCAGACTGAAGCTGGCCCGAGGTGTATGAAACCCTGAAAAATGTGCTTGTAACTGTCAAGCCAAAGGACACGCCACTGATGGAGATTCTAACAGCACTACATTCCTGAGCCCCTGGAAATTGCTGAAAGTTATCATTTTTGGACACAAAATCAATTAACTGACAAGAAGTGAGTGCATTGTAGCTTTAAAAAAGCTATAAATTTACTGTCATTTCGGAAACTTTCAGGACCAAACATTGTCTGACCACTTTGTTTGTGGGTTGAAAAGTTTCAGAGCTTTCCTCTCATAGTAGTGGCAGGAGGCAAGCCTGCCTTGATAGGTAGAACTTGGCTGTGATCACTGAAGTTGTATTGGAATGAGATTTTTCATGTGGAAATGAAATTTGCATTGAAAGATGATGTCATGAAGCAGCATCCAAAGTTGTTCTGTGAAACAGGCAGTCCGATCCAGGACTTCAAGGTGAGTGTCCGAGCAAAGAAGGACACTAGACCAGTTTACTGCAAGCCATGTCCCGTACCAAAAGTACTCAAGGAGAAAGTTGAGCAAAAACTCAAAAGACTAGAGACTGAGAACATTATCTCTTATGTCGATCACAGTAACGCTGATGCTCTTTCAAGGTTGCCATCCGCATCACTGGTTACACCCAATAGGGAAGAAGTGTTTTATTTTTCATACATTGATGAGCTGCCAGCCACAGCTGAAGAGATTGGTAAAGCAACCAAACTTGACCCAGTTATTCAAAGGCATATAATTACATAGCAAATGAAGGGCCAAACCAGGTATCAAAGGAAGATATTCATCCATACTTCCTTCATAGGAATTAATTATCAGTGGATAAAGATTGTATCATGTGGGGTGCAAGAGTAGTTATTCCAAATAAGTTCAGGTCCAATTTACTAGGAGATCTTCATGACCAGCACCTTGGAATATGCTTGACGAAGAGTTTTGCACGCAGTTACTCCTGGTGGCCATGTTTAGATATAGAGTACATCATTAGTCAATGTACAACATGTCAATCAGTGAGCAAGAAACAATCATCAGTACCATTGCAGCCATGGAAATGGCTTCCCGGAGTGTGGCAAAGGTTACATGTAGATTTTGTTGAACTAGAAGGATAACAATTGTTCATTGTGATTGATAGCCATTTGAAGTTGGTAGAGGTGTTTCCGATGCGGAAAATAACAACAAGTAAAACAATAGTCAATTTGCGAAGGTTGTTTCTTCATATGGCCTCCCAGAAGAAATTGTGTCTGATAATGGGCCGCAAGTTTGTTCAGATGAATTTGCACAGTTCATGAGCTGAAATGGTGTGAAACATACCAAAGTCCCACCGTACCACCCTGCTTCAAATGGTGCAGCAGAGCACACAGTACAAATTGTAAAACGCACCCTTATCAAGCAAATATTGGATCTAAATCTAAAGAAACGGCAGTTGTCGGACCACAAACTTTAAATTTTCCAATTACTTACCATAATACTGTTCATACAACTACTGGTAGAACACCAGCAGAGTTGTTCCTCAAACGAATGCCGCAAACCTGGTTCTCGTTGCTGAAGCCAAACTTGTCACAGTCAGTAGAAGAGAAACAATTAAGACAGAAAGAGAGTCATGTTGGAGGTAGAGTAAGAGAGAGAAGTGTGAAATTAAATCAGAAGGTGAGAGTGAAGAACCATCACCGTAAATGGTTAAAGTGGTTACCAGGAAGAATAGTGAAGATATGTGGCCCTCGCACATACTTGGTCAAGATGTTTGATCATTGAAAGGTTAGGTTTGTTCACATTGATCATATTTTACCTACAGATGTGGAAGGAGTTGAAAGTTGGTATCAATCGATTATTTCTGATGAGTCAGATAGTCTTATTACAAGTCGAGTACCAGTAGCAAATCCTACATCAGATGTACTAGAAACAACTCCCAGAGGAAGTCAGAATTTATGTCTGAGTCTGAGTCAGGCAGACTGATAGTCTAAAATTGTATGAGTCCAAATGTAGATCAAGGGCTGCCATTGGAGATAAATTCTCCTTAGGCTCAGCCTAGAATAAGGCTAAGTTCGACATCAAGTTTGGAAAGTTATTTTCGAGAGCAAATGTATCCTCTTCGAAACAGAAGACCAAGTTTGATTTGCAAATGTAGAAAAATAAGTCCATATCTTTTGTTGTGTAAACCATGCAAGTTATGTATAATGATTATTTTGTTATGATTACTTCTTCATTAAGGAGGGAGAAGTGTAATAGAGCTTCCCCCCAGTGGACTAGTCTTAGTGGACTACCGATGTAATGCTACTATTGATGCAAATAATAAAGGATCATTTGGCAATGTCACACGATGACAGTTTCTGTTTTCAAGCCATCTTATATGCATGTCCTTGTGTCATAAGGATATATCACATGTCCCAGCACTGACTGTATGTATGCAACAGGACTGAATGTCCCAGCACTGACTATGTGTGTAACAGGACTGAGTGTCTCACTTTTCATCTTGAGTTCCTGCTCCAGATTTCTATCCTGTGATCCGCTGCTTTGAACATCAGATCAGGATATGATTTGGCTCAGAGTAATGTGCATACCTAGATGTTCAGATTGGGGTTTAAATGTGTTGCTGCCTGCCTTTCAAATAACCAGAACATCTAAGCTTCAGTTTATCATCTTGTTTATGAAGCACAGACTTTTGAGTGACTTACCAAAGAACTTGCAGAAGAAACCTTGGAATTGGAGGAGAGGTAGAGAGACGGAAAGGTTTAGGGAGGGAGTTCCAGAGTTTGGGGCCCAGGCAACAAAAGGCACGGCCGCCAATGGTTGAGTGATTATAATCAGGGATGCTCAAGAGGGCAGGATTAGAGGAGTGTAGACATCTCGGGGGTTTGTGGGGCTGGAGGAGATTACAGAGATAGGGAGGCGTGATGCCATGGAAGGATTTGAAAATAAGTATGTTCCCATTGGCAGAAGAGTCGATAACGAGAGGACACAGAGTTAAGGTGATTTGGCAAAAGAACCAGAGGCGACATGAGGAAAAACCTTTTTACTCGATGAGTGGTTAGGATTTGGAATGTACTGCCTGACAGGGCGGTGGATAGAGATTCAACAGTAGCCTTCAAAAGGGAATTGGATAAATATTTGAAGTAGAAAAAGATTCCGGGGATGTGGGGAAAGAGCAGGGGAAGTGGGACTAACTGGACGGCTCTTCGAAAGAGCCGGCGCAGACTCGATGGGCTGAATGGCCTCCTTCTGTGCTGTACTATTCTTTGATTCTATGATTTCAGGAGCCTCTGCCAAGAACTGACACCATTCGGGTGAGGGCAAGGTGGAGGGTGGAGGGGGAGAATGGGGCACTGGGGGATGGGGAGGTGGTATAAATATGCTGCCACAGCATTGGGGCCGTGTGTGGGGCAGTATCCTGAGGGCATTGCACAAACTTGTCTTCTCTATTTCCCCGAACCCCCTCCCCATCCCTATCAACATCTGGAGACTGGATACTGGGGGCTGTGTCTCCTTCATCTGCATCCAATTTGAATCGCCCCACCCGCACTTGAGTGAAGGACGTTCTTGCTATTGAGGGAGTGCAGCGTAGGTTGACCAGGCTGATTACCGGGATGACAGGACTGACATATAAAGAAAGACTGGATCGACTGGGCCTGTATTCACTGGAATTTAGAAGAATGAGAGGAGATCTCATAGAAACATATAAAATTCTGACAAGATTGGACAGGTTAGATGCAGGAAGAATGTTCCCAATGTTGGGGAAGTCCAAACCAGGGGTCACAGTCTAGGGATAAGGGGTAAGCTATTAGGACCGAGATGAGGAGAAACTTCTTCACTCAGAGAATTATGAACCTGTGGAATTCTCTACCACAGAAAGTTGTTGAGGCCAGTTCATTAGATATATTCAAAAGAAGGTTAGATGTGGCCTTTACGGCTAAATTTGATTTGTTAAGGTTCCCTTAAAGTTTATTTGTTAATTTGTGGGTTCTAGTGCCCTTACCAAAGGCGGTACTTGGCTTAAAGCTTAGGTTGGTAGAGCTGTTAAGCTGTGAGTGGCTTAGCCAGTCATGTGATGTTCGTAAGACTCAATAAAACCACAGCCAGTTGGGTCCGGGGGGATCCACGATGAGGCAGGTGACTGTGAGCCTGGTGGATGAACTGGTAATGCGTAGTGTGATTGTTAAACCTTTGCTAATAAATCAACTAGTTCTTAATAGCAATATGTTGCTATGAATTCTTAAGCAAAGAACTCTTGAAGCAGACAAATAACAGAGACGTTATACCGAGGCCTCGTCTGCTCTCTCAGTTAAAAATCCTGTGGCACTATTTCGAAGAAGAGCAAAGGAGTTCTCCCTGGTGCTCGGGCCAATATTTATCCCTCGAGCAACATCGCTAAAATATAGATGATTTGATCATTATCTAATTGCTGTTTGCTGTGCGCAAATTGGCGGCTGCGTTTCCCACATTACAACAGCAACCACACTTTGAAATTGCTTCATTGCTTGTAAAGCACTTTGGGACATCCAGTGGTCATGAAAAGGTGCTATAGAAATGCAAGTCTTTCTTTTGCTACACGTGCGAAATCACTGTGAAGTTTCCGTTCTTTTACTGACATCTCCTTCCACACAGTCTGTCGGCTTTGGGAGGGTTTCAAGCCCATCACTGACACTTACTAACAGGAGTGTTGCTTTTTTTCCCCGGAGACCCCCGGCAACTGCCTGTGTTCACTGTGTCTGACATTTTGTTCACAACTGCGTTACAAGCACTTCAGGGACCGAGATCCATCGGCCATTGTTTTGAAGCTGAGTTCGTTCCCAGGCGACGAGCAGATCAGCAAAGATGACAACATGACCTGCATGAGAACAGGGGCCTTCAGAACACAGAGGAACGACAGCTTCTGCGGCATATATTTAATCCTTGGCTGTAAAGCGCTTTGGGACTTCCTGAGGTCGAGAAGGTGCTATAGAAAGGCGAGTTCTTTTTTTAACTCTTCTTGTTGATTTTGCTTGAATTTATTCTTTCATGGGATGTGGGCGTCGCTGGCAAGGCCGGCATTTATTGGCCATCCCTAGTTGCCCTTGAGAAGGTGGTGGTGAGCCGCCTTCTTGAACCGCTGCAGTCTGTGTGGTGAAGGTGCTCCCACAGTGCTGTTAGGGAGGGAGTTCCAGGATTTTGACCCAGCGATGATGAAGGAACGGCCGATATATTTTCAAGTCAGGATGGTGTGTGACTTGGAGGGGAACGTGGAGGTGGTGGTGTTCCCACGCGCCTGCTGCTCTTGTCCTTCTAGGTGGTAGAGGTCGCGGGTTTGGGAGGTGCTGCCGAAGAAGCCTTGGCGAGTTGCTGCAGTGCATCTTGTAGATGTTGGAGGGAGAAAAAAAAAGAAAGATTTGCATTTATATAGCGCCTTTCGCGACCACCGGACATCTCAAATCGCATTAATGCCAATGAAACATTTTTGGAGTGTAGTCACTCTTGTAATATTGGAAACATGGCAGCCAATTTATGCACAGCAAGCTCCCACAAACAGCAATGTGATGATTGTTTTTGTTATGTTGATTGAGGGATAAATATTGACCAGGACATCAGGGAAATAGTGTCATGGGATCTTTTACGTCCACCTGAGAGAGCAGATAGGGCCTCGGTTTTGATGTCTCATCTGAAAAACAGCATCTCCGACGGTGCAGCGGGAGTGTCAGCCTAGATTCATGTGCTCAAGTCTCTGGAGTGGGACTTAAACCCACAACCTTCAGACTCGGAGGCGAGTGTGCTGCCCACTGAGACACAGCTGACACTGCATGTTTGGGATGGTAGAGGGAGTGGATGTTGAAGGTGGTGGATGGGGTGCCAATCAAGCGGGTTGCTTTGTCCTGGATGGTGTTGAGCTTCTTGAGCTTTTTGATGAAGCAAACTTAGCTCTTGGGGCCGATGGAAACCTTGGTTCAAAGATTTCAACTGAAAACCAATTGTTAAGAAAGACGTGGGCCACCCACAACAACATGTGTAAGGCGCTTGATTTAAACGTCACTGCAATGGCTCAGAATGGTAGCAGCAAAAGTTGAGACTGTAAGACAATGAATAATTCAAAATGGGAGATTAGTGTTCAAAGTACTCTCTGAGCGAAAAAGTAACCGCGCTGATGACCCACTTATAGATGAGAACACTGTGGAGACTAGCGTGTTAAATAGTCCATTCAGCAGCTTCCCTGAAGATTAGAAGTCCTGTTGGGGCTGAGAATCAGCTTAAAGGTGACATTGGTGACATTGTGAGGTCTGAGTGCGACGGGCAGCTCTAGCCTCTATCGTTGTCACGGTGATGAACGTTGGGGGAAAGGGCTACTGGCAAGGAAAGGCCGAGAAAGATGTTAGATTTATATAATGACCGCCAGGGCCTCAGGATGTCTCAAAGCAGCTAATGGAGTATTTTTGAAGTGCAGTCACTGTTGTAATGTGGGAAATGCAGCAGCCAATTCGCGCACAGAAAGCTCCCACAAAAAAGCAATGACTGTTTTAGTGCTGTTGGTTGAGGGATAAGTGTTGGCCAGGACACCAGATGTCTGCTGCTCTTCTTCAAATAGGATCGTCCACACCTGATAGAACGGATAGTGCCTCAGTTTAATGTCTCATCTGACCTTGCTGTCATATTTGACCCTGAAATGAGCTTTCGACCACATACCGCAGCATAACTAAGCCCGCCTATTTCCACCTCCGTAACATCGCCCATCTCAGCCCTTGCCTCAGCTCATCCGCTGCTGAAGCCCTCATCCATGCCTTCAGTACTTCTAGTCTTGACTATTCCAACACACTCCTGGTTGGCCTCCCACATTCTACCCTACGTAAACTAGAGGTGATCCAAAATGCAGCTGCCCGTGCCCTAACTCGCACCAAATCCCACGCACCATCACCCGCTGTACTCGCAGACCCACATTGGCTCCCGGTTAAGCCATGTCTCGATTTCAAAATTCTCATCCTTATTTTCAAATCCCTCCATGGCGTCCCTCCTCCCTATCTCTGTAATCTCCTGCAGCCCCACAGATATCTGCGCTCCTCTAATTCTGCCCTCTTGAGCATCCCCGATTATAATCACTCAACCATTGGTGGCCGTGCCTTCTGTTGCCTGGGCCCCAAGCTCTGGAACATCTTCCCTAAACCTCTCCGCCTCTCTACCTCTCTTTCCTCCTTCAAGACGCTCCTTAAAACCTACTTCTTTGACCAAGCATTTGTTCACCTGCGCTAATTTCTACTTATGCGGCTCAGTGTCAAATTTTTCATCTCCTAATACTCCTGTGAAGCACCGTGGGACATTTCACGATGGTAAAGGTGCTATAAAAATATATGTTGTTGTTGTTGTTGTTGTTGAAAGACAGCACCGCCCTCAGTACTGCACCGTAGCATCCGTGCAGATTATCTGTTCAATCTCCGTTCTGTTGCCTGAACCCACAGCCTTCTGAGGCGGAAGTGCTACCCACTGAGCCATGACTGACATCTTAAAGAGGAAGCCACACTTCCAGGGATTGTTCTCGAGGAGTTTGATTGGCAATTTAAAGGACGACGTTACCTGTCTAATCAGACGGGAGTCTGACAAAGTTCGTTCTCCGTTACTCCACTGTGTCTTGATCTAACTCATCTTCCCTCTTTCCAACTTGGTACAATAAAGTCCATGAGGGTAGCGCATACGATGTAGTCGAGATGCACTTTAGCAAGGCTTTTGATAAGGTCCAGCATGACAGACTTGTCCTGAAAGTAAAAGCCCATGGAATCCAGGACAAAGTGGCAAGTTGGATCCAATATTGGATCAGAGGTAGGAAACACAGGGTAATGGTTGATGGATGTTTTTGTGACTGGAAGGTTGTTTCCAGTGGGGTTCCGCAGGGCTCAGTCCCTTGCTTTTTGTGGCATATATCAATGATTTAGACTTGAATGTCGGGGGTATGATGAAAAAGTTTGCAGATGATACATAAATTGGCCGTGTGGTTGACAATGAAGAAGAAAGCTGTAGACTGCAGGAAGATATCAATGGACTGGTCAGGTGGGCAGAATAGTGGCAAATGGAATTCAATTCTGAGATGTGTGAGGGCTAACAAGGCGAGGGACTACACAATAAATGGTCAGACACTGAGAAGTGTAGAGGAACAAAGAGACCTTGGAGTGCATGTCGTGGATAGAGAACTGGTTGGCAGACAGGAAGCAGAGAGTCGGGATAAACAGGTCCTTTTCAGAATGGCAGGCAGTGACTAGTGGGGTGCCGCAGGGCTCAGTGTGGGACCCAAGCTATTTACAATATACATTCATGATTTGGATGAGGGAAGTGAGTGTAATATCTCCAAGTTTGCAGATGACACTAAGCTGGGTGGCGGTGTAAGCTGTGAGGAGGATGCTAAAAGGCTGCAGGGTGACTTGGACAGGTTAGGTGAGTGGGCGAATGCGTGGCAGATGCAGTATAATGTGGATAAATGTGAGGTTATCCACTTTGGTGGCAAAAACACAAAGGCAAAATATTATCTGAATGGTGGCAGATTAGGAAAAGGGGAGGTGCAACGAGACCTGGGTGTCATGGTACATCAGTCATTAAAAGTGGGCATGCAGGTACAACAGGCGGTGAAGAAGGCAAATGGTATGTTGGCCTTCATAGCTAAGGGATTTGAGTATAGGAACAGGGAGGTCTTACTGCAGTTGTACAGGGCCATAGTGAGGCCTCACCTGGAATATTGTGTTCAGTTTTGGTCTCCTAATCTAAGGAAGGACGTTCTTGCTATTGAGGGAGTGCAGCGAAGGTTCACCAGACTGATTCCCGGGATGGCTGGACTGACATATGAGCAAAGACTGGATCGACTGGGCCTGTATTCACTGGAGTTTAGAAGGATGAGAGTGGATCTCATAGAAACATATAAAATTCTGACAGGACTGGACAGGTTAGATGCAGGCAGAATATTCCCGATGTTTTAGAAGCCGAGAACCAAGGAACATAGTCTAAGGATAAGGGGTAAGCCATTTAGGACCGAGATGAGGAGAAACTTCTTCACTCAGAAAGTGGAATTCCCTACCACAGAGAGTTGTTGATGCCAGTTCATTGGATATATTCAAGAGGGAGTTAGATATGGCCCTTACGGCTAAAGGGATCAAGGGGTATGGAGAGAAAGCAGGAAAGGGGTATTGAGGTGAATGATCAACCATGATCTTATTGAATGGTGGTGCAGGCTCGAAGAGCCGAATGGCCTACTCCTGCACCTATTTTCTATGTTTCTATGTTTCTATGTCTGCAGATCCCTGAAGGTAGCAGGCCAGGTAGATAAGATGGTTAAGAAGGCATATGGAATGCGTGCTTTTATTAGCCAAGGCATAGAATACAAGAGCAGGGAGGTTGTGCTTGAACTGTATAAAACACTAGTTAGGCCACAGCTAGAGTACGATGTGCAGTTCTGGTCACCACATTACAGGAAAGATGTGATTGCGTGGGAGAGGGTACAGAGGAGATTTACAAGGATGTTGCCTGGACTGGAGAATTTTGGCTATGAGGGAAGATTGGACAGGCTGGGGTTGTTTTCTTTGGGACAGAGGAGGGGACCTTATTGAGGTGTATAAAATTATGAGGGGCTGGGGTAGAGTGGATAGGACGGAACTCTTTCCCTTAACAGAGAAGTCAACAACCAGGAGACATAGATTTACAGTAATTGGTAGGAGGTTGAGATGGGATTCGAGGGGGTTTCTCTTCACCCAGAGGGTGGTGGGAGTCTGGAACTCACTGCCTGAAAGGTTGGTAGAGGCAGAAACCCTCACCACATTAAAAAAATACTGGGATGTGCACTTGAAGTGCAATAATCTACAGGGCTATAGACCAAGAGCTGGAAAGTGGGATTAGGCTGGTCGGCTGGCGTGGACACGATGGGCCGAATGGCCTCCTTCTGTACTGTAAATTTCTATGATTTCTATGAAGGTTGTTGGTCCTTGACCTTAGTAAGGCTTGTTGAATCAAAGACCAGAGCACCACTCTCGATCTTTAACCCAGTAACCCTTCAGCCAATATGTTAACATAAAAACATGGCTGTGAGTATGCCAGTAACCCAAGGTGGCATTCTTACCTCTGAGTCAGAAGGTTGTGGGTTCAAGACCCACTCCAGGGGCTTGAGCACAAAAATCCAGGGCTGACACTCCAGTGCAGTGCTGAGGGAGTGCTGCACTGTCGGAGGTGCCGTCTTTTGAATGAAACACTAAACCGAGGGCCTGTCTGCTCTCTCACGTGGGTGTAAAAGATCCCACGTAACTATTTCAAAGAAAAGCAGGGGAGTTAAAGCTCGGTGCCCTGGGACCAATATTTATCCCTCAACCAACATCTCAAAAAAGCAGATTATCTGGTCGCTGTCACATTGCTGTTTGTGGGAGCTTGCTGTGTGTGCAAATTGGCTGCTGTGTTTCCCGACATTATACCAGTGACTGCACTTCAAAATAGTACACGATAGGCTGTAAAACACTTTGGGACGTCCAGTGGTCGTGAAAGGCGCTATATAAATGCAAGTCTTGCCTTTTTACCTGATCCTCATGCCCACTAGTTTGGCAATGCTGTACTGGTAGGGCGAGTCCTGTGCCCTCCGTCTACTGAGTGTCAAGCAAACAGCAGACATTCCCCCCTATAATGGGTGACTTTAATATGCACATAAATTGGGCGAGCCAAACTGGAAGCAATATGGTGGAGGAGGATTTCCTGGAGTGCAAAAGGGATGGTTTTCGAGACCAATATGTCGAGGAACCAACTAGGGGGGAGGCCATCTTAGACTGGGTGTTGTACAATGAGAGAGGATTAATTAGCAATCTCATTGTGCGAGGCCCCTTGGGGAAGAGTGACCATAATATGGTGGAATTCTGCATTAGGATGGAGAATGAAACAGTTAATTCAGAGACCATGGTCCAGAACTTAAAGAAGGGTAACTTTGAAGGTATGAGGCGTGAATTGGCTAGGAGAGATTGCCGAATGATACTTAAGGGGTTGACTATGGATGGGCAATGGCAGACATTTAGAGACTGCATGGATGAACTACAACAATTGTACATTCCTGTCTGGCGTATAAATAAAAAAGGGAAGGTGGCTCAACCGTGGCTATCTAGGGAAATCAGGGATAGTATTAAAGCCAAGGAAGTGGCATACAAATTGGCCAGAAATAGCAGCGAACTCGGGGACTGGGAGAAATTTAGAACTCAGCTAGAGGAGGACAAAGGATTTGATTAGCGCAGGGAAAATGGAGTACGAGAAGAAGCTTGCAGGGAACATTAAGGTGGATTGCAAAAGTTTATATAGTTATGTAAAGAGAAAAAGGTTAGTAAAGCCAAACGTAGGTCCCCTGCAGTCAGAATCAGGGGAAGTCATAACAGGGAACAAAGAAATGGCAGACCAATTGAACAAGTACTTTGGTTCGGTATTCACGAAGGAGGACACAAACAACCTTCCAGATATAAAAGGGGTCAGAGGGTCGAGTAAGGAGGAGGAACTGAGGGAAATCTTTATTAGTCGGGAAATTGTGTTGGGGAAATTGATGGGATTGAAGGCCGATAAATCCCCAGGGCCTGATGGACTGCATCCCAGAGTACTTAAGGAGGTGGTCTTGGAAATGGCGGATGCATTGACAGTCATTTTCCAACATTCCATTGACTCTGGATCAGTTCCTATCGCGTGGAGGGTAGCCAATGTAACCCCACTTTTTAAAAAAGGAGGGAGAGAGAAAACAGGGAATTATAGACCGGTCAGCCTGACCTCAGTAGTGGGTAAAATGATGGAATCAATTATTAAGGATGTCATAGCAGCGCATTTGGAAATTGGTGACATGATAGGTCCAAGTCAGCATGGATTTGTGAAAGGGAAATCATGCTTGACAAATCTTCTGGAATTTTTTGAGGATGTTTCCAGTAAAGTGGACAAAGGAGAACCAGTTGATGTGGTACATTTGGACTTTCAGAAGGCTTTCGACAAGGTCCCACACAAGAGATTAATGTGCAAAGTTAAAGCACATGGGATTGGGGGTAGTGTGCTGACGTGGATTGAGAACTGGTTGTCAGACAGGAAGCAAAGAGTAGGAGTAAATGGGTACTTTTCAGAATGGCAGGCAGTGACTAGTGGGGTACCGCAAGGTTCTGTGCTGGGGCCCCAGCTGTTTACATTGTACATTAATGATTTAGACGAGGGGATTAAATGTAGTATCTCCAAATTTGCGGATGACACTAAGTTGGGTGGCAGTGTGAGCTGCGAGGAGGATACTATGAGGCTGCAGAATGACTTGGATAGGTTAGGTGAGTGGGCAAATGCATGGCAGATGAAGTATAATGTGGATAAATGTGAGGTTATCCACTTTGGTGGTAAAAACAGAGAGACAGACTATTATCTGAATGGTGACAGATTAGGAAAAGGGGAGGTGCAACGAGACCTGGGTGTCATGGTACATCAGTCATTGAAGGTTGGCATGCAGGTACAGCAGGCGGTTAAGAAAGCAAATGGCATGTTGGCCTTCATAGCGAGGGAATTTGAGTACAAGGGCAGGGAGGTGTTGCTGCAGTTGTACAGGGCCTTGGTGAGGCCACACCTGGAGTATTGTGTACAGTTTTGGTCTCCTAACTTGAGGAAGGACATTCTTGCTGTTGAGGGAGTGCAGCGAAGATTCACCAGACTGATTCCCGGGATGGTGGGACTGACCTATCAAGAAAGACTGGATCAACTGGGCTTGTATTCACTGGAGTTCAGAAGAATGAGAGGGGACCTCATAGAAACGTTTAAAATTCTGACGGGTTTAGACAGGTTAGATGCAGGAAGAATGTTCCCAATGTTGGGGAAGTCCAGAACCAGGGGTCACAGTCTAAGGATAAGGGGTAAGCCATTTAGGATCAAGATGAGGAGAAACTTCTTCACCCAGAGAGTGGTGAACCTGTGGAATTCTCCACCACAGAAAGTAGTTGAGGCCAATTCACTCAATATATTCAAAAGGGAGTTAGATGAAGTCCTTACTACTCGGGGAATCAAGGGGTATGGCGAGAAAGCAGGAAGGGGGTACTGAAGTTGCATGTTCAGCCATGAACTCATTGAATGGCGGTGCAGGCTAGAAGGGCTGAATGGCCTACTCCTGCACCTATTTTCTATGTTTCTATGTTAGGAGGCAAGGCCTATAATTTGAATTTACATTCTGATAACTCATTAACTGTAATAATATTTAGGTATGATAATGATTGAGTAAAATCTACATTTAATATCCTAATTAGGGATTATGGATAATCTACTCATATTGCGTGTAATGCGAGTTGCTTTCATTTTCCCCTGTCAGTTAATTACTGATAGCTCTCACTGTAATTTTGGCACTTATCTATGCTGCAGACGCACAGGAGCGACAGCTTAAAGAGACAGTACACCTCAGGGCTGTCTGACAGCACAGTCGAGAGCTTATGTGGGAATCTGGAGGGCGATGATTAGACATTTAGATTTTCCAGCCACATCTGTGATGCATTTCATTAGTTTTTTAAAAATTCTTCGCCAATTTCATCCTCTCCTCTCCCGAAGGCACTGGGGGCAGATCTTGACTTTGTGCAACGGAGCGAGTCGGGTGATAGCAAGCCGGCTGCCCGCCCTACATCTCTCCCCGTTTTATATTTCACCCAGAAAGTGGTGAACCTGTGGAATTCTCTACCACAGAAAGTAGTTGAGGCCAATTCACTAAATATATTCAAAAGGGAGTTAGATGAAGTCCTTACTACTCGGGGGATCAAGGGGTATGGCGAGAAAGCAGGAAGGGGGTACTGAAGTGCATGTTCAGCCATGAACTCATTGAATGGCGGTGCAGGCTAGAAGGGCTGAATGGCCTACTCCTGCACCTATTTTCTATGTTTCTATGTTTCTATATTTCGCAGGGTCAAAAATTACTGGAGCTCCCTCCCTAACAGCACTCTGGGAGCACCTTCACCAGGATAGCAGCGGTTCAAGAAGGCGGCTCACCACCACCTTCTCAAGGGGCAATTAGGGATGGGCAATAAATGCCAGCCTTGCCAGCGACGCCCACATCCCGTCAAGTAATCTATTTTTTTTCCATTGGGTTGGAAATTCGGTTGGAGAGTTGTTAAGGCGCTAATGTCGGGCGGGCGCTAAATTTAGCGCCGGAAAATGGTTAGCGTCGGCAGCCACAAAATTCAGTGTTTGCGCCCTGACAGTGGAGCGGAGCGCTAAGCGAGGCGTTCCACACTTCTCTCAGGGCGCTAGGCCGGCTGAGCAATCGAATATCCCGCGCTAAAGAGCCGGCTTCGTAGCGCCCTAAGAGAGGACTCCCTGCAAAAAAAAGAATTTGAATAGAAAACATCAAAAACGTTCCCTAGACATTACTCACCCCAAATAAAGTTAAATTGCAAAAAAAACCCTGTCACTCACACTGACCTGATGCAGTCGTTCCTTCCCTTGGCTCCCCGGGACAGCTCTGCACACCAGCGTTCTCTGGCGGGGTCACTAGGGGGCGCTACGGGTGCCGCGCAAACCAAATGTTGCCTCCGTGTCGATACCGGGGGTGTTGCACACCGTCGCGGCGCTCCCGGGCGATGCTTCTCAGCGCCGCCGGTACCAGCCACACAGAATTTGCCGAGCAGCGCAAATGCAAATGCTCATGGCTGCAAACCCTTTAGCGACCCTGTAACGCCCCTCGCGAGGGACGTTATCCCACCAAACTTCTCCCACATCGTCTTTAATAGAAACAGAAATCGTGAAAGATGTAAAACGGGCTGCCAAGTTGTTAGCGCCCGCCTTACGCAATGCACAGGTCAAGCGCTACCCCAATGACGCTGGGATAGCCCCTTGCCATCTTCACAAACTCACCCAAGGGCCGTGCTTTGTGGCTGAGCCGAGACAGTGAAGCCAGAATTTGCCGGAAGTCAGTGTTATTTTTACCACCGGTGTTAACGCAGCTTACATATGAACATTCGGAAATGTTGGACATGCAAAGACCAGCTGATCCAGCCTGTCCCACACAGTCGTGATGTATCAGCGTACATGCACTCCCTACCCACAGACCCACAGATTGCAAAGTGCTGCAGTACAGCGGGACCTGGGGGTACTTGTGCATGAAACACAAAAGGTTAGTATGCTGGTACAGCAAGTGATCAGGAAGGCCAATGGAATCTTGGCCTTTATTGCAAAGGGGATTGAGTATAAAAGCAGGGAAGTCTTGCTACAGTTATACAGGGCATTGGTGAGGCCGCACCTGGAATACTGCATGTAGTTTTGGTTTCCATATTTACAAAACGATATACTTGCTTTGGAGGCAGTTCAGAGAAGGTTCACTAGGTTGATTCCGGAGAGGAGGGGGTTGACTAATGAGGAAAGGTTGAGTAGGTTTGGCCTCTACTCAGTGGAATTCAAAAGAATGAGAGATGATCTCATCGAAACGTGTAAGGTGATGAGGGGGCTTGACAAGGTGGATGCAGGGAGGATGTTTCCGCTGATGGGGGGAGACTAGAACTAGAGGGCATGATCTTAGAATAAGGGACCGTCCATTTAAAACTGAGATGAGGAGAAATTTCTTCTCTCAGATGGTTGTAAATCTGTGGAATTTGCTGCCTCAAAAGAGCTGTGGAAGCTGGGACATTGAATATATTTAAGATAGAAATAGATAGTTTCTGAAACGATAAGGGGATAAGGGGTTATGGGGAGCGGGCAGAGAAGTAGAGCTGTGTCTATGATCGGAACAGGCATGATCGTATTGAATGGCGGAGCAGCTCGAGGGGCCGTATGGCCGACTCCTGCTCCTATTTCTTATGTTCGTATGTAAACAGCATCGAATAGAATCAAAGAATCATAGAATGGTTGCAGCACAGAAGGAGACCATTCAGCCCGTCGAGCCTGTGCCGGCTCTCTGCAAGAGCACTTCAGCCAGTCCCACTCCCGCGCCATTTCCCTGTAGCCCTGAATTCTTTTTCCTGCAGATACTTATCCAACTCCCTTTTGAAAGCCATGATTGAGTCTGCCTCCACCACCCTCTCAGGCAGCGCTTTCCAGATCCTAGCCACTTGCTGCGTAAAATAGTTTTTCCTCGAGTTGCATTTGGTTCTTCTGCCAATCACCTTAAATCTGTGTCCTCTGGTTCTCGACCCTTCCACCAATGGGAACAGTTTCTCTCGATCTACTCTGTCCAGACCCCTCATGATTTTGAATACCTCGATCAAATCGTCTCTCAATCTTCTCTGCTCCGAGGAGAACAACTCCAGCTTCTCCAGTATGTCTACATCTCTTGTAAATCTTTTCCGCTCGCTCTCTAAGGCCTTCACATCCTTCCTAAAGTGCGGTGCCCAGAATTGGACACAGTACTCCAGTTGTGGCCGAACCTGTTTTATAAAGATTCATCAGCAAAGCGATGTGACCAAATAATCCATTTTCGTGATGTTGGTGATATCGTCGACAGTGCAGGAAAGTCGAGTTGAGGTCGATGATCAGCCGTGATATTAAATGGTGGAGCGGGCTCGAGAGGGCTTATGGCTTACTCCTGCTCCTAATTCTTATGTCCTTATGTCCTTATGGTTAAGGAATAAATATTGACCAGGGCACCGGGGATAATTCCCCTGCTCTTCTTCAAAATAGTAGCATGGAATCTTTTGCATCCATCTGAGAGAGCAGACAGGGCCTCGGTTTAACATCTCATCCAAAAGTACAGCACTCCCCAGTACTACACTGGGAGTGTCAGCCTAGATTGAGTGGGACTTTGAACACACAACCTTCGAACTCAGAGGCATGAGTGCAGCCAACTGAACAATGGCTGACACCGGAGCTGAAGGATGTCTGAGAAAGCCCATCTGCTGACACCATTGGTCAGAGGTGCATTCAACAACGACAACTTGCATTTATATAGTGCCTTTAATGTAGTAAAACGTCCGACGCAGCCATTTTCAGGAAAAAAATTTAATGGCGAACCACATAACCAGCTAAAGACTGATTTAATTTGCTTCATTCTAACTTTAACTTAATTTATAATTATGGTATATATTATATAATTTTGTTTAATTATAATTAATCTTTATTATACTGATTCGACTATTGTATACTCCTTATTGTATTATTTACAATGTAATTAGAATTTTTTTTTGTTTTTTTCGCCTGTGTCTATCTGCGTGCGCATTTTGGCTGCCGCTTTGGACCCGAGCTTTTAACTTCTTTTTACATTTCCTTCTCCTGATTTTTTTCTCTCTTTCCCTCAATGGTCAATATCTAACGCGTTGTAAAATTATTGTGAAGCGCCTTGGGACATTTTACCACGTTAAAGGCGCTATATAAATAAAAGTTATTATTGTTATAAGCAGATATTCGGACAGGTGACTAAAAGCTTGGTCAAAAGGGTGGGTTTTGAGAAACGGCTTCAAGAAGAAGAGAGAGCTGGAGAGGATAAGGTGGGGAATTCCAGAACTTATGGCCGAGACAGCTAACAGAGTGGCCACCAATGGACAAGTGGCCAGAATTGGAGGAAAGCAGAGTTCCCTAATATCTTTAAGGCAGGAGGAGGTTGCAGAGATAGGGAGGAACAACTCCATAAGAACATAAACACAAGAACATAAGAAATAGCAGCAGGAGTTGGCCATACGGCCCCTCGAGCCTGCTCTGCCATTCAATATCATGGCTGATCTGATCATGGACTCAACTCCACTTCCCCGCCCGTTCCCCATAACCCTTGACTCCCTTATCGTTCAAAAATCTGTCCATCTCCACTTTAAGTATATTCAATGACCCAGCCTCCACAGCTCTCTGGGACAGAGAATTCCAAAGATTCACGACCCTCTGTGAGAAGAAATTCTTCCTCATTTCCGTTTTAAATGGGCGTCCCCTTTTTCTGAAACTATGTCCCCTAGTTCTAGATACCCCCACGAGGGGAAACATCCTCTCTGCGTCTACCTTGTCGAGCCCCCTCAGAATCTTGTACGTTTCAATAAGATCGCCTCTCATTCTTCTAAACTCCAAAGGGCATAGGCCCAAACTGCTCAACCTTTCTTCATAAGACAAACCCTTCGTCTCAGGAATCAACCTCGTGAACCTTCTCTGAACTGCTTCCAATGCAAGTGCATCCCTCGTTAAATAAGGAGACCAAAATTGTACGCGGTACTCGAGGTGTGGCCTCGCCAACGCCCTGTACGGTTGGAGCAGGACTTCCCTACTTTTATACTCTGTCCCCCTTGCCTTGGAGTGACCCTAGCTATGAGCCGGGCTGCGTGATGTTCAGGTTATCTTGGCTGAGCGCAAACGCAGGGTCAACACAGTTTCAGCTCAGCAATATTACTTTGCCAACTCCTGGACCTCATTTGAATCCACATTCTGGAAACTCATTAACAGTAATAACACTTAGCTTGGAATAACGATTGAGTGGAATCTGCATTTAACATCGTGATTACGGGTTGTGGGTAATGCTCTCTAGCTGTGCGCAATATGAATAGCTTTTGTTCTCTGCTGCTAGTTAATTATGGACTCTTCGTACTAGTAATTGTGACATTTATCTGCAGTGCAGAGATAACAGAGGATGAGCTAAGTGGTGATGATCCTGCAAGGCAGCTATTAGTAAACAGCTGTATCTCCAGCAGAGTAGTTGTCAAAGTTTTGAGGTGACAGAGTCCAAAGTCAAGGCCACCTGATAGTCGAACCTCATGATCTTAAAGGGGACGGGCATCCTTCTTGGCTAGCCTAACGGGGGATTCTCCAGCTTTAAGCTGTACAGACCAGAAGGTCCTAAGCCTGTGTCTAGAACCTTGCTCAAGGTCAAGTAAAAGACAAGTTGCCCATTTGCGCTGTTGCTGAAAGCTTCGAGCCAACTGAAAGCAAAAAAGAACTTGTATTTCTATCGCCTCTTTTACGACCTCCAGACGTCCCAAAGCGTTTGACAGCCAATGAAGTACTTTTGGAGTGCAGTCACGATTGTAATGTCGGAAACACGGCAGCCAATTTGCGCACAGCAAGCTCCCACAGACAGCATTGAGATAACTGACCACGTCATCTGCTTAAGGCCTTGATTGAGGGATAAATGCTGGCCAGGACAGTGGGGTAAACGCCCCTGCACTCCTTCGAAATAGTGCCGTCGGATCTTTGAGGTCACAACTGAACAGGCAGAGGAGGAGCCTCGGTTTAACGTCTCATTCGAAAGAGGGCAGGGCCGAGAAACTTGTGTGTGGCTTGCGCCACCCGTAAGTTCCGGTAAATGGCGACTAAAAACGGCGGGCGCGTTCTTCCGCCTGTTGGTGGCGGGATCCGTGCCGGTCGCCATTTTCATCAGGTCAGCTGCGCTGCCGTTTGCTGCCACCAGCGAGAGTATTTTAATGAGTTGGAGCGCGCCGTCAATCGGGAGTCGACGCCAGCTCATCCATTTTGGAGTTCTCCGCTCGCGTTGCCGCGCGCGCTAAATCACACCCGAGAGTGCCACCGCTAAAAGGTCTTTTTCAGCAGCGTTATCGGTCGTGCGGAGTCTGGCGGGACTGACGAGGAGGGAGGCCGGAACTTCAAACGCCTCCTTTGCCAAGGTTCTTCTTTTAAACGTCATTTTTTTTGCCTATCAGTGGTGGGGCAGACGTGGGGGTAGAGGGCGTGGGGGTGGGGGGGGGGATTTATTTACTGGCAGCTTTCCGGGAGGCCTACCATGTTTGTGGGTCTGTAAAGCAATGGGTGAACTCCACTGCAAAGATTGAAGATGATCTCCGATAAGATCTCTTTTACCTACGTTTGTGTCATAAACACACACAAAAAATCGACAAACATTGGGCGGCAGCTAATATTTTTGGAACACGTACGGCAACTGTTGGGGTCGGTCCTTTCTTCCCCGCTCCCCGACACTGCGAACGGGAGGTCTGAGGCCACCTGTGGCCTCCTTCTGAGAGTAGCGCTACAAAGAGCGCGTCGCACGAGACAATCCCCGCCACGCTGATCATGGCAAGCAGGCAGTGCCAAAATGCTAGTACTGCCTGGTGCTCTCTCGACCGGCGGCCGTAATCCTTGGCCGACAACGTTACCGACAGGCTTCCAGCTTTCCCCAATTTTCAGGCCGACACCTCCGACAGTGCAACACTCCCTCAGTACTGCATTGGGAGTGTCAGCCTGAGCACGTGCTCAAGGGCTGGATTTTTCACTACGTTGCCGCCTCTGTTCGCACCCCGGAGGGGCGGTAATGGTGGCGGGAATGATCTCCGTGAGGGCGGCCGGCATCCAGTACCTCGCCGGGAAATTTGGTGCCGGTTTGTCGGGAGGGGCGGAACAGCACCGCCCGGGAGCATCAAGCTGGTGTCCAACGCCCCCGGTTTCGACAGAGCTTCGATTTTAGATTAACGCGACCCTCTAGCGCCCCGTAGTTCCCCCTAATGGGACCGCCTGGAACATCGGGCAGTCAGAGTGTAGAATTTACCAATATCTCGCAAAGATTCCAGGTACCTTTCCCCTACAGAGGAGAAGAATCCCTTTCTGGGCTTTTAAAATGAGTTTAAAGGGGCAGGCAAAGCCTGCGGGGGATAAAAGGGGATGCATTCATGGAGATCCCCCCCCAGTGTTTGGACTCATAGGAAAGGGAATTCAAAATGGACCTAAATTACAGAAGCTTGAGATCCCCTAAACATCTATGGGAAGGAGCATATCAATTTTAAGATTCTACAACATTTTGGCTGCGAAAAAGAGTTACCAAATACAGGAGGTGGGGCCAATTTCATGTATTAAAGACCCCAGACTGTCTGGGGGAACTATTCACCCTCTAAGAGATAATCGAATTACCCAATCAAGCACAATGGAAATCATGGTCAAGAAACTGGACAATTCTAAAACAATGCAAAACCAGTGATAACACATTCTCACACCCTAATCGAGTTACTGCTGACAAAGGAGACATTTGAAAATCAGTGGACAGTACAGTTCAAACAGAGCCCAAGAGATTTGATGGGAGATAACGGAGCCTTTTTTTGGAATATATCTATCCCCTAGTTTTACAAGGAAAGACCAGCAAGGAGCAGCACGCAGACTAGCAGAACACAGAAACTAGCAGAAGACAGGAGAGAAGCAGAGCACAGACTGGAACACAGACACAGACACAAGCAGCCGGAGCTGGGGAGTGAAGAAATGGAGTAGTGAAGGAAACTACTAGAACTCATCAAGGACCAACCGAGCACGAGGCCCACGAAATGGAAGGTTGTCAGCAACCAAATTGACAACCCGGGCCACCACAACCAGCGAAACGACCAACCAAAACCAACTCAGCAAAAACCGAAGAATCGACATTTATTTCCACTCTCCAATCTACTTCGGGACGACCAACGGGTGAGAAATTACCAAAAGGGACTAACTAAACTATTCCTAACCAAAGAAAGTGGGTACTTACCCCATACATCCAAAACGCAACTTACCGCATCAACGGATGCACCCCAACCGAAGACTACGCAGTCCGAAGTCCTCTCCTCCGACCGGGGTACGGCTCGCCCAGAAGGTCAAGTGCAGCGAACCCCAAAACCACGATTCACCGGCAACTGTCAAAAGGGATTGGTGAGCATAGCCCCTGAACCCCCCAGAGCTATAACTTAGTTAGTTAGGGGAATTGGGAGGAGAGAGGCTGGGATAACTTGTGTAAATGTATCTGCATTCGCCTTTTTACCCCATTTAGAGTTTAAGCTGTATTCTTTTCCCCACAGACTGTAATTGGACAATTTATTCAATGTGTTGTACCCCTCAGTGTGTATTGGTCTGTGTGTGTTATTAAAGGTGTGCCTTTTACTTCTTTTTAAACACAATAAAGCCATACCTGCTTCCTACCTTGAAACCGATTGTCTGTCCAAGTCTGTCACAGTCCCTTCATAATTCCAGTGTCTAGAACCAAGGGTGTGGGAGCAATTCGGAACTGCTCATATAAGGTCAGAAGGGAAAGCTGACCCCCTGCAAACCACCCCTTACAAGAGCTGTCCCGGCGGCAGTGAGCGGCATCAGTAATGAATGAGGTAAGTCTGATTGTTTTTGTTTATTTATTTTTTTGGTGATTTATCCTAACGTGGGGTGGGCAAGGTACTGGGAATGTTTTGTGTGTGTTTTGTGAGGTGTTTATTCCAGGAAAGCCTCTCTTAGGGCGCTCCGAGGTCGGCTGTTTAACTCGGGATTTTCAGTTGCTCAACCAGCCTAGCGCCCTAATAGAAGTGTGTAACGCCTCCCTTAGCGCTCCGCCGCACACTCAGGGCCCAGCTGCCGAATTTTATAGCTGAGGACGCAAACCATTTCCCGGCACCAAATTTCTCGCCCTGTCGCCAGAAAAATCCTTCATCGAAAATCCAGCCTCTGGAGTGGTGCTTGAACCTACAACCTTCTGCCTCAGGCAATTATGTGTCTGGAGTTTTCAGGAAGGAAGGAGGCCATTTGAGCCAGATTGCCTGCACTGGTGCTGATTTTGCATTGGAGCTGCCTATTCCAATTTCTATTGCTTTCTCTCTCTCCCTGCAAGCCCTTTAATACTTTTTCAAGTGTCTGTCTAATTCCTTCTTAAACGTCACTGTTGACTTGGCTTTGAGAACCTCTTGCAGTAACGGGTTTCCATATTTGAGTAACACTTGTGTGAGAAAGAACACCTTTCTCGTCTCCCCCTCTACATTTCAGGTACTTATTACAAGTCTCTATGTACAGCGGAGCTTGGCTTCACTCTGATACAATGCCTGAAATAGACTATTCACAGTTCGACAACTGTGCATGTTCCAACTGTACAGGTATTACACATTCTATCTTCAGCTCTTTTCTGCACTGCTCGGAGACAAACAGTCGGTGAGAGGGCTGTGAGAGGAGAATGAGCGGGGAGGCCTACAGTTACATCCAACCGGTGGTTAATTGTAAACTCTGCCGGCCCACTGGTATGGCTCCGAAACCTCTTCATTTTTACGTTCATGGGATATGGGCATCGCTGGCAAGGCCAGCATTTATTGCCCATCTCTAACTTCCTTTGAGTGGCTTGCTCAGCCATTTCAGAGCACGGTTAAGAGGCAACCACATTGCTGTGTGTCTGGAGTCACATCTCAGCCAGACCGGGTAAGGGTGGCTGATTTCCTTCCCCAAAGGGGCATTAGTGAACCCGATGGGTTTCTATGACAATTCGGTAGTTTCACAGTCACCATTACTAATAATATATTTTTTAATTCAATTAACATTCCTCCGCTGCCGTGGTGGGATTTGAACTATGGATCATCAGTCCAGGTCTCTGGTTCACGAGTCCATTAACATTACCACTATGCTACCGTACCCACCATCATGCAGTCGCCCCATTCAGAACTGCAGGAGTTACACTCTTTCATGGTTCATTAATGTCTCGACTTTAGTTTTGGGTAAGGGTATCAAGGGATGTGTCAAGGTGCATGGGAACACCACTACCACCAAGTTACCCCTCCAAGTCACACAACATCCTGACTTGGAAATATATCGCCATTCTTTCATCGTCGCTGTGTCAAAATCCTGGTGCTCCTTCCCCAGCAGCACTGTGGGAGAACCTTCACCACACGGACTAGAACATAAGAAATAGGAGCAGGAGTAGGTCATTTGGCCCCTTGAGCCTGTTCCGCCATTCAATAAGATCATGGCTGTTCCGCCATTCAATAAGATCAGAGTTTACAATTAACTACCCATCTGATCTTGGCCTCAACTCCACTTTCCTGCCCACTCCCCATAACTCTTGACTCCCCTATAGTTCAAAGATCTGTCTATCTCCACCTTAAATATATTCAATGACCCAGCCTCCACAACTCTCTGGGGCAGAGGATTCCACAGATTCACAACCTTCTGAAAGAAAAAATTCCTCCTCATTTCAGTTTTAAATGGGCAACCCCTTATTATGAAACTATGCCTCCTAGTTATAAGGACATAAGACTGCAGCGGTTCAAGAAGACGGCTCTCCAGCACCTTCTCAAGGGCAATTGGGGATGGGCAATAAGTACTGGCCTTGCCAGTGAGAAATAAAAAAGAACAAGACACGATGAAGTTGTAGTACAGATCAGCTATGATCTAATTCAATGGGGGAGCAGATTCGAGGGGCTGTTCCTCTGTTCCTAGACCTAAGGTAGACATAACTGGAATGGACCTGGTTATGCCTCAATTCGAAACAGTATCACACCGCTAATATCTCAAAAGACTATTTAGCGCGTCTCAGGGATGGATTTTCACACTCTCTTCACCTGGTAAGGTCGGTTGCCTTAATGGAGTAAAAATAGGGTCAACAGCGATGCGGCTGCCTCCATTTTGAAAAGGGCCTACCACAGGGTGTCCAAAGCGCCTACCTGTCTCAGGTAGTAGGTTCCCTTTAGTATGAAAATTTGGGACTTCTTATGTAAATAGGACACTAGTTTCCATTTTAGGTCGGGCGTGGTCAGAGAATGCTCAGTGCTCAGTCCGACCTGTTCCCCGGGTGAGGGAACCGAAGATGATTGGTCAAAGGGTCGGCGGGGAGGGGCAGTGGGGAATGGGGAAAACGGGGGAAGGTAAGCGGAGGAGGAGGTCAGTGGGGGAGGGACAGTGGGGGAGGGGGTCAGCGGGGGAGGGGGGTCAATGGGGGAGGGTCAGTGGGGGAGGTGCAGTGGGGGAGGGGGCCAGCGGGGGAGGGTCAATGGGGGAGGGTCAGTGGGGGAGTGGGTCAGTGGGGGGAGGGTCAGTGGGGAGGTCAATGGGGAGGGACAGTGGGGAGGGGGAAGGGTCAGTGGGGGAGGGGCAGTGGGGAGGGGCAGTGGGGGAAGGGCAGTGGGGGGAGGGGGTCAGTGGGGGAGGGTCAGTGGGGGAGGGGTTCAGTGGGGGGAGGGTCAGTGGGGGGAGGGTCAGTGGGGGGGAGGGGGTCAGTGGGGAAGGGGGAGTGGGTGAGGGTCAGTGGAGGGAGGGGCAGAGGGGGTGGGGCAGTGGGTGAGAGGCAGAGGGGAAGGGGCAGTGTGGGGAGGGGCAGAGGGGATGGGGCAGTGGGTGAGGGGCAGCATGGAAGGGGCATTGGGGGGAGGGGGTCAGTAGGGGAAGGTCAGTAGTGGAAGGATCAGTAGGGGAAAGATCAGGAGCTGAGAGAATCAGTGAGAGAGAGATTCAGTGGGCGAGAGTTAGAATATCTTAAGAAATAGGAGCTGGAGTAGAACATTTGGCCCCTCGAGCATGCTGTGCCATTCAACAAATTCATGGCTGATCTCCTTCCTCAACTCCACTTTCCTACCTGATACCCATATCCCTTGATTAACTTAGTACCCAAAAAGCTAAACGTCAACCTTGAATATACTCAAAGACAGCATCTGTGGTAGAGAATTCCAAAGAATCACCACCCTCTGAGTGAAGACATTTCTCCTCATCTCAGTCCTAAATGGCCGACCCCTTATTCTGAGACTGTGACCCCCTCCAACCAGGGGAAACATCCTCCCTGCATCTACTCTGTCAAGACCTTCAAGAATTTTACATGTTTGAATGAGATCACCTCTCATTCTTCTAAACTCTAGAGAATATAAGCCCTTTCTACTCAAATTCTCCTCATTGGACAATCGCCTCTTCGCAGATTCCTGTGGTTTTCTTCTTTCAAAGGATATCTCCTGGTTTTGAGTCCCCTTGGATATTTTCATCATCTCTAGAGACAGTCCTTCGAAACTGAGGAAGACTTGCTTCCACTCTAAAAATGAGTTCTTAGGTCAATGAACAGTCCAATACGGGAATTACAGACTCTGTCACAGGTGGGACAGACAGTGATTGAGGGAAAGGGTGGGTGGGACTGGTTTGCCGCACACTCCTTCCGCTGCCTGCACTTGATTTCTACATGCTCTTGGTAATGAGACCCGAGGTGCTCAGCACCCTCCCAGATGTTCTTCCTCCACTTTGGACGGTCTTTGGCCAGGGACTCCCAAGTGCCGGTGAGAATATTGCACTTAATCAAGGAGGCTTTTGTGATATCTTCACAGAGCACAGCACACACAGCTTCCTAACATGGCAGGCAGCTCTCTCAGAAGTCTACGGCACAAAGCACATGGTGTGAACAGCTAGAGATTAAAATGGCAGCACCCGCAGGTGTATTGGGACATTTGGGGGAATATAGACATGACCGGGAACGTTTTAAAGCATTTGTGGATTGGCTTGAAATGTATTTCACTGCAAATAACATAATCGAAGTTCCAGACAATGCAGTCCAGAACCGGGCTGTGTTGGAACATAAGAAAGCGATCTTCTTATCAGAGGCAGGTCCGGCATTATACAAAATACTTGTAAATCTGCTTGTGCCTGACGAGCCAAAGGACACAACGCTTAAAGAGATTTTAATGAAGCTGGAGCAGCACTATAACCCCAAGCCATTAGAAATTGCTGAAAGCTATCATTTTGGGATTCGGAATCAAAAGGCTGATGATTGTATCGGTGATTACATCGTAGCACTAAAAAAGCTATCGATGCACTGTAATTTTGGAAACTTTCAAAACCGAACATTACGGGATTGTTTTGTTTGTGGGGTGAAAAATGATGCGATCAGAAGGAAGTTATTGATGACGGATGACTTGACTTTTGAGATTGCTTGTCAGACAGCGAGTTCGATGGGCATGGCCGAACAATATTCCCGAGAATTAAATAATAATTACGGTCGTCAGTCAACCGAGGAAAATCACCTGCAGGTTCAAAGTAAAAGATAGTGGGGGCCCAAAGTCTCATAAATTGGAAATTCTAACAGAGCGTCGAAGTCGTGCCTGAGACAACACATTGCTCAAAGTTGTCCATACGTGAAGGCAGAGTGTTTCTTCTGCAGGAAGACTGGGCATCTTGCAAAGGCATGCCGACTGAAGGGGAAACCAGCTTTTAAAGCTATGAGTCCAGTGTTCAAAGCTATGAGTAGAAATCCAAAGAGATTACATAGCATGGAAGAACAACAACAGGACGAGGAGATGTTAGAGTTACACATCATCAGGAGCACGAGGTTAACGGACAGCGATTCGGAAAGCATCAAAATCCACATAGATGTTGCGGGATTCAAGATACCAATGGAAATTGACACGGGTGCCTCTGTGAGTGTAATACTGGAGTCACTGTACCACGACAAATTGTGTGATTTTCAACTGGAGAAATCCAAGATAGAGCTGCGAGGCTACTTGGGAGAGAAAATTCCTGTGGTAGGTCATATCACCGTACCGGTGAAATATAAAGATCAATTTCAGAACTTGCCTCTAATAGTAGTGAAAGGAGACAAGTCTGCCTTAGGAAGAAATTGGTTGAGCTCACTGAAGCTGGATTGGAGTAAGATTTTCTGTGTGGAAGCGAAATTTTCATCAAGAAGTATCCGAAGGTGTTCTGCGAAATGGGGAAGTCCGATCCAAGGCTTCAGGGCGAGTGTCAGGGTACAGAAGGACGCTAGATCGGTTTACTACAAGCCACGTTCCGTACCATATGCACTCAAGGAGAAAGTTGAGCAAGAACTCAAAAGACTAGAGACTGAGAACATTATTTGTAAGATAGATCAATGTAATTGGGCTACACCCATTGTTGTTGTACCTAAGTCTGATGGTAAGGTAAGATTGTGTGGTGATTATAAAGTAACCGTAACCCAGGTTCTAGAGGGAAATGTCGCCAATACATTGCCGAATACAGAAGATTTGTTCACAACACTGCCAGGTGGTCAGATCTTCTCAAAACTGGATCTCATGAATGCCTACTTACAGCTTGAACTAGATGAGGAGTCCAAGTCATGTTTGACTATAAATACTCATCTAAGCCTATATCAATTTATTAGGCTACCGTTTGGAGTGTCTTCCGCCCCTGCCATATTCCAAGGGGTGATGAACCAGATTTTGCAAGGTATTGAAGGGGTAGTATGTTATTTGGATGACATACTAATTTCAGCACCCAATAGGCAAATTCATAATAACATATTGAATGAAGTCCTCAAACAGCTAGAGAAGCACAGAGTACGAATGTCTGCTCGTAAGTGTGAGTTAGTTAAAAACTCAGTGGAGTACTTAGGGTACAAGGTAGACAAAGATGGTTTACATCCAACCATGGAAAAATTGGATGCAATCAGAAATGCACCCACTCCCAGGAATGTCACAGAACTTTGTTCATTCATGGGTCTTTTGAACTATTATGGGAAGTTCCTATCAAATTTGGCTACAGTATTACATCCACTGAATAAACTTTTGAAAAAACAGGTCCTTTGGAAGTGGTCAAAAGAATGCGATGCAGCATTCAAGGAGCGTAAAAGCAAATTGGCAGAGAGCACCATGTTAGTTCACTTTGACATATCTAAGGAGATTAAGCTAACATATGATGACTCTCCGTATGGAGTTGGGGCGGTAATCTCTCATGTATTAAGTAGTGGAGAGGAGAGACCAATTGCTTTTGCTTCACGCACTCTCAGTGCCAGTGAGAGTAATTATGCGCAAATTGAAAGGGAAGCTTTGGTATTAATTTTTGGGGTCAAGAAGTTTCACAAATACTTGTATGGTCGTAAGTTTGCCATCGTTACGGACCATAAGCCCCTAACAGCAATCCTCCATCCAAAGTCCCCAGTTCCAACATTAGCTACAGCCCGAATGCAGAGATGGGCTTTGATTTTGTCAGCATATACATATGATGTTGAATACAGACGATCAGCTGATCACAGTAATGATGATGCAATGTCTAGTTTGCCTTCCTCATCACAAGTTACACCCGATAGGGAAGAAGTGTTTTATTTTTCATACATTGATGAACTGCCAGTCACAGCTGAAGAGAAACGTGACCCAGTGATGTCAAAAGTGTATGAGTATATTGCAAATGGATGGCCAAACCAGGTAACAGTCAAAGATACACATCCATTCTTCATTCGTAGGAATTAATTATCAGTCGATAAAGATTGTATCATGTGGGGTGCAAGAATGGTTATACCAAATATGTGCGAGGACCACATATCTTCACCACTTTTCCTGGTAACCACTTTAACCACTTATGGTGATGGAGGGTGTCCTTGAAACGTTTCCTCTGCCCACTTGGGACTCATTTGCCATGTAGGAGTTCCAAGTAGGGCGCTTGCTTTGGGAGTCTCGCGTCGGGCATGCGGACAATGCGGCCTGCCCAATGGAGCTGATCGAGCGTGGTCAGTGCTTCGATGCTGGGGATGTTGGCCTGGTCGAGAACACTGACGTAGGTATTTTAAGAGCATCTTAACTGCCCTGTGTGTGCAGGTAAAGTTCTTTCTGCCTTTCTCTCTTCTCATGTGCTGATATTTTCATTCCACATCCCTCACATAAGTCTTTAAAAACCTCAATTGATCTGCTGTTTTAATTTTCCAGTTTAAAGGCTTAATCCACCCTTGAGCCATCCTTGTAGCTCCAGCATCTCCTCTCCTCAACTCTCTTCGTGTTGTCATGTTTGAGCCTACTCTTGAATATAGTATTAAGCCTAAAGCCACACTGATCAGCAGAATACAAATGCTCCCTGTCTTCTTGCTGACTCATTCATTCTATTGCACTCGTCTATCAGAACCATTCAGGTTCACAGCACAGAAGGAGGACATTTGGCCCATCGACTCCGTACTGGATCTTTGCGAGAGCAACCCAAAACTGACCCTAATGAACCACCGTCTTCCCCATCAGTCTTGTATCTTCATGGCTTCTCAAATATTGGCCCCCTTTGACCTTAAAAGGTGCTGCATTGCTTCTTATGGCCCTGCAACCCTTTGCTTAAATAAATGTTTAATGGTAGTTATGAAGGCATACTTTCCTTTATTAGCTGAGGCCTAGAATACAAGAGCAGGGAAGTTGTGCTCAGACTGTATACAACACTAGTTAGGCCACAGTTTGAGTACTGCGAGCAGTTCTGGTCACCACATTACAGGAAAGATGGGATTGCACTGGAGCGGGTGCAGAGGAGATTTACGAGGATGTTGCCTGGACTGGAGAATTTTAGCTTTGAGGAAAGTTTGGATAGGCTGGGGTTGTTTTCTTTGGAACAGAGGAGGTTGATGGGAGACCTTATTGAGGTGCATAAAATTATGAGGGGCTGGAAGGACTCATTTCCCTTAGCAGAGGGGTCAACAACCAGGGTGCACAGATTTAAAGTAATTGGTGGAAGGATTAGAGGGGAGTTGAGGAGAACTTTTTTCACCCAGAGGGTGGAGCGGGTCTGGAACTCACTGCCTGAAAGGGTGGTAGAGGCAGAAACCCTCACCACATTTAAAAAGTACTTGGATGTGCACTTGAAGTGCTGTAACCTACAGGGCAATGGACCAAGTGGGATTAGGCCGGATAGCTCAATGTTGGCCGGCACGGAGTCAATGGACTAAATAGCCTCCTTCGGTGCTATAAATTTCTACGATTGCTGGATTGAAGGGAATAAAGATGTTAACACTGAACCTTTCGTGAAATTAAAATTGAAAAGATAGCCTTTGCAGAAATCATTGCAAATTACCCCAAACAACTGATAAGAACAAAATGAGTAAATTTAAAATAATCTTTGCGTAAAGACTGCTCAGGCCATCAGAAGACTTTGTGAATGACAGGAGCAACAAGAAATTCTGTAATGTCCAGTTTTGGTTGCCTTACCCACAGAGTGCTAACAGCCTGCGCTCAAATATGGAGGTCCAAGGTGGCTTGTTACTCAAGTGTCAGCTGTGGCTCAGTGTGTCGCACCCTTGCCTCTTGAGTTAGAAGGTTGTGGGTTCAAGTCACACTCCAGGGACTTGACCATAAAAATCCATTCAAGCACTCCAGTTGGAGGTATTGTCTTTTGGGTGAGATGCTAAACCGAGGCCCCATCTATTCTCTGAGGTGAATGTTAAAGATCCCATGGCACTATTTTGAAGAAGAGCAGGGGAGTTATCCCCGGTGTCCTGGGCCCAATATTTAACCCTCAATCAACATCACGAAAAACAGATTAACTGGTTATTATCACATTGCTGTTTGTGGGAGCTTGCTGCACGCAAATTGGCTGCTGGGTTTCATACATTACAACAATGACTAGACTTCAAAAAGTACACGTCTTGAAGGAGAAAAGAGAGGCAGAGAGGTTTAGGCAGGAAATTCCAGAGCTTGGGGCCTTGGCAACAGAAGGCCACCATGGCCATTCCTTTTATGGCCCCAACCTGCGAGAGACCATCAGTCGGGACCATAAAAGGAGTGACAAGTGGAGGCCACAGGCAACTTGGCAGCCCCGACTTGCGAGAGACTGTTGTAATGTAGGAAACACAGCAGCCAATATGCTCACAGCAAGCTCCCACAAACAGCAATGAGATAATGACTAATTCATCCAGGTTGACACACCACTGCACTGCTGAGGGAGTGCTGCACTGTCGGAGGTGCCGTCTTTTGGATGAGACGTTAAACCGAAGCCCCATCTGCCCTCTCAGGGGGACGTAAAAAGATCCCACGGCCACTATTTCGGAGAAGAGCAGAGGTGGTGTCCCCTGGTGTCGTGGCCAATATTTATCCCTCGACCAACATCACTGAAACAGACGAACTAGTCATTACCTCATTGCTGTTTGTGGGAGCTTGCTGTGTGCATATTGGCTGCTGTGTTTCCTACATTACAACAGTCTCTCGCAGGTTGGGGCCGCCATGCTACCTGTGGCCACCACTCGCTGCTCCTTTTATGGCCCCAACTGATGGTCTCTCGCATAAAAGGAGCGGCGAACGGCAGCAATGGGCTGCGTGGCGGCGTACCACTGCAAGGCACAGCACGAGCTGGTGCAGGAGGGCGACAGCAGCAACGAGGGCGACTGGACTGGATGTCATCAAGGTCCAGATCGGTGATTGGAGCAGATACAGCAGAAGCAGCGAGGTTGAGATGCAGGAGCGGTGAGTGATCGTGGAGCAACAAGATCGGGGCCCAGGAGAGGCGTGTGTTCAGGGCTCAGAAGAGGCGAGGGGCCCAGGGGGCAGCACGGGCCCAGCCCACACTGTGCGATATGTGTGCGCACTAGGTCCGTGCAGCAGAGCAGGTCTCCAGTCGTCTTGGTTAACCCTTGCCACTGGACCAAGACCTAGCTCTGTCGAGCCCGTGTGGTGGCTGGTGTGAAACGGTCACCCCACATTAAAAAGATCCACGCGCAGGTATCTTCCTCCCTTCAGGATGTAGTTCGGGGCCTGGAATATCAGGTCCTTCATTGAAACACCTGTGAACTCATCCCTTTTTGGCGTGGAAGCAAGTCATCCTCGATACGAGGGACTGCCTATGATGATGATGGTGATTACACCAGTGACGACATTTCAAAAAGTACTTCATTGGCTGTAAAGCATTTTGGGATGTTCTGAGGTCATTCTTGGCGCTATATTAATGCAAATCTCAGAGAGCATTAGTTGATTTGGCTGCGAGTTTATTCCAGGCAGCACTTGCCTGCAAAGGGGGAAAAAAAAAAATCTTCTAATCTCAGTCTTGCTTGAGGCTTGTTAATTTTATACTCTTGTCCTCTGATTCTGCGTTCACAGTTTAAGTTAATAATCTGCTTGAATCTACATTACCCATTCGCTCAGCTCTTTGAATACTTGGACACCCTGGAGGTATTTGTGTATTCTTTGTTCAGCTGTACTCAAACAAGAAAAGTTATACAAAGCAGCTTTCCGGTTTATATAATGAATGGATTTGTGCAGTCAGTGATTGGCTCAGCTGTAACCTTTGAACCGTGTAGCTGTTCTGGCACGCTGCAAAAATGGCCAAGGGTCATACATTTACCGTCCTGTGTGGATTGTGTAAAAGTGCTGTACATTTAAGACCCCAGCCTTCCTCTCTTCACACGTGGCCTTGGCTGGCTTTTCTCTGACTGGGTTTTATTGTGTATGTAGGCATCTTTGGTCATGACTCCACGAGGCAGGGTATGGTACTTATACTGTGTCGACTGTAGTCCTTTATTTGCAGCTTTTCGAGTCCGGACACCAAGCTGTGAGCTTCCTTTTATACTGGGTTACCTGCAGTGTGCAGGTAACCCTTAGGTCTCCAGCAGCAGCACCCTCTGGTGTACAGGTAAGGTGTATACAGTGTAAAGGGACGTTCAGTGTTACAGATATCATACAACAATACAAGCATGCATACATAACAGGGTTGGCCTGGCAAAAGGTAAGTAGTGCCCAACTCTAACAAAATAGGTAGTTGTGAACGGTCACAGACACATTAGAGGCCCCAAGATTTAGTGCTGCCTTCTGTTCTAGTTCTGGATGAGCAGAGATTTTCTCCAATTGAATATCGGAAAGACCGAAGCCATTGTCTTCGGGTCCCCATCACAAACTCCGTTCCCCGGCCACTGACTCCAACCCTCTCCCCAACTTCTGTCTGAGGCTGAACCACAATCTTGGTGTCACATTTGACCCTAAAATGAGCCTCCGAACACATATCCATGGCATAACTAAGCCCGCCTATTTCCACCTCTGTAACATCGCCCGTCTCCGCCCCTTGCCTCAGCTCATCCGCTGCTGAAGCCCTCATCCATGCCTTTGTTACCTCTAGACTTGACTATTCCAACGCACACCTGGCTGGCCTCCCACAGTCTACCCTATGTAAACTTGAGGTGCTCCAAAACCCGGCTGTCCGTGTCCTAATTCGCACCAAGTCTCGCTCACCCATCACCCCCTGTGCTCGCTGACCTACATTAGCTCCCGGTTAAGCAACGCCTCGATTTCAAAATTCTCAACCTTGTTTACAACTCCCTCCATGGCCTCGCCCCTCCCTATCTCTGTAATCTCTTCCAGCACCACAGCCCCCTGAGATGTCTGCGCTCCTCTAATGCTGCCCCCCTGAGTATCCCTGATTGTAATCGCTCAACCATTGGTGGCCGTGCCTTCAGCTGCCTGGGCCCTAAGCTCTGGAACTCCCTGCCTAAACCCCTCCGCCTCTCTACCTTTCTTTCCTCCTTCAAGATGCTCCTTAAAACCTACCTCTTTGACCAAGCTTTTGGTCACCTGCCCTAATTTCTACTTATGTGGCTCGGTGTCAAATTTTGTGTTTTAAAACACTCCTCTGAAGTGCATTGGGACATTTTACTGCATTGAAGGCGCTATATAAATACAAGTTGTTGTTCCTGGTGTTGAATGACGGCTGATACATAAAACATGTGAGAATCTGATCAAGTGGCATGTAAAACAACCGAACCTTGTAGCTCGGTTAGCATTCATCTTGATTTTACAGAATCTACATGGGCAGTAGGGGAGTTATCTCACTGTGGGTGAGGTAAATGTTTCATCCAAACGACAGCACTTCCGACAGTGCAGCGCTCCCTCAGTGCTCCATTGAAGTGTCAGCCTGGATTATGTGCTCAAATTCTCTGGAGTGGAACTTGGACTCACAACCTATAAATGAACAGAATGATTAGTTGCCCTATTTTTTTTGTGTGGCCTTCTGTGCATGCGTGCATTGGACTCCGCCCCCTTTTTTGCACATGGGCGCTCAATTCGGTCACGAATTAAAGTTCTATCCTTTCTTCATCATGCTGGAAGTGCAGAGTTACTGCAAAACAATCTGGAATGTGGAAAAGCCGGGATGAAGCAAAGGAGAGGGGTATCCCATGATTGGCTAGACTTATACAGTAAGCATCGCTGGAGATATATCACCAACGATGTCTCCGCAAGATCCTGCAAATCTCCTGGGAGGACAGGTGCACCAACATCAGTGTCCTCGCCCAGGCCAACATCCCCAGCATTGAAGCACTGACCACACTCGGTCAGCTTCGCTGGGTAGGCCACATGGTTCGCATGCCAGATACGAGACTCCCGAAGCAAATGCTTTATGCGGAGCTCCTTCACGGCAAACGAGCCAAAGGTGGGCAACGGAAACATTACAAGAACACCCTCAAAGCCTCCCTGGTAAAATGCGACATCACCACTGACACCTGGGAGTCCCTGGTCGAAGACCGCCCTAGGTGGAGAAAGTGCATCCAGGAAGGCGTTGAGCTCTTTGAATCTCAACACCGAGAGTGTGAAGAGGTCAAGCGCAGGTAGCGGAAGGAGCGTGTGGCAAACCAATCCCACCCAACCCTTCCCTCGACGAATGTCTGTTCCACCTGTGACAGAGTCTGTGGCTCTCGTATTGGACTGTTCAGCCACCAAAGAACTCACTTCAGGAGTGGAAGCAAGTCTTCCTCGATTCTGAGGGACTGCCAATGATGATGATGATGATGATGACAGGTAGAGAGTGCAAAGTAAGCTATGTGTGGGCTATGGAGCTTGTAGGAAAAGGCAAAAGATCACACAAGCCCTTTGAAGCCCTCTCTGTCCTACAGACCATGTACAACCTGAGCTCCCATGGACTTGCCCGTTTTGGGGCTGGCTCCATGAAAGTGCTCCCGCATCCGGGATTGGTGTTTGCAGGGAACAGAGAGGGTTGAGAAATTGTGGGTTTATAGCCTAAGTGTCAGTCCATTCATTCAAACTGATGGACCATCAACAACAAACAACAACAACTTAGATAGGATACATAACGAGAAACAACAACAACTTGTATTTATAAAGCGCCTTTAAAGTAGTGTTATGAAATTAAAAATTTGACACCGAGCCACATAAGTAGATATTAGCACAGATGACCGAAAGCTTGGTCAAAGAAGTAGGCTTCAAGGAGCGTCTTAAAGGAGGAAAGTGGTAGAGAGGCGGAGAGGTTTAGGCAGGGAGTTCCAGAGCTTGGGGCCGAAGCAGCTGAAGGCACGGCCACCGATGGTTGAGCGATTATCATCAGGGATGCTCAAGAGAGCAGAATTAGAGGAGTGCAGACATCTCAGGGGGATGTGGGGCTGGAGGAGATTACAGAGATAGGGAGGGGTGAGAACTTTGAAATCGAGGCATTGCTTAACCGGGAGCCAATATAGGTCAGCGAGCACAGGGGGTGATGGGTGAGTGGGACTGAAGGCATAATATTTCTCAACCATAGCAAACATCATGAAGGCAAAGGAGGAAACAAGCTGAAATTTCTCTCTTGTCCAAACATAATTATGCAAAAAATATTGCATATTAATCTAAATTACAGACTCCATTAGCCTAATCTGACCAGCTGCACTCCACATTATATTCTATATTCCCATGGTCACAGCTGGCATGTTTCTTGGAGTATTCAGCTATCTGTGTCTACAGTTAACCTTATAATCTTCAGGTCTGACTTGACCAAATACTCATCCAGCGGCTATCTGTTTTTGTGTTGTTGCTAATTGTTTCCCTTTTCTCTTCTCCTCTCCTGCTAAAGTCAATTCCATGGGCAACAGTGCTGCCCCGGTACAATCCTAGTGCTTCAAATCTGAGCTTGATTAATGAGGACAACCCTCCCTTCGTTCAACATTCATATGCATGCACAATCCATCAAGGGTCCGTGGATAGCAATCAAGGGCAGATCCCCATTGTAAGAGATCTCCACCTAGTGGACTACTGAAGTAATAACAATGCAAGGTCATGTGGCAAGGTCATGTGACACAGTTCTGTTAGGAGCCATCTTGTCGTGTGTATGCTTGTGTTGTGATGGCTGAACATATCACAGATTGGCGACGAGGATTCGACTTTTGGATTCCCTAGACGATTAAAAATATCACACCCATCACACTTGCTCAGAAGCCAATTTAACCATCTCTACTGCCACCTTGACAGAGGTTCAACACACACCAGGGGCCTTTGGGTCTGTAATGGTCAGCCTCGCACTGCTTTTCCCAATTCAGCAACTCATGGAGCAGCTCAATTGCAGTTTTAAGCAGACAATAAGGTAAGTATTGTAGCTCCAGGCACGATACTATTCCACATATCTATTAATCACATATAATATTCTCTCACATTTATTTAAGGCTTGTTAATCTGTTCTTCTGTCCTCTACTGCTAAATTGGTTGAGATGATATTAACGATAGAAGCATAGAAATTTACAGCACAGAAGGAGGCCATTCAACCCATCGTGTCCACACTGGATGACAAAGAGCCACCCAGCCAAATCCCACTTTCCAGCCCTGTAGGTTACGGCACTTCAAGTGCGCATCCAAGTACTTTTTAAATATGGTGAGGGTTTCTGCCTCTACCATCCTTTCAGGCAGTGAGTTCCAGACCCCCACCACCTACTGGGTAAAACGATTTCTCTTCAAATCCCCTCTAAACCTTCAACCAATTACTTTAAATCTATGCACACTGGTTTTGACCGCACTACGAAGGAAAATAGGTCCATCCTATCGACTCTATCTCGGCCCCTCATAATTGTATACAACTCAATAAGTTCTCCCCTCAGCCTCCTCTGTTCCAAAGAAAACAAACCCCAGCCGATTCAATCTATCCTCATAGCTAAAATTATCCAATCCTGACAACATCATCGTAAATCTCCTCAGTACCCTCTCTAGTGCAATCACTTCTTTCCTGTAATGTGGTGACCAGAAATGTACGCAGTACTCCAGCTGTGGCCTAACTAGTGTTTTATACAGTTCAAGCATAACTTCCCTGCTCTTGTATTCTATGCCTCGGCTAATAAAGGCAAGTATCTCGTATGCCTTCTTAACCACTTTATCTATCTGTCCTGCTACCTTATTCTCATCATTTTTAAAGCTTGTATTAAGTGCCCTCTCAAATCTTTCCTCCCCCTGCACCGCCCCCCGCCCCCCACCCGCCCCAGCGCAACCATGTTTTTTTACATACACAAGAGATTTGAGTCCTAGTTTCGTCTTTGCTGCTCATCTCTGAACCCTGTGGTATATTCTCTACGACATCACAAACACACTGACTCAAGATGGCTCCATTCCTTTTATTCTTGTTGTAAATAGCAGAGGCTGCATTTACCACAGTAATGTAAGTGGTGGTTTTCAAGGGGGTCAGCTTTCCCTTCTGACCTTATATGAGCGGTTCCGAATCGCTCCCACACCCTTGGTTCTGGACTCTGGAATTATGAAGGGACTGTGACAGACTTGGACAGACAATCGTTTCAAGGTAGGAAGCAGGTATGGTTTCATTGTGTTTAAAAAGAAGTAAAAGGCACACCTTTAATAACACACACAGAATAGTGATACCAATACACACTGAGGGGTACAACACATTGAATAAATTGTCAAAATACAGCCTGTGGGGAAAAGAATACAGCTTAAACTCTAAATGGGGTAAAGAGGAGAATGCAGATACATTTACACAAGTTATCCCATCCTCCTCCTCCCAATTCCCCTAAGTAACTAAGTTATAGCTCTGGGGACTTCAGGAGCTATGCTCACCAATCCCTTTTGACAGTTGCCGGTGAATCGCGGTTTCGGGGTTCGCTGCACTTTGCCTTCTAGGCGAGCCGTACCCAGGACGGAGGAGAGGACTTCGGACTGCGTAGTCTTCAGTTGGGGTGAGTCCACTGATGCAGTAAGTCGCGTTTTGGATGTATGGGGTAAGTACCCACTTTCTTTGGTTAGGAATAGTTTTAGTTAGTCCTTTTAGGTAATTTCTCACCCATTGGTCATTCAGAAGTAGATTGTAGAGTGGAAATAAATGTTGATTCTTCGGTTTTTGTTGAGTTGGTTTCGGTTGGTCGTTTCGCTGGTTGTGGTGGCCCGGGTTGTCAATTAGTTTGCCGACAACCTTCCATTTCGTGGGCCTCTTGCTGTCGGCGTGCTCGGTCGATCCTTGATGGTTTCTTGTAGCTTCCTCCACTACTCCATTTCTTCACTCCCCACCTCCTGCTGCTTTTTTTCCCTTGTAAAACTGGGAATAGATATACCTCAAAAAGACTTCCTTATCTCCCGCCAAATCTGGTCCAGCTCTTTGTTTCAAGGGAGCTGCTCATTAGTTTTGAGCTCTCTTCTTTGTCAGAATTTGGTGGGCTAGTTCAGCAGTAATTTGATTATGATGTGGTAATGTGGAAAATCACCGGTTGGCACTGTTTAAGCAGAGTTTAAACTCTTGGGCTGTTTGGCTGGGCCCGTGATTTCTCTAGGCCTCTTTGTACGTGCATGCCAATAATGGTCTCCGGTGATTAGCCTGATAGCTCTTGATGCGTTTATGTCCTAGGGAGTTAATTTTTATGCCTCACAGTTCATGTTAGTTATCGATTGACTCATTCTCCCAGACAAATTGAATTAGCTCCAATACCCAATTCCTGAGTGAAGTCCCACCCTCTCTTCTGACAGTCTCTTCCAACATGTTCCTTTCGAGATTTTAAACTTGTAAAGCTCTTAGGTATCTTTCTCAGAGTTTTTCCTCGGATACCAAAATGTTCATCGAGTTCCAAATAAATACCCTTTCCTATGAGTCCAAACACAGAGGGGTGGGGGGGGGGCTCCATGAATGCAACACCTTTTATCCCCTGCAGGCCTCATCTGCCCTTTAAACTCATTTGTGTCGCAAAGTTTTTCCTTCCATTTTAAAAGTCCAAAAAGGGATTCTTCTCCTCTGCAGGGGAAAGGTACAAGGAATCTTTGCGAAATATTGGTAAATTCTACTGTCCCCCCTGTGATACCACACTACTTATGGTATCATATTCCAGGTGAGCAAAATTCCTGACTCCCAAGAGATAACCTTCCCCGTAAATTAACTAAACTAATACCCAAAATATGCATTACACTGATGCAACATTACCATAGATACACACTTTTCCCTTTACAGGTACAAACTTTTTACATTTACACCCTCCCAGCTTGGAGGGGAGTTCAATCACTACAATTGCATTTCAACACAGTTACATTTCATTTCAATTACATTATATTCACCAGCATGTAGGCAATGTACAACCACATTACAGAAGGAAGAACATAGATAAAATTAAACAACATTAATTGGTCTCCTGAGATTTGTCCACCACACGGTAATGTCTGGATCGGCTCTTTTGTTTTCTCCCCTTACACTTAGAACACCATAAATACAGAATTATTCCAAGCTGGCAAACCACTAAAAGATGGGAGACTATCCTAATCCAAGGAGGGACTTCTATATTGTTGAGAAGGTCCCACCAGGGTGGAACTGTGATGTCTGAAATCTCGCTCTCTATTACGGTTGTCTTTTGCTCTAGTGTGTAGAAATGCTTTTGCGATACTTCCACAGATTTCAACAAAGAGGTAAGATGTTCGGGTGGAGGAGGAATTGCATAACCGAAATGTGTGACATAGTTTTGTAAGTTGGTAAAGTTTTCTGTTACAGTGAGGTTAATAGTGGAAGGTTCAGGAATGGGGACAATTCGTTCTTGGGCCACTCGAACTTCTGCCTCAGGTTTAAAGCAAAAACTGCTTTCACTCACCGGTCACCATATGTGTTGTCCATATTGGTAGTGGGGTGCACGGGTGGTGACGCAAAATGTCCCAGCTCCTGTGTATGTTACCTGTGGGGGAACATGGTCTTGTGTAATTACCTCCATGGTACAGTTGATAGGTTGTGCAGCAGCAGCTTTAAACCCGCACTGTGGTCTCAAGTAGGCTTTCAAGTGCTGGGGACACAGTACGCTGTGTGTGCCCCAGCTCCGGCATCCAGAGAGGTCAGTACCTGTCATAGCGTGCTCCCACTTTATGACATAAGGTGGGCGCTGAGTAACGGACGTGTGCACCCCCTTGAATGACCCCAATATTCTCCACCCTGTATACCGGTGCGGGTCGGGCTGTCCCACCCATGACCGGCATTCTCACTACTATCCCCAGGATGGTGTGATTGGAACGCCCACAGTCCACTGGGACAGGGTAGGCTTCCGAAGCTAGACGGAGTTGACACGGGCTCAGCGAATTACTAAACGGGTGGAGGGCTGCGAGGTGCTTGTTGCTGATCCAGGAGGGAACTGAACCTTGTTTTAAATCCTCCAGGTTGCTGCAACCCTCGCCCAGCAACCATGCCCCGTACAGCACGCACACCTCGTTCTGTGCAGCCTGGTCTGAAGCATTCCTGTCCTCCCATATCAGTGCATTTGTCGTTTTAGCGTGTCTTTCTAATTCTTCTATGATTTCTTTTAAATGAACTGTCATGGCCTGATCCTCATGTAGTTCCGAGCCCACCACTGTGTTTTCCTCTTTTAGGATTTTACGTAGCTGGTTCTTTAGAGTATTTATTTGTAGTTGTAGTTCCATGTCATCCAGACTATTCACCACAGAGGATCCCGTGTTATATGCCGTGAAAATGTAATTCCAGGTTCCCCTCCTGTGTCTCCCGGTACCCTTGTCGGTTTTGGCGTAGAATGTATATAAGTCTGCTTTGTCTACGTTACCGAAGTCTAACTGGTAACATTTTCTAAACATGTCTTGTAGTAATGCTTGGTATAAGAGTTCTGTTTCCTTTGGGCACCATCCAGGTAAGTGCACCTCAGTTAGGTTTAGGATGACTGAAGCTACGGAGTAGTGTACCCCCTGGTAGAGTACCTTGTCGGTTGGTATGAGGACTAGCCCATTCCCTGGTCCCTCGGTGGTGGTAGGACACCTATCAGTTACTGTACGTCCAGTCGGGATTGTAGGCAGGGGTTTTTTGGGGCATGCTAGCAGTTCAGTGGCGTTAACTGGGACCGGGGCGTATGGGACCTCACATGCAAGCAGACTTGTGTCCCATCCCATCCCTTCCCCGTTATCTTGCCGTCTTCTGGCAAAGGCGATCGACATGCCTGCGGGACAGATCCTCTTTGACCCCCACATGCAGATATAGAACCCTTGTTCCGCTTCCCACCACTTATCCCAACACACGCTCACTCCCCACTATGTCCCCGTGATAGTCCGGTAGGTATCGTTCCCCAGCCGTTCCCAATCGGCTGTGAAGTCTCCCATGTCACTGCTCAGTTTTCTGAGCCACCACCACCTATCCAGAGGAATCTGCCCTTTACAGGTAAGGCATACCCGTTTTTCCTTGGTCAGACGAACCCGTGCCGCAACGACCTGTACCCTGGGGCATGGGATGGAAGCCTCCCCATAGGTGAACCCGTCCTGGTTGGAGTATTGGGTGGAGTTAGACCCCAGCCATCCTGGCCACCATCCCTCATGGGAATAAACAGCAATCTCCTCCACCCGCTGTGTGCCACCTTCGGTAGTCACCATTGGTGCTCTCCCTCCCGAGCACCCATAAATCCGGGATTCCTCCACGTCACCTCGGTCCCCGATGCTTACCCCTGCCAGGGCGAGCAGACACAGGATCCTTCTCACCTTGGTTCCTTCCCTCCTTTCCACTCCTGTAAAACACACAGAACACACCGCCCTGCCCTTGAGAACTGCTCTCAGGCTGGCTGACACACACAAGACAAACTTAAAACAATCACCTAACCATTACTGCAACATTAACCTTAATTCTAAACTAAACTTAAAATGTAAAACGGTGCAGTCAGCTGCCTTAAACTAAAAATTAGAGCTATGTACAACCGCCACCCGTCTCCGGGTGGCCTGGTTAATCCCTGTCAGGCCCATGCCTTGTGCGTCCTGATAGCCGCCTGGATGCTAGGGTTTCCCCGCAGCCGGTGAGCTGGAGACCCTTGTCTCTGGGACAGCTCGTTGCTACTGCTCCTGTGAGTCCCTCACCGCTGGAGGCAGCTGGCTGGGGATCCCTACTCTGAGCAACCTCTGTACTTCTGACCTTTGGCCTTTCCTGTCAGGCTGGCCTTCTCCTAGGATAGAATCGCTGAGGCTCAGATGCCATTGACCACGGTATCTTTGGTCGTGGTGTATGGAGGGTCCTTCTCAGGGCTTCAGTGACTGGGGGTGCGTCCGAATCCCAAATGATGGGTGGGATAGCCCCTCCAGTAGTGCAATTCACCGCCCCTATAGGCACGGTTTCTGAGCCTGCCACATTCCCTGTGGGCCCTCCACCGTCGGGGGCGGCCAACGGAGGGTCCCCGTCCTGAGGACGGTTCACCCCTCCCGGCTGCCCTCTGTGCTTGGCTGACGCTGGGTTGTACAGCTTGCACTGGTTGATGTGGAACCACTTAGTACGGGTCAGCTTTATGGCATAGACCATTGGGCCTTGTCGACATGCTGTATGGCCCCATATATAATGCTTCAAAAACCCCTACCCGAGCATAGTTCCTCACCATGACCTGGTCCCCTATCTCCCATTCGTGGTGTTTGCTGGGTTCTAGCAGCAATCGGTTACTCTGATGCTGTCTGCCCATGTTACTAGCAGCCTGCCAGTGAATCTGTTAGAGGTGTTCAAACAGGTTCCTGACAAACCGGTCACAGTTCACCTCTCTGAGCTGACCTTCTGTGAGCACCGGGGCTAGGAAATGGGTGGGGGTCCGCATGATCCGGCCAGTCATGAGCTCGTATGGGGAATACCCCATGCTCTTTGACTAGCTGGCTCGGATCCCATTAGGACCAACGGTAAGACCTCCACCCACTTTTGGGGTGAGTCTCCCATCTCCTTCCGCAGCCTTTCTTTAATGGTGCGGTTTAAATGCTCCATAATACCCGATGACTGTGGGTTGTGGGCAACGTGCCATTTCCCCTCAATACCGAGCACTTTAAGGGTTGCCTGCTTTACCTGCCCGGTGAAATGGCTCCCCTGGTCCGACTCCACATACTGTGGGAGTCCACACCGGGAGAACACTTCCCTCACTAGAATCTTAGCTGTCCCTAGTGCGGTGGCTGTTCGGCAGGGGAAGGCTTCAACACATTTTGAGAACACGTCCACCAGGACTAGGCAGTATTTGTAGCCTCCCTGGGCGGTGGGTAGGGGCCCTATGTAGTCAATTTGGATTGACTGCCATGGTCCGTCTACCCTCCTGACGTGTCCTAGGGAGACCTTCCTTTTCTGGGAGGGTCAGGGTTGTTCGCAGCACACACCAGGCAGTTTTCACAGAACTCGTGGACGTCCTCCCTGAGTCCCGGCCACTATCCTGCCTGTTCCACCCGTTGCCAGGTGTTCTCAGGCCCGGGGTGTCCCGCTCCTGGACCCTCATGGCCAGTTTTAGGAATTCCCTCTGATGCTGCTGGAGCACGACCCATTGTCCCTCTTTAAACAGCATGCCTTCCTTAACGGTAATGGCTGCTGTGCCGTATGGACCTTCTACTCTCTCTGCTCTAGCTAGCGCGTTCAGGACAGCTTTCAGGACCGGGTTCTATGCCTGAACTGTTTTTAAGTCCGGGGCCAAAGCTATCCCCGTACTCTCTGCTGCCCTGTTCTTATTCTTGACCGCTGCTATGCGGCCGGTGTCATAGGGGTCCCAGAACTTTCCCGTGCGGGCACCTTCTTTGGCCAGTTTGTTAGCCTGTTGGTTTCCCTCTGCACGTGGTTCGGTTTTTGAATGGGCCTTCACCTTCTGTATGTAGACCTTTCCCTCTTCCCCCACCACTGTCATGATTTTCTCCAGTAGGGGCTTGAATGCTAGGGGTCTCCCGTCAGCGGACATGTATCCGCGACGGGACCAGATAGCCAGGTACTCCGTTCACGAATTGTAGGTGAACATACTGTCCGAGAAAATCGTGTACGGGGTAGGGAATTCCTCAGGGTGGGTCACCACGTACATTACGGCGGACAGTTCAGCATGCTGGGTGCTCATGGTGCTGGGGAGCTTGATTGCCAGGGCAATATCTGCCCTTGGGTCATAGACTCCGCACCCAGTGAGTCGCTCGCCAGCAGATACCGTGCTGGACCCATCCACGTAGATGTCCCGGCCTGTAGGGTGTAACCCAGCCCGAAGACCATTGTTCACCTCCCATGGAGCACCTGTGGGCTTTCCCTGGGTAGACTAGGTTGGCTGTAAGCCATGGCTCGCGGGGGCCTTCTACTCTGAGGTCCATCTGGGAGAGGAGCAGGGTCCAGCGAGCAATGCAGGCACTGCTCACCGTCCCGTCCTTAATCCTCCCATCTAGCAGCATCTGAGTAGGTGTGTGGTGGGTTAGGAGTGTTAGAGGAGACCCTCCCGTGAAGATCAAGGATTTTTTCACTGCCCAGTGTGTGGCTAGGAGGTGTCTCTCACAGTTGGAGTACCCCTTCTCCACATCTGTGAGGATCCTGGAGGAGTAAACCACCGGTCTCAGCTGGCCGTGCCGTTCTTGAAGCAGCACTGAGCTCAGACTGTCCCCGCTGGCTGCCACCTCCAGATAAATCTCCTTTCCCTCATCTATCGCTCCTAAGGCTGGCGCGGTCTGCAAGTTATTCTTGAGCTGATTAAATGCTGCCTTGCAACCCTCATCCCAGTCCCACTCTACCCCCTTGTGTAGGAGCCTGAGCAGAGGGGCTGCGGTGGCTGCATAATCCTCAATAAAATCTCTGCAGTACCCGGTGAGTCCAAGAAAGGATCTTACACCTGTCACTGTGTTGGGGGCCGGTGACTCCTGTACTGCCTCCCTTCTAGCCTTGTCTATGGCCCTTTCCCCAGCGCGCACAGTCAGCCCCAGGAATTTGACTTCCTTCTGGCCGATCTGTGCCTTCTTGGGGTTTACTTTAAACCCTTCTTCTTTTAGCAGCTCCAGCAGCTCAGCCAGCAGTGGGCCATGCTCCTCCCCCTGATCAGTGAACAGGAACAGGTCATCCACATACTGCACCAACTGCTGGGGTCTGCTAAAGCCCTTTAAACAGTTCGCCATGCATTGGTGAAAAATGCTGGGGCTGTTGTGGAAGCCTTGGGGAATTCAGTTCCACGTGTATTGTTGGCCCTTAAAGGTAAAGGCGAACTTGTACTGGTCCTCCAGTTTTAAAAGAATGGACCAGAACCCATTTGAAATGTCCAGCACTGTGAAAGTGGTTGCGGATGCTGGAATACTCCCTATGAGGTCCGCTACGGCTGCTACAGTGGGTGCACAGGCAGGGATATTCTTATTTAGTCCTCGATAGTCCATGGTGGCCCTCCATGAGTTGTCCGGTTTCTTAACCGGCCACAGTGGAGAGTTCACATGGGTAGCTATCGGTCTTAACATCCCTTGCTCTACCAGTGATCCCAGCGCCGTTGTCAGGTCTGCCTCTGCCTCCCTGGGGAAGTTATATTGCTTTTGTGGTCGGGTCATGGGGTCACCTTCTATACTAACTTCCACCCCCGTTACCCTACCACAGTCATGTTTGTGGGTGGCGAATGCTGCAAGGTGTGCCCGTACATACTCCACTGGGGTGTTACTGACCAGTAATTCCAAGTCGTAACCCTCCTTTGGCTTCACGGTACACAACATTCCCTTGGCCCCTTTTTCTGGGATCACCGCCACCTCACTTTCCCTGTCTGTCCCTATGGCTCCCCATAGACAGTGGTTCCTGAGATCCATTAGGATCTGGTGGCCAATGATAAAATCAGCCCCCAGGATCCCTTTTCCCTTCTGCTCCCATTTCATCAGGACACACTTCCATTTGATTTTGAGTGTCCCTAACTGAATGGTGAGCGGGATGGAAAATGAACCAGTTTGCTCATTGCCTGTGAACCCCACTAAACTGTACGGGACCCCGTTCGATAGAGGTGAGGTAGCTGGGTTATCTGCATATACAAGGGTGCTGGAAGCACCAGTATCTAGCAGGTAGGTCCCTTTCACTTTCTCCACCTCCATCGTAATGCACGGTCTGTTCCAGGCTCTGGGGAACACAGGTACACAGGCTGTGCTGGCCTTAGTCATGCATCTGGGTGGATAGGAGCCGGGGGTTTTACCGTACCGGCTACTGTACCGGTTGTGGTAGCTACTGTTCCCTGTCCATTTACAAGTGTCTGTAGGGCGGCTACGAGTGTCTCATATGAGTCGGGTGTTTCTGCCCCGGCCTTACGGGCTGAGGCTGGAGTGGCCTTTCCCTTAGTCTCTTTCCAGGGGTTCCTACAGTCCTTCCTCCAGTGCCCACTTTTCCCACACCCAAAACACTCGCCCCATTAGTGGGGAGGATTCCCACCTTCCTGATGCCACTCTCTCTTGCCTTGGCTGGGTTTAATCTCATGGATCTTCCCTTTAGAGGAGTGCTCCTCTGTCCCTCTATCATTCTGGTAAGCCAGTGTCAACTGTCTGACCACTGTCTCTTCGGTGGCTCTGGGATCCCTTTGATCGAACTAAACCTCGGCTTTTGCCTTTACCCCAGGTAAGCTGTTTGCCACCAGGCTGTGAAGCCAGTGAGCAGGCTCGTTAGGGGTCAGGTGGGCCCGGTCAAGAACCCCACTACTCCTGCACCTATTTTCTATATTTCTATATTCAAAAAGGAGTTGGATGAAGTCCTTACTACTAGGGGGATCAAGGGGTATGGCGAGAAAGCAGGAATGGGGTACTGAAGTTGCATGTTCAGCCATGAACTCATTGAATGGTGGTGCAGGCTAGAAGGGCCGAATGGCCTACTCCTGCACCTATTTTCTATGTTTCTATGTTTCTACAGGCCCTTTCGTAGACCAGCCACAACCTGTCGGTGAAAGCCTGTGGAGTCTCCCCTTAGAGCTGCACTGTCTTCTCCACTCGGGAGAAAGGACTCCCGTCGTTCATATCCATGGCCTCTGGAACCTCCTCCTTAACCGTAGCGTACGTGTTTCGCCCCTTTCTGCTGTCTGCAGAGAGGGAATGGCACAGCTTGGTGTCTGGCAAGAAGAGCAACAGCTTCGCCTGCTCCGAATCATCGCACCCGTTAATATCCCCTGTGTGTTCCACTTCCAGGAAGTGTATTAAGGGATCCCCCTGCTGGGTGAGCTTACTTAGGTGGCCTATCATGGCCCTCAGTTTTTGGGGGTCGTGGGGGACTACGAAGTTGCTTTCTAGGGGTCCTGCTGCCCCATCAGCGCCAGGCGGGCAAAACATTTGCTGCCGGACCGGGTGCATTGGCCCTGGTTCTGGCCCTTCTTGTATTGGCTCGCCCACTTCCCCCTGCTGCCAAGCCGAGTTAAAACTCGGGGCCGCCGGTGTTGGTAGTTCGCAATCCTTGCCTGCCCCGCACTCTGGCTGACACCCCTGCTGCTCCGAGCCATTCCCGGGAGCTGCAGGCGGTGACTGAGGGGTTTCTCCTTGCTCTACCAGGTGTTCCTGGGCTAAACCCGGGTTTATCAGGCACACCATGCCTTTAGTCCGGGATAGAGCAAGGTTCAAGCTTTGGATCTGCTGCTGGCAGGGGCCGTGGTCTCCTGCCTCAAATTCCCTGGTACTGGCTACCTGAATGTCTCTCACCCTCTCCCCGTACTCTTTAACTTGCTTGGCGAGGCAGGAATTCTCTTCCCGCAATGCCACTTCGCTATTCTTGGCTTCAATAATCTGACACTGTAAAAGGTCCAGTTGGGTTTTGTGCCTTTCTTTAGTGAGCTCTCTACTTTCCTTTAACTGTCCCAACTCTGTCCACAGCTTTTCCCCGACTGTGGCCCTTGCGCTGGACCTCTCTTCTGCCTGCCTCAATACTTCCTTTAATTTCTCATTCTCCTCATCTAGAAGCCGGATCTGTTGCTGAAGGCAAATTAGCCAAATGGCCTTCTCTATCGACCTTTTATGGTCCTTGCTCTCAGTCCATTGAGCTGCAGTGTCTTCTGGACGCTCAGCATACAATAGATCAAGTATCCACACCTTAGCCACATTAACCCTCTTAAGCACATATGAGGAAATCCCTCTCCATTTTGCTTCTTTTCCTGAAACCAGTCTCTCTCTTATCACGTTCCTTGCCCCAGAGTCCCTTCGTGGTCGCCATTATGTAAGGGGTGGTTTTCCGGGGGTCAGTTTTCCCTTCTGACCTTATATGAGTGGTTTCGAATCGCTCCCACACTCTTGGTTCTAGACACTGGAATTATGAAGGGACTGTGACAGACTTGGACAGACAATCGGTTTCAAGGTAGGAAGCAGGTATGGCTTTATTGTGTTTAAAAAGAAGTAAAAGGCACACCTTTAATAACACACACAGAATAGTGATACCAATATACACTAAGGGCTGCAACACATTGAATAAATTGTCAAAATACAGCCTGTGGAGAAAAGAATACAGCTTAAACTCTAAATGGGGTAAAGAGGAGAATGCAGATACATTTACATAAGTTATCCCAGCCTCCCCCTCCCAATTTCCCAAACGAACTAAGTTATAGCTCTGGGGTTCCAGGGGCTATGCTCACCAATCCCTTTTGACAGTTTCCGGTGAATCGCAGTTTCAGGGTTTGTTGCACTTTGCCTTCTAGGCGAGCCGTAGCCCGGACGGAGGAGAGGATTTCGGACTGCGTAGTCTTCAGTTGGGGTGAGTCCGCTGATGCAGCAAGTCGCGTTTTGGATGTATGGGGTTAGTACCCACTTTCTTTGGTTAGGAATAGTTTTAGTTTGTCCTTTTAGGTAATTTCTCACCTGTTGGTTATTCAGAAGTAGATTGTAGAGTGGAAATAAATGTCGATTCTTCGGTTTTTGCTGAGTTGGTTTCGGTTGGTCATTTCGCTGGTTGTGGTGGCCCGGGTTGCCAATTTGGTTGCTGACAACCTTCCATTTCATGGGCCTCTTGCTGTCGGTATGCTCGGTCAGTCCTTGATGGTTTCTTGTAGTTTTCTCCACTACTCCATTTCTTCACTCCCCAACTCCTGATGCTTTTGTTCCCTTGTAAAACTGGGAATAGATATACTCCAAAAAGTCTTCCTTATCTCCCACCAAATCTGGCCCAGCTCTTTGTTTCAAGGGAGCTGCTCATTAGTTTTGAGCTCTCTTCTTTGTCAGAATTTGGCGGGCTCGTTCAGCAGTAATTTGATTATGATGTGGTAATGTGGAAAATCACTGGTTGGCATTGTTGAAGCAGTGTTTAAAACTCTTGGGCCATTTGGCTGGGCCCATGATTTCTATAGGTTTATTTGCACATGCATGCCAATAATGGTCTCCGGTGATTAGCCTGATAGCTCTTGATGTATTTGTGTCCTAGGGAGCGAATTTTTATGCCTCACAGTTCTTGTTAGTTATCGATTGACTCATTCTCCCAGACAGATTGAATTAGCTCCAATACCCAATTCCTAAGTGAAGTCCCATCCTCTGTTCTGACAGTCTCTTCCAACATGCTCCTTTAGAGATCTTAAACTTGTAAAGCTCTGAGGTATCTTCCTCAGAGTTTTTCCTCGGATACCAAAATACTCATCGAGTTCCAAATTAAATTCCCTTTCCTATGAGTCCAAACACAGAGGGGTGGGGGGGGGGGGGGTCTCCATGAATGCATCCCCTTTTATCCCCTGCAGGCCACGTCTGCCCTTTAAACTCATTTGTGTCCCGAAGTTTTTCCTTCCATTTTAAAAGTCCAAAAAGGGATTCTTCTCCTCTGCAGGGGAAAGGTACAAGGAACCTTTGTGAAATATTGGTAAATTCTACATTAGTCCACTCGGTGGAGCTGTAGTCCACTAGGTGGAGCTATATATTACACTTCTCCCTCCTTAATGAAGAAGTAATTTTAACAAAATAATCATCATACATAAGTTGCATGGTTGTACATAACTAAAGATATGAACTTATTTACCAATGGACCAATATCCTTGTGAACGAAGGCTGAAGAAAAGTGCACAGTTTCCCAAAAGTGGTCTCATTAAATAGTTCTACAAAGATGAAGTAACCTCATTCAGCTAATATTGCAGTCGAATGCCCTTGACTTCCTTTCAAATTTCCTTTACCAACAGGCTCCCTTCATTGAAAATCATTGATGAGGTTCTTTGGACTTTTATGAGTGAAGACCCATCCATGCCATCGGCATATTTCACCTTTTCTGTTCCTTCCTTTACCCTGTCTTTACCTCCGTACACTGGAGATTATCCAAAACTCAGCTGCCCATGTCCTAACTCACACCGTCCCAATCACACATCACCCCTGTGCTCGCTGACCTACATTGGCTCCTGGCTAAGCAACGCTCAATTAAAAAATTCTCATCGTCCCTAACTCTGTAATCTCCTTGAACCCTACAATCCTCCGAGATATCTGCACTCCTCAAATTCTGGCCTCTTGAGTATGGCTTAGTTTAATCGCTCCACCATTGGTGGCCATGCCTTCAGCTGCCAAGGACCTATGTACTGGAATTCCCTCCCTAAATCTCTTTGCCTCTCTACCTCTCTCTTCTCCTTTAAGGCACTCCTTAAAACCAAAGGCTTTGACCAAGTATGCCCTAATATCACCTTATGTGGCTCGGTGTCAAATTTTGGTTGATAACACTCCTAGGAAGTGCGTTGGGACGTTTTACTACGTTAAATTTGTGACATAAGCACAAATTGTTGTTGCGGTTGCCTTGTTAATCCTTCAAATCAAGTGGTTGCTGTCACTGTCCTCTGTACCACAGTTAGCCTGCAATAAACCAAAGCACCCTCTTTGAAACTGCAACCAAATTGCATAAACAAGATGGAAATAAAAGCAGACCCATGCAAAACTATCTAGGTCACGGTCTCCTCCAAACCACTGGGATTTAGTTGTCTGCTTAGCCGTCTCCTCCTTGCCCCGGGAGGTTGGAGAACGCCTGCTTTCCCTGTCACGATTAGCGCTCGGCGCTAAGGCAGGCGAAGTTTGCGACTGTGGGGCTTACGGGGGCGTTGAACGTGCATCTACGTCGCCAAGTGGACGGCGCTGGAGTGCTGACTGTTAGCGCTGCCGGTGAATCTCTCCTGATGTTACTGCAAAGCGCTGCCAGCGTGACACTCGGTCGGTCGGAGCTTAGTGGCCTGTTACCATCCCTCTCGGGCGCTAACGCGTGGCGATAAGCATCTGAACTTTTGACCCCAAGTATTCGAGTGGATTCCAATTCACCACTATCCCTTTAACTCTTTATTCCCTTTTGTGTTTGTTAAATTTATCCATAGTTTTATTTCTCTTTTTGTTCAAAAGAAATAAATTCTTTGTCACTCGGTTTGATCACCCACCCGGCAATTAAAATGGGTGATTAAGTCTCATGTAGTCCCCTGCAAGCCTGGGATTGACAGGATGTATAGATAGCTGCTGCCTTTCAGCTTCACATATTTTATGACTGGATGACAGCCTGAATGAACGAGCACAGGTCATCAACAGGCGGCCTCCGAAAATATTTTGTATATACACCAGAGCCAGGCTCTGTATCTTATCGAGGCTGGGATTCTTCAGCAGCACCTCCCTGACCTGCGACCTCCACCACCTAGAAGGACAAGAGCAGCAGGTGCATGAGAACACCACCACCTCCGCGGTCCCCTCCAAGTCACACACCATCCTGACTTGGAAATATATCGGCTGTTCCTTCATCATCAGCTGGGTCAAGATCCTGGAACTCCCTCCCTAACAGCACTGTGGGAGCACCTTCACCACAAGCTGTCTCAGCCGTGGCTTATCACTCTCACTTCTGAGTCAGAAGGTTGTGGGTTGAAGTCCCACTCCAGGGACTTGAGCATATAACTCTAGGCGGACACTCCCAGTGCAGTGCTGAGGGAGCACTGCACTGTTGGAGTTGCCGTCTTTCAGATGAGATGTTAAACCAAGGCCCCGCCTGCTCTCTCAGGTGGAGATCCATGGCACTATTTTGAAGAAGAGCAGGGGAGCTATCCCCGGTGTCCTGGCCAATATTTATCCCGCAATCAACATAACAAAAAAAAAAGAGATTATCTGGTCATTATCACTTTGCTGCTTGTGGGATCTTGCTGTGCGCAAGTTGATTGTCGCGCTCCCCACATTACAACAGTGACTACACTCCAAAAGTACTTCATTGTCTGTAAGATGTCCGGTGGTCATGAAAGATGCTATATAAATCCAAGTCTTACTTTCTTTCAAGGACAGCAGTGATTCAAGATGGCGCTCACCACCATCTTCTCAAGGACAACAGGGGATGGGCAATAAATGCCGGCCTTGCCAGCGACGCCCACATCCCGTGAATGAACATCAACATGAAGAGAAAGTTGAGAGCTGAGAGCTGTGTTCTGTATCGGATCATCGCTGGGGCCCAGGTTCTGAGCTGAGGTACTGAGGTCCACTTCCTCAGGGAGAGGGCTGAAAAGGTGATATCGTATTTCTGGAGAATATTTCACCTGATTGCCTGATTACCTCAGGAAGTTATTGGTTTCAGGGTTGTCACTTTATAAAAAGTTAGCTTGCAAAGACTTCACAATGCCTTTCAGCTGAGAAAGTGCAAAATGTTGGTCTAACGGCTAAATTTGACAAGGTAACTGAAAGTCCGAACACAATGGGGTTAAATGCCATTAAGCTGCGTGTGAGATCCAATGAGCTAAAAGGGAACACACATTATAAAAAAGTCAAATAAATCACACTCGGGGACAGGAATAGATGCTGAAACTATACTTAGACGTCCTAAAAACACTAGACGGTCTGGCTCTGGAAATTGATAAAGTAGGAACAATGAATCTTCTTAAAACTGGGCCACAAGAACAACAAAAAGATAGACTTGCATTTATATAGCGCCTTTCACTGCATCCCAAAGTGCATTAGTCAAGTAAGTACTTTTGAAGTGTAGTCACTGTTGCAATGTAGGTGAATTTGCACACAGCAAGGCCCCACAAACAGCAACATAATAATGACCAAATTAAGTTTTTTTTTTCGTGATGTTAATTGAGGTATCAATTTAGGCCAGGACACTGGGGCTAACTCCCCTGCTCTTTTTAGAAATAGTGTCATGGGATCTTTTGCATCCACTTGAGAGAGCAGACGGGGTCCCGGTTTGACATCTCGTTGGAAAGACGGCACCTCCGACAGTGCGGCGCTCCCCTCAGTGCTGCACTGCGAGTGTCAGCGTAGATTTTTGTGCTCAAGTCTCCGGACTTGAATCCACAAAACCTTCTGACTCAAAGGCAAGAGAGTGCTACCCATTGAGTGCCGGCAAACACGAGGATTTATGCAGACGCCCCACAGCTTTACACGAGGCGGCTGGAGGAAGTTTCAGCCCCATCGATGTCAAGGAGCAGATATCTGGAGCTGTGCTGAATCATGTGATCTCCACCCAGCCAATCAAATTTGGATATGGTCCTTTGGTGCGTACTGGATACCGAATGATGGAAAATGGAATTGGCAACCTGCTAATGAAATGGCAAGAAACATGCAATTTCATTAAGGAGTCATTAATTACAGAGCAGGATGGGCATTCTATTGACTTTAATTCAGACAAGTAGTTCACACCAATCATGTTCATTTACAATTCGGTCTGGCTGATTGAAGCAAATGTAAAACATGGTTGGTTTCAAGGAATTCCCTCCTCGGTCTCTCAATTGTCAGACTGCTTGTCCGACATCCAGTTCTGGATTAGCAGAAATTTTCTCCAATTAAAAGTTCGGAAGCCCGAAGCCATTGTTTTCAGTCCCTGCCACAAACTCCGTTCCCCAGCCATCGACTCCATCCCTCGCCCCAACTTCTGTCTGAGGTTGAACCAGACTGTTTGCAACTGTAAAGTCCTGTCCCTGCAATACAGACTTTAACGTCTGTATTCGACACGATTATTCAAGTCGGGGTGGACAAGAGAGAGCCTGGTCTTGAAACCTCTCCATCAATAGTTCAACAGGGGAGACCCCAGTAAGTGTATAGGATCTTGTCCTGTAACTGGTGGTACAGGCTCGAAGGGCCAAATGGCCTACTCCTGCACCTATTTTCTATGTTTCGATGTTTCTAAGCAATATGCATGACAAGCGAGTTTGCAGTGAACCTTGAGTTACATGTTATACTCTGCTTGATGGTTTGGACCGCACGCTCTGCTTGTCCATTGGATGCGGGTTTGAATGGTGCTGACTTCACATGTTTGATACCATTGAGTTTCATGAACTCTTGAAACTCCATACTAGTGAAGCAAGATGCATTGTCGCTTACAACGATGTCAAGCAGACCATACGTAGCAAACATGACACGAAGGCTCTCAAAGGTAGCTGTGGATGTGCTGGATGATATGATTGTACACTCTATCTGTAAAGTCCTGTCCCTGCAGTACAGATTCACACGAGGCCCATACTGAAGTCAAGGTCACTCAGGACCTGCACCTTTATTACACAGCTCTCGAATGCCACATTTGCCTGAGACCTGTCCTTATATACCTGTCTGGGACAGGTATCCAGTGTCTCCTGAGAGTGCACCCCTGCTGGTAAGGTAAGCTTGTGGTTACAGGTCATCTCTAGTTACAGTCATGTATAGCATGGTAAGATACAGTTATGTACAGTAGTGTGAGATACATGACAGCAACCTTGGTGACAAATTTGACCTTGAAATGAGCTTTCGACCACGGATCCACAGCATAACGAAGACCGCCTATTTTCATTTTCATAACATCACCAGTCTCCGCCCCTGCCTCAGCTCATCCGCTACTGAAGCCCTCATACATGCCTTTGTTACCTCTAGACTTAACTATTCCAACCCACTCCTGGCTGGCCTCCCACATTCTACCCTCTCAAGATGACACCTCCGACAGTGCGGCGCTCCCCTCAGTGTTGTACTGTGAGTGTCAGCGTAGATTTTTGTGCTCAAGTCTCTGGAGTGCGACTTGAATCCACAAAACCTTCTGACTCAAAGGCAAGATAGTGCTACTCATTGAGCGCCGGCAGACACGAGGACTTATGCAGGTGCCCCACAGCTTTACACGAGGCGGCAGGAGGAGGTTACATGTCATGCAACCCCATTGATGTCTGAACAAATATTTTGTATCAGTCTTTATGGTAAAGGACACTAACAATATTCCAACAGTGGATAGCCAAGGGACTATAGGGGGGGAGGAACTTAACACAATCGCAATCACTAAGGAGATGGTACTCAATAAGATAATGGGACTAAAAGCAGATAAATCCCCAGGACCTGATGGTTTGCATCCTAAGGTCTTAAGAGAAGCAGCGTCTGAGTTGGCTGTGGTGCGGACAAGACTGTCATGCATCTCCTTTGGGACTGCCCCTTTGCAAGGCAGGTCTGGAAGGAGAGGCAGTGGTTGCTGTCGAGGTTCATCTCAAGCAGCTCCGTAACACAGGACTCTGTGCTCTACGGGCTGTTCCCAGGGACACACACCGAGACAGACATCATCTGCTGCTGGAGAGCCATCAACTCGGTGAAAGACGCACTTTGGTCTTGCCGAAACTTGCTGGTCTTCCAGAGCAAGGAGATATCCACGGCCGAGTGTTGCAGGCTGGCGCAATCCAAGGTCCAGGAGTACGTGCTGAGGGATGCACTAAAGATTGGTGCAGTCGCCGCAAAGGCACGATGGAGAAGAGCCACAGTTTAAGGCCCTTCCGCCATGGTTAACCCAGGAGATGGAATCAGACCCCCCTCGGGTTGTACTTGTTAATCTTCTTGTATATATAGAGCACCATGTACTGAAAACCACCTGTGTTGTGCCATGTATAATGAAAGTTTCTGCACTGTTTAGTAACTTGTAAAGAAATGTAAATGTATTCTCATCTATTCTGTGTACTGCTTTCATCTGCATAGTGTTACATGTAACATGATTCGTGATCGGTATTGAAATGTATCCTGGAATCTAATGTAATCCTGTTCTCATCTGCTCCATGTAATACCCTCATTTGCACAGTACTACATGTAACGTGATTTATGGATTGTACTAAACTGTACCTTGAAATGAAATGCACGCTAGTGCATTGTATGGAACTGCTGTCAGCATCCAAACGAATTGTATGGAATTGCTGACCGCAAGGTACTGAACTATTTTCCAGTGTATTGTGAAAATTTTATATGAAAAAAGTACATTTTTGAAAAAAAAAGTAGCGGCGGGGATTGTGGATGCATTGGTTGTAATTTACCAAAATTCCCTGGATTCTGGGGAGGTCCCAGCAGATTGGAAAACTGCAAATATAATGCCCCTATTTAAAAAAGGTGGCAGACAAAAAGCAGGAAACTATAGACCAGTTAGCCTAGCATTTGTGGTTGGGAAAATGTTGGAGTCCATTATTAAAGAAGCAGTAGCAGGACATTTGGAAAAGCAAATGTCGGTCAGGCAGAGTCAGCATGGATTTATCAAGGGGAAGTCACGTTTGACAAATTTGCTGGAGTTCTTCGAGGATGTAACAAACAGGGTGGATAAAGGGGAACCAGTGGATGTGGTATATTTGGACTTCCAGAAGGCATTTGACAAGGTGCCACATAAAAGGTTACTGCACAAGATAAAAATTCACAGGGTTGGGGTAATATATTAGCATGGATAGAGGATTGGCTAACTAACAGAGCACAGAGAGTCGGGATAAATGGTTCATTCTCGGGTTGGCAATCAGTGGGATGCTGCAGGGATCAGTGCTGGGACCCCAACTATTTACAATCTATATTAACGACTTGGAAGAAGGGACTGAGTGTAATGTAGCCAAGTTTGCTGATGATACATCATCATCATAGGCAGTCCCTCGAAGCAAGGATGACTTGCTTCCATTTCAAAAAGTTCACAGATGTTTCAATGAAGGACCTAAAATTCAAGGTCCAAACTAAATCTTGAAGGGTGGAAGATGCCTGTGCTTGGATCTTTTTAACGTGTGGTGGCCGTTGCACACCAGCCACCACACGGGCTTGACAGAGCTAGGTCTTGGTCCAGTAGCAAGGGTTAACCAAGACGACTGGCCGGACCTAGTGCACACACATACCGCAGTGTGGGCTGGCCCGTGCTTACCCCTGGGCCCGCGCCTCTTCTGGGCCCCGAAATCGCGCCTCTCCTGGGCCCCGATCACGTCCCTTTACAATCTCTCGTCGCTCCTTCGCCCCGACCTCACCGCTCCTGCTGTACCTGCCCATGCTCCAATCACCGACGTGGACTTTGATGAAGTCACTCTTCACTGCCCTTGCTCTCCTGCTCCAGCACGTGCTGCTCCCTAGATTGGTATATCACCATGCTGCTACTTCCACTCCCTGGCCTGCTCCGATGGTGCTCGCAGGCCAGGGGCTCATGCAGACTATGTGCGTGTTGACGATACAAAGATGAGAGAAAAAGCAATGTGTGAGGAGGACACAAAAAATCTGCAAAAGGACATAGACAGGCTAAGTGCGTGGGCAAAAATTTGGCAGATGGAGTACAATGTTGGAAAGTGTGAGGTCATGCACTTTGGCAGAAAAAAAATCAAAGAGCAAGTTATTATTTAAATGGAGAAAGATTGCAAAGTGCTGCAGTACAGCGGGACCTGGGGTCACTTGTGCATGAAACACAAAAAGATAGTATGCAGGTACAGCAAGTGATCAGGAAGGCCAATAGTTTCTTGGCCTTTATTGCAAAGGGGATTGAGTATAAAAGCAGGGAAATCTTGCTACAGTTATACAGGGTATTGGTGAGGCCACACCTGGAATACTGCATGCAGTTTTGGTTTCCATATTTACGAAAGGATGTACTTGCTTTGGAGGCAGTTCAGAGAAGGTTCATTCGGTTGATTCCGGAGATGAGGGGGTTGACTTATGAGGAAAGGTCGAGTAGATTGGGCCTCGACTCATTGGAATTCAGAAGAATGAGAGGTAATCATATCGAAACGTATAAGATTATGAGGGGGCTTGACAAAGTGGATGCAGAAAGGATGTTTCCACTGATGGGGGAGACTAGAACTAGAGGGCATGATCTTAGAATAAGGGGCCGCCCATTTAAAACAGAGATGAGGAGAAATTTCTTCTCTCAGAGGGTTGTAAATCTTTGGAATTCGCTGCCTCAGAGAGCTGTGGAAGCTGGGACATTGAATAAATTTAAGACGGAAATAGACTGTTCCTTAAACGATAAGGGGTTATGGGGAGTGGGCGGGGAAGTGGACCTGAGTCCATGATCAGATCAGCCATGATCTTATTGAATGGCGGAGCAGGCTCGAGGGGCCGTATGGCCTACTCCTGTTCCTATTTCTTATGTTCTTATGTTCTTATGTACCCTACGTAAACTTGAGATAATCCAAAACACGACTGCCCGTGTCCTAATTTGCACCAAATCCCACTCACCCATCACCCCTGTGCTTGTTGACCTACATTGGCTCCTGGTTAAACAATGCCTCGATTTTAAAATTCTCATCCTTGTTTTCAAATCCCTCCATGGCCTTGCCCTTCCCTATCTCTTTAATCTCCTCCAGCCCAACAACCCCCTGAGATGTCTGCGCTCCTCTAATTCTGCCCTCTTTAGCATCCCTGATTATATTCCCTCAACCATTGGTGGCAATGCATTCTGTTGCCTGGGCCCCAAGCTCTGGAATTCCCTCCATAAACCTCTCCGCCTCTCTACTTGTCTTTCCTCCTTCAAAATGTTCCTTAAAAACTACCTCTTTGACCAAGCTTTTGGTCCCCTGCGCTAATTTCTTCTGATGTGGCTTGGTGTCAAATTCTTTGTCTCATAACACTCCTGCGAAGCGCCTTGGAACGTGTTACTATGTTAAAGGCGCTATATGAATACAAATTGTTGTTGTTGTCAATTGCTTGAATGTTCCTTTTTTTGGAGAATTATTTTCTGTTTAGAGATGAGAAAAACTGATAGGGCAATACTTATTGCAAAATCTTAGTTGCTCTGAAGGCATGTTGGGCTGGGTTTGTGGTTCTGCTCATTTCAGAGTGGTAATGGTGGTGGGGCAGTAAGGTTTGTGTCCAGGAACAGTTTGTGAATCAGTCAGCAAAATTCATCAGCTGGGCACTGAGTGTGGGGCGGAGCGCTAAGGGAGGCGTTGCACATCGCTCTTCGGACGCGAGGCCGGCGGAGAATGCAAAAATCCCAAGCTAAAGCGCGGCCTCGGAGCGCTGTCAGAGAGGCCTCGGGGGGGAAAAGACACCAAAAACATTGCCAATAAATATCATCATCAACATAGGCAGTCCCTCGGAATCGAGCAAGACTTGCTTGCACTCCCAAAGTGAGTTCTCTGTTGGCTGAACAGTCCAATACGAGAGCCACAGACCCTGTTACAGGTGGGACAGACATTCGGTGAGGGAAGGGGTGGGTGGGGCTGGTTTGCCGCGCGTTCCTTCCGCTGCCTGCGCTTGACCTCTTCACGCTCTTTGCATTGAGACTTGAAGAGCTCGACGCCCTCCCGGACGCACTTTCTCCACCTCTGGCGGTCTTCGGCCAAGGTCTCCCAGGTGTCAGTGGTGCTGTCGCACTTTACCAGGGAGGCTTTGAGGGTGTCCTTGTAACACTTCTGCTGCCCCACGCAGCCACAACACAAATCGCATAAAAAAAATAAAAGAAAAAGCAATCACGCTTACCTGAGGTTGACATTACTTCCCTCACTGCGACCACCTACAGCTCGGACCGCCCGCTTTCCCAGGCCTTCCCCAGGCTACGGGTGGGGCGGCAGCCAAGTATCGAGCCGGTGTCACAACCAGGGAGTGTTGCACACCGGCTCACCTCTCCCGGGCGGTACTGCTCCACGCCCCGTCGAAACCGGCACCGAATGTCGCGGCGGGGTGCTGATGGCTGGCCGCCTGCCCGGAGGTGCTTACCGCCACCATTGCCACCCCGCCGGGCCGCTAACCGGGGCGGCAGCGGACCGAAAGTCCAACCCAAAGAGTCAATCACAGTGTGGGACTGAGCAGCGTGTCGACCAGGCCAGATAGACATGGCAGCTTCCCTTCTCTGAAGGACATCAGTATACCAGTTGGGCTTTTACGACAGCTTTCGTGGTCACTTTATTTTTCCTGATGCCATCCCAGATTTATTGAATTCAATTTCACAACTTGTGTGGGGGTTTGAATTCCATCTTTTGGCTGCGACGTTAAACCGAGGCCCCGTCTGCCCTCTCACGTGAATGTAAAAGGTCCCAGGGCGCTATTTGGAAGAAGAGCAGGGGGAGTTATCCCCGGTGTCCTGGGCCAATATTTATCCCTCAATCAACATAACAAAAACAGATTATCTGGTCATTATCACGTTGCTGTTTGTGGGAGCTTGCTGTGCGTAAATAGGCTGCCACGTTTCCTACATTACAACAGTGACTACATTTCAAAAGTACTTCACTTTGATGTGAAGCGCTTTGGGATGTCCTGAGGGCGCTATATAAATGCAATCCTTGCTTTCTTTCTTGTGTGTGCTAATATCGACAACTTCAGATCCAAATGACTTGGTATTTTCCACCACATTTCACGTAATTGGATGAAGTCAAAGCTGAGACGGCGTGAATTGGCCCCAAATCATCTCGGTGCCGATTTGAGTTCGCTGATGGTTCCTTTCCAATGGCCCGATGGATTTAAGTTAATTCGAATTCTCTCACACCCCGAAGATCTTTGCTTAATGTCTTTCACTGCCGCAGTGTCTCTGAAAGTAAGAACCGATGATCAATAAATGATGAAGAAGCTGAGTTGAGAGGAAGGAATTTTGATGACAGTTCATAAAATGTACAAAAACTCCTGTCAGACAAATCAAAAATCCAGATGGTTTACGTCCCATTCTTCCCATCTGCTTGTCAACCCAGCCTGCCGTGATTGGGCTTAGCACTGCCTGGTAAATAGAAGTGCGATAACTTTATTGGAAAGTCATCTAGTTTAATATTAATCGATGACAGCTAACTACTTGATCAAGGTTTGATAGTCAGGGAAGGGCAGTGTGTGAAGGCAGCCGACCCAGGGGTGGCTTTGAGTAAAACGATACCCTACATAATCTTGCATTTTGGCACCCTGTCTTTGACTTTTATAGTGTAGTAGTATTTGCGAAAGTTTCAGAAACGAAGTTGTAAGCTCAAAAAGGTTTTGGCGTTTAAATAATAAACCATGGGCGGAAAATTCGTTAGCGCCCCGTTTGAGGGCGGTAAGAGCCACGAGGCGGGAGTTCCTGCACCAGGCCCGGAAGTCCCGCCCCGCGAGCTATGTTGGGCTTACCGCCCCCGCCCCCCCCCGAGAGGAAGTGGAGCGTGAATTTTCCAGCGCTACGCGTCCCTCCGCGTAGAGCTGGCGGGAAGAAAGGGCCCGCCCCTTCCATTAAAGGGGAGGGGCCAAGCTGCCTACACTGTACTCAGGAGAAGGAGTGATCGCTGGACCACCGGGGAGCGGGGGCACCATGGCAGCAGCCTGGCACACAAGCAGAGTGCCGGGCTGCAAGATGGCGGCACGGACCCCGCGATCTGCCGGTAAGTCGGCTATTTTGTACATTTTCAACGGCGCACCTCCCCTTTAATTTTCGCCCCGCGAGCGGCCTACAGCCCAGTACCCGGCCCACGAAGCCATCGCGGGAATCGCCTGCGGCAGCCTCACGAGGGCACTACTCAATTTGTGCTCTGGGACAAAAGCGGGTCGCTGCATGCGGTGATGATGTCATTATCGCCGCCGCAGTGACACGAATTGCGACCGGTCAGAGTGGGGCGCTACCAGTTAGCACAGCCGCAAAAATTCCCAGGGATTTTCACGGGAGTCGGTAGAGCCGCAAACGACCCGGATTTCCCCATAGCCCCCCCCCCCCCCACCCCCCACGATATGTCATCAAAATAACATTACAGCTAATTGACAAATTAACTAAACATTAAAAGAAACTCTAACGTAATACATGACAATAACAAATAAAAAAACGTTCACCAAGATATTTTGAGCCTCAGCATTCTCGATGGACATGATGTCCGGCGAAGATGGCCTGTCCTCTCCCATGTTCGATCGCAAATATGTTTTTATGAGCTCTGATCGCTGCTCGCCACCGATACGGACACAGTTAACGGGATCCTGAGCACTATCCATCGCCCTTGATAACGGGATCCTGAGCGCTATTCATCGCCCTCGATAACGCGATCCTGAGCGCTATCCATCGCCCTCGATAACGGGATCCTGAGCGCTATCCATCGCCCTCGATAACGGGATCCTGAGCGCTATCCATCGCCCTCGATAACGGGATCCTGAGCGCTATCCATCACACTCGACACGGGCATGGTTAATGGGATCCCGAGCACTATCCAGCACCCTCGATAACGGGATCCTGAGCACACTGGATCAGTTCCTATGGACTGGAGGGTAGCAAATGTAAAACCACTTTTTAAGAAAGGAGGGAGAGAGAAAACGGGTAATTATAGACCGGTTAGCCTGATGTCGTCAGTGGGGAAAATGTTGGAATCAATTATTAAGGATGAAATAGCAGGACATTTGGAAAGCAGTGACGGGATCAGTCCAAATCAGCATGGATTTATGAAAGGGAAATCCTGCTTGACAAATCTTCTAGAATTTTTTGAGGATGTAACAGGTCGAGTGGACAAGGGAGAACCAGTGGATGTGGTGTATTTGGACTTTCAAAAGGCTTTTGACAAGGTCTCACACAAGAGAGTGGTGTGCAAAATCAAAGCACATGGTATTGGGGGGTAGTGTACTGACGTGGATAGAGAATTAGTTGGCAGACAGGAAGCAGAGAGTCGGGATAAATGGGTCCTTTTAGGCAGTGACTAGTGGGGTGCCGCAGGGCTCAGTGCTGGGATCACAGCTCTTTACAATATACATCAATGATTTGGATAAGGGAATTGAGTGTAATATCTCCAAGTTTGCAGATGACACTAAGCTGGGTGGCGGTATGAGATGTGAGGAGGACGCTAAGAGGCTGCAAGCTTACTTGGACAGTTTAGGTGAGTGGGCAAATGCATGGCAGATGCAGTATAATGTGAGGTTATCCACTTTGGTGGCAAAAACACAAAGGCAGAATATTATCTGAATGGCGGCAGATTAGAAAAAGGGGAGGTGCAACGAGACCTGGGTGTCATGGTACATCAGTCATTGAAAGTTGGCATGCAGGTACAGCAGGCGGTGAAGAAGGCAAATGGTATGTTGGCCTTCATAGCTAGGGGATTTGAGTATAGGAGCAGGGAAGTCTTACTGCAGTTGTACAGGGCCTTAGTGAGGCCTCACCTGGAATATTGTGTTCAATTTTGGTCTCCTAATCTGAGGAAGGACCTTCTTGCTATTGAGGGAGTGCAGCGAAGGTTCACCAGACTGATTCCCAGGACGGCAGGACTGACATATGAGGAGAGACTGGATCAACTGGGCCTGTATTAACTGGAGTTTAGAAGGATGAGAGGAGATCTCAAAGAAACATATAAAATTCTGACGGGACTGGACAGGTTAGACGCAGGAAGAATGTTCACAATGTTGGGGAAGTCCAGAACCAGGGGACATAATCTAAGGATAAGGGGTAAGCCATTTAGGACTGAGATGAAGAGAAACTTCGTCACTCAGAGAGTTGTTAACCTGTGGAATTCTCTACCGCAGAGAGTTGTTGATGCCAGTTCATTGGATATATTCAAGAGGGAGTTAGATATGGCCCTTACGGCTAAAGGGATCAAGGGGTATGGAGGGAAAGAGGTACTGAGGTAAATGATCAGCCATGATCTTATTGAATGGTGGTGCAGACTCGAAGGGCCGAATGGCCTACTCCTGCACCTATTTTCTATGTTTCTATGTTTCTATCCATCGCCCTCGATAACGGGATTCTGAGCACTATTCATCGACCTTGATAACGGGATTCTGAGCACTATCCATCGCCCTTGATAACGGGATTCTGAGCACTATCTATCGCCCTTGATAACGGGATCCTGAGCACTATCCATCGCCCTTGATAACGGGATCCTGAGCTCTATCCATCGCCTTCGATAACGAGATCCTGAGTGCTATCCATTGCCCTCGATACAGGCACAGTTAATGGGATTCTGAATGCTGCCCATTAGCTAACAGGATCCTGATTCCTGAGTGCTAATCATGTAATTGGGAACTTGCGCTTGAAACTTGAAGTTGGCTCTTCTTGAAGAGCACTATCGGCCGCTGGAAGCAGGCGTTGGACATGGCCAAGGTTTTCGCAGAGGTCAGACCCTCTTGACCACGGCGCTCCCCTAACCACGGTGCTCTGGGTGCTCACCCGCGTCGCACGCCCATAAGGCCGGCCTTGAACTGACTGAAAGTCCCCTCTGCACTCTTGTAGGGGGCGTTGTGTGAGGTCAGGTTCACCTCTGACCTTCGGAGTGTTTCGAATCGCTCCCACTCCCTGGGTTCTAGACTTTAGATTTATTTGGGAGATGTGACAATGTGCAAGAAACAACTGTTTTGGTGCAAAGAGCTTCGGTTTTATTAAGGACAAGAAAATACAATGTCAAACTTGTAATCATTCAAATAAAGAACACTATATCACACATTCAAAGGGGTTACAGAAAATAATACACCTCCCACCTCCCAATGCCTAACTCTGACTAGGTTAAACTCCAGGGCAAACAGGGACCAATCCTTTATTGTCAGCTGGCGGTGGTTCGCGATTTTGGGTTCGCTGGACTCTGTAGGTTCTGCTTGCCATACCCCGAACGTCGTAGAAGACTTCTCACTGCGTAGTCTTCAGTTGGATGGTGTCCGCTGTTGCGGTAGGGCGCATATTGAACTTATGGGGTGAGTACCCACTTTCTTTATTTGGAAATAGTTTTCAAACGTCTCTTTAGATAATGCTTCACCTGTTGGTAGTCAGGACTAGATTGTAGAGTGGAAACTTTCGAATCTTCAGTTTCTTCTTTGAGGAGATTTGTTTTGGAGTTGGTCGATCGCGGTGTTTTCAATGGTACCACGTTGGCTGTGGTCGGTTGCTGCCGCGATGGTGATGACCAAGGATCTGGGGCTGCCGTGGTGATGTTTTTCCTTCCTTCTCGATAGCAGGGCAGTGTGGCCCTGGTAGTATCGTCGAGGCTGGAGAGGCTTGTTAAAACTGCTGCGGTGGTCTCTCTCTCCTCCCTTCTTGATGCTGTATGATGCTATGCATAAACTTTGTTAAAACAGGGCCCCAGTTATACTTTTGGAGCTGTTCTAATCTTCGCGCCCAATCAGCCCTGATTTTTTGTTTAATTTTTGACGGGCTTGATATCTCTGTCATATTTTGGCGGGCGCATTAATGTCTTGGAGGTGTCGATCTTTTAAATTTATTTCTTGATGGGGAAAAATTAACTTTGGTATTTGCAATGTTTGCCTAGGCCTGGGTTTTCCATGCAGACTGGATGTGCCATTGTCATTATGTATATGCTGGATTGGTTTCTTGCTCAGGGTGATGGCTGGCTATCTCTGGGTTGATTGTTGCTATGTTAATGTTTCCTGGGGAGAAGGGTTTTCGAGTTTACACAATTCCCCAAACAATATGTTTCAGCTTCAATACCCCAGACAGCTTCAATACTCAAAACTGGTTTATTTTGAAGGATAGTTATCCTTTAGTTCTTAGCCCTTCCCACACGGACCCAATCTGCCTTGTAAAATCCCAAATTCGATTAAAACTCGTAGTTTCTTCCATGTGCACTTCAGGATCTCAAACTTTCTGGTTGTTAGTTCCAAATTAAATTTCCATTCCAATGAGTCCAAACACTGGGTGGGTTTTCCCACGAATTTTGCAACCCTACAGTCCCCCCGTGACACTCTACATGCTGGAGTGTCATACTAGGTGAACAAAATTCCTGATCTCCCGAGAGTCAACCTTCCCTGTATTTGTCTAACTAAAACTTAAACATGCATCCCCCTTCGAAATGTAATGCAGTTTACAGGTGAATACAGTCATTTCAATTATGTTCCAGCATAGAGGGGGTCCAACGCCCCTCCATTACCCGTTTTACAGAAAATAAAGGTACATAGTCAAACACATTTTTACAACACTCGACCTCTGCGTTTTTACAGCAGGTGAAAATTAAAACAAATTAAACATGGTAATATGGTGTTACCCCTCCCTGTGCGATCCCCAAGTTTGGCCAGGGAACGTACTGCACCCTTTGGTGCCTGACCTGACAGCCTCTGCGTTTCACTCGACAAGTGAGACACCATAAGTAAAGAATAATCGTGAGTTGATAGACAGCCAAAACGTGGGAAGCTATTCCGATCCTGGCAGGAACGTCTACATTCCTGAAAATGTGGATTTGTGATCCCTAGAATTTTTCTCCCTGTCTCAATTGTTTTCTGTTCTAGAGTTTAGAAATGTTTTTGTGAGATTACTACAGCTTCTAGCAGAGCAGTAAGATGTTCGGGTAGAGGGGGAATTTCATAGCCAAAATGTACAACATAATCTTGCAGGTTTGTGATGTTTCCTCTCACCAGTGAGGTGAACAGTGGAGGGCTTGGGAATGGGGACAATCCGTTCCTGGGCAACTTGAACTTCTGCCTCGGGTTTAAAGCAAAAACTGCTGTCATTCACCGGACACCAGAAGTGTTGTCCTTGCTGGTAATGGGGCACACTGGTGGTGACACAATACGTATGCTACCTGTGGAGGAATAGGTCTTGTGCCATTACCTCCATGGTACAATTGATAGTCTGTGTGCCAGCAGCTTTAAACCTGCACTGTGGTTTAGAATAGGCATTCAAGTGCTGGGGAAACAGTATTATGTATGCACCCCGGCTCCGGCACCCGGAGAGGTCAGTACCCGTCATAGCGTGCTCCCACTTTATGACATACAGTGGGACCGCTGTGAAACGAACGTGTGCACCTCCTTGAATGACTCCAATGTTCTCCACCCGGTATACCGGTGCAGGTCGGGCTGTCCCACCCATGACCGGCATCCTTAGTACTATCCCCATGATGGTGTGATTAGAACGGCCACAATCTACTGGGGCAGGGTAGGCTTCAGAAGCTAGGCGGAGCTGGCACGGGCTTAGTGAATTACTATACGGGTGAAGGGCTGCGAGGTGCTTGTTACTGATCCAGGAGGGGACTAAACCTTGTTTTAAATCCTCCAGGTTGTTGCGGCCCTTGCCCAACAACCATGCCCCATAAGGCACACACATCTCATTCTGTGCAGCCTGGTCTGAAGCATTCCTATCCTCCCGTATGAGTGCATTCACTATCTGTGCATGTTTTTCCAGCTCAGCCACAATTTCCTTTAAATGGGCCGTCATAGCCTGGTGCTCGTGTAGCTCTGAGCCTACGACTGTATTTTCCTCTATTAGGATCTTTTTCAGTTGGTTCTTTAGACCATTTATCTGCGTTTGCAGTTCTATATCATCAAGGCTATTTATCACAGAGGATCCTGTATTATATGCAGTTAAAAATGTCGTTCGAGGTTCTCCTTCTAGGTCTCCACGAGCCCATGGTGTCCCTAGCGTATAGGGTGTATAGATCTGCTTTGTCTACATTGCCAAAGTCTAACTCGTTAAATTTCTTGAACATTTCTCTGAGTAGGGCCTGGTACAGCTGTTCTGTTTCCTTCGGGCACCATGCAGTTAAGTGCACCTCGGTAAGGTTTAAAATAGCTGAAGCTACTGCATAGTGTACCCCCTGGTATAACACTTTTTCGGTCGGTACCAATACTAATCCATTCCCTGGTCTCTTAGTGGTGTTAGGACACCTTTCTATTATTGTTCACATTGGCAGGGTCGTGGGCAGGGGTTTCTTAATGTGTGCTATAAGTTCGATGGCGTTAAATGGGAGTGGGGAGTGTGGGACCGTACACCCTTGTAGGCTGGAATCCCACCTCATTCCTTCCCCGTCATCTTGCCATTGCCTGGCGAAGGCAATTGATCTGCCTGCGGAACCGATCTCCTCTGATCCCCACAGGCAGACATAAATTCCCTGCTCAGACTCCCACCACCTGTTCCAACACACCTTCACTCCCCCCCCCCCCCCCGGACCCCCCCGGGTCCCCCGCGTCCTTGCTCAGCTTCCTGAGCCACCACCATCTACCCAGGGGAATCTGTCCTTTACATGTCAAACATACATGTTTTCCCTTCATAACACTGACCCGCGCAGCAATGACCCGTATCCTGGGGCATGAAACGGAAGCTTCCGCATAGGTGAACCCTTCCTGGCTGGAGTAGCGAGTGGAATTCAACCCCAGCCACCCTGGGCCACCTCCCTTCGTGGGCATAAACGGCGAGCTCTGCCACACCCAGTGTGCCACCCCCTGAAGTCACGATCGATGCTCTCTCTCCTGAGCACCCATAAATGAGGGATTCTTCCACGTCTCCTCGGCCGCCACCGCTCATCCTTATCAAGGCGAGCAGGAACAGGACCCTTTTCATGTTGTCCTCATTCCTGTAGGGGCACATAAAACAGATTGTCCAGCCCTGAGAAAAGCTCTCTGGCTTGACTAAAGGTGATCGAGTTCCAATTTGGGCTCATTTCTTCTCAGAAACATAATAAAGTCTTTAATCGACTGGCTGCCTTATCCAGTTCCTGTCGGAACTGAAGTCTGTTTTTAACTTTTGTCTCATCTTACTCTTATCGTTCTTGTAGTGCCTCTTTTACTGCCTACAAGATGGGGTCTTTTCCTTTCCCCAAGAGCTGTTACCGGTGCTTCCTTCAAATACTACTAGGCCGATGTCAGGCATCTTTCCAGCATAGACCATGGGGCTTGCCTTGTGGACAATGTGGTACGGCCCCATGAACAGTGCTTCAAAAACCCCTACTCGAGTGTAGTTCCTTACCATAACCTGGTCCCCTATCTCCCACTCGTGGTGTTTGCGGGGTTCTAGCAGCAGTCGATTGCTCCGATGCTGTTTTCCCATGTTGTTAGCAGCCTGCAAGTGAATCTGTTTAAGGTGTCCAAACAAATTCCTGGCAAAGCTGTCCTGGCCTGCTTCCCTAAGCTGACCTTCCGTGAGTAGCAGGGCTAGTACGTGGGTTGGGGTGCGCATGGCTCTGCCGGTCATAAGCTCGTACGGGGAGTACCCCGTGCTCTTCGACTGGCTGGCTCGGAACCCCATGAGGACCAGTGGTAGGACCTCTACCCACCTTTTGGTTGAGTCTCCTGTCTCTTTGCGCAGCCTTTCTTTAATAGTGCGGTTTAAACGCTCCACAGGCCCAGATGACTGCGGGTTATGGGCGACATGCCATTTCCCCTCGATGCCAAGCACCTTAAGGGTCTCCTGCATCACCTACCCGGTGATGTGACTCCCTTCGTCGGACTCCACATCCTGGGGTAGTCCCCATCGAGAGAACACCTCCCTTACCAGGATCCTAGCTGTTCCTAATGCAGTGGCTGTTCGGCATGGGAAGGCTTCCATCCATTTGGTGAACACGTCCACTAATACTCGGCAGTACTTGTCGCCTCCCTGGGCAGTGGGTAGGGGCCCGTTGTAATTGACCTGGATCGTCTGCCAGGGTCCCTCTACCCTCTTGAAATGTCCCATAGACACCTTTTTTTCTGGGGGTCAGGGTTGTTGGCAGCGCACACCAGGCAGCTAGCACAGAACTCGCGGACATCTTCCCTGAGTCCCGGCTACCACTCTGCCTGTTCCACTCGTTGCCAAGTGGTCTCAGGTCCGGGGTGTTCTGCTTCTGGACCCTCGTGCGCCAGCTGGAGGAATTCTCTCCAGTGTTGTTGCGGTACCACCCATTGCTCCCCGCTGAACAGCATGTCTTCTTTCATGGCGATTGCTGCGGTGCTGTATGGGCCATCTATCCTTTCCCCTTTAGCTAGCGTGTTCAGGACAGTTTTGAGGATGGGGTCTTGGGTCTGAACCGTTTTCAGGTCCGGTGGCAATGCTACCCCTGCCCTCCCGACTGTCCCAATCCTGCCCCTGACTGCTGCGATGGGGCTTGGGTTGTACGGATCCCAGAGCTTGCCCGTATGGGCAGCTTGCTTGGCCAACATCTCAGCCTGCTGGTTTCCCTCGCTACGGGGTTCAATGGTGGAATGTACCTTCACTTTATGTATTTAGACCTTCCCTTCCTCCCCCACAGCTGTCATGATCTTTTCCAGTAAAGGCTTAATTTCCAGGGGACTCCCGTCTGCAGATGTGTATCCGCGTCGGGACCAGATAGCCAGGTATTCCGTACACGAATTGCATGGGAACATACTGTCCGAACAAATCGTGTACGGGGTAGGGAATTCTTTGGAGTGTGTGACCATGTACACCACCACTAACAGTTCAGCATGTTGGGCGCTCATAGTACTGGGGAGTTTAATCGCCAGGACAATGCCTGCCTTTGGATCATACACTCCGCAGCCTGTGAGTCGTTCGCCCGCAGATACCGTGCTTGAACCGTCCACATAGATCTCTTGGCCTGTGGGGTGTAACCCGGCCCGAAAACCTATGTTAATTTCCCATACCCCTTCCACAGAACACTGGTGGGCTGTCCCTGGATAGATTATGTTGGCTGCGAGCCTTGGCTCGTAGAGACCCTTTACCCTTAGGTCCGTCTGAGAGAGGAGTAGGATCCAGCGAGCAATGTGGGCACTGCTCACCGTCCCGTCCTTGATTCTCCCATCCAGGAGCATTTGGGTGGGCATATGGTGGGTAAGGAGTGTAATAGGGGACCCCCCCTGTGAAGTTCAGTGATCTTTTCACAGCCCAGTAAGTGGCTAGACGATGCCTCTCACAGTTGGAGTATCCCTTTTCCACATCCGTGAGTATCCTGGAGGAGTAGACCACTGATCTCAGCTGGCCGTGCCACTCTTGGAGCAGGACTGCACTCAGACTGTCCCCACTGGCTGCTACCTCCAGGAAGAACCTTTTTCCACCATCAATAGCCCCTAGAGCTGGCGTGGTCTGCAGATCTTTCTTGAGTTGGATAAATGCTGCCTCGCAACTTCGCCCCAATCCCACTCCACTCCCTTGTGTAGGAGTCGGAGCAGAGGGGCTGCTGTGGCTGCATAATGCTCAATGAAATCTCTGCAGTACCCGGTTAGCCCGAGAAAATATCTTACTCCTGTTACTGTGTTGGGGGCTGGTACGTTCTGCACTGCTTCCCTTCTAGCTTTGTCAATGGCCCTTTCCTCAACGCGCACAGCCAGTCCCAAGAATTTTACTTCCTTCAGGCCGATCTGTGCCTTCTTGGGATTCACTTTAAATCCTTCTTCTTTCAGCAGCTCCAGCAGCTCAGCCAGCAGTGGGCCATGCTCCTCCCCCTCATCGGTGAACAGGAGCAGGTCATCCACATACTGGGCCAACTGCTGGGGTCTGCTGAAACTCTTTAAACAGTTGGCCATACATTGGTGGAAAATGCTAGGGCTGTTGTGGAAGCCCTGAGGGAGACAGTTCCAAGTATATTGCTGGCCTTTAAAGGTAAAAGCAAACTTGTACTGATCTTCCCTTCTTAAAGGTATGGACCAAAACCCGTTGGAAATATCCAGCACCGTGAAGGTGGTCGCGGAGGCTGGGATACTTCCAATGAGGTCGGCGACAGCAGCAACAGTGGGTGCACAGGCGGGGATGTTACGGTTCAGTACTCGATAGTCTACCGTGGCTCTCCAGGAGTTGTCCGGTTTCTTAACCGGCTACAATGGAGAGTTCACATGGGTAGCTATTGGTCTCAATACCCCCTGTTTAACCAGTGATCCCAAGGCTGTTTCCATGTCTGCCTCCGCCTCCCTGGGGAAGTTGTACAGTTTCTGCGGTCGGGTCATGGGGTCCCCATCTATGCTAACCTCGACCCCGTTTATCCTTCCACAGTCGTGTTTGTGAGTGGAAAAAGCTTCAAGGTTTGCCCTCACATACTCTTGGTACTCCATTGGAGTGTTACTGATCAGTGATTCAAGGTCGTAACCCTCCTTTGGCTTCATGGTGCACACCGTCCCTTTTCCCTGTTTTTCTGGATAACCACCACCTCACTCTCCTGTCCCGTACATACTGACCCCCAAAGACAGTGGTTTCTTAAATCCATTAGGATCCCGTGGCCTAGAATGAAATCAGCCCCCAGGATCCCCCTCCCTTTCTATTCCCTCTTCATCAGGACACAAGTCCACTTGGTGTGGAGTGTTCCCAAATGAATATAGAGTGGAACGGAGAATGAGCCAGTCTGCTCAGCGCCTGTGAAACCCACCAAGCTGTAGGGGACCCCGCCAGGCAGAGGTGAGGCGGCGGGGTTAACTGCATAGACGAGGGTGCTTGATGCACCGGTATCCAGCAGGTAAGTCCCTTTCACCTTTTCCACTTTTATCTGAACGGTCAGTCTCCCCCACACATCGTACTCGAGGGAACAAGGTGAACAGGCTGTGCCTGTCCTAGTCACTGTTTTGGCTGGGATGGGGCAGATGGGATTTTGGTACTGATGGCAGTGGCTACTCTCCCAGGACCATCTAGCATTGTTCGGAACGCAGTCATTAATGTGTCGAACATGTGGGGAACAACTGGTTTCTCCGTCTCGGTCTTTTGGGCAGGGTCTGGAGAACTCTTCCCTGCTCTACTCTTCCATGGATTCCTCCAATCCTTTCTCCAGTGCCCACTCTTCCCGCACCTGAAGCAGATACGTTTTGTATCGGAGGGGTTGCCCCCCTCTTCGCACCATTCCCTCTTATACTGACTAGGTCTGATTTCGTGGACCCTTCCCTTGGGTGGGTGCTATTCCGTCCCCCTGCTGTTCCGGTAGGCTAGGGTCAGTTGCCTGACCACTCCCTGCTCGGTGGCCTGGGGATCTCTCGGGTCAAACCAGGCCTCAGCCTTTGTTCTGATCCGTGGTGAACTGTTTGCCACCAGGCTTCGGAGCCAACGGGCTCTCTGGTCCCAGGTTAGGTGATCCCGGTTGAGGTCCCCACCACAGGCGCTCTGGTACACAGGCCACAGTCTGTCTGCGAAAGCCTGCGGGGTTTCCCCTGTGAGCTGCACTGTCTTCTCCGTCATTACAGCCAATGGGTTCGAGATGTCTTCCTGGACGGTGGTGCAGGTGCTCTGCCCCCTTTTGCTCTCAGCAGAGAGGGACTGATACAGCTTGCCGTCCAGTGAGAGGAGGAGCATTTTTGCTATCTCGGAATCATCGCACCCGTTAATATCCCCTGCCTGTTCCACTTCCATAAAGTGGACCGAGGGGGTCTCCCTTTGGAGTGAGCTTTCCCAGGTGACTTATCATAGCCCTAAGCAGTTGGGTCGTGTGGGGAACCACAAATTGACTTTCCAGGGGCCCTTGACCCCCAGTGCCGTTAGGCGGGCCGAACTTCTGTTGCCGGATCGAGCACATTGGCCCCGGCTCTGGCTCTTCCTGCTCTGGCTTGCCCACCTCTCCCTGCTGCCAAACCGAGCTGAACCTTGGTCCGCTATCCCTGTCCGCTCCGCAACCCGTCCTGGTGCGAACCGCTATCGTCACCGGCGCTACAGGTGATGGTCGTCCAGGTTTACCCGGGTCATACCCAGGTTTGTTAGGCATACCATGCCTTTGGCCTTGGACAGAGCAAGGGTTAAACTCTTGATTTGTTGCTGGCAGGGACCATGGTCTCCTGACTCAAACCCATTAGTGCTGCTTACTTTATACGATGCCTGTACGTCTCTTAACTTCTCCTCCAGCTCTTTTACTTGAAGGGTGAGGCGAGTGTTTTCCTCCCACAGTATCTTTTCATTATTCCTAACCTCGGTAACCTGACACTGAAAATAGTCTTGGCTGTTCTTGAACCTCTCCATTAGCTGCTTCTTTCCATGCTTCAGCTAACGGAATTCTCCCCATAACCTTTCTCCTGTCATAGCCTTTCATGTGATGTCTCTGCACATTACCATAGTTATGCCTGCAGTGACTCGATGTTTTTGTCGAAGAGTTGGACCTGTCGCTGTCGACAGACCAACCAAATTGCCTTTTCGACCGATTCTTTATGGTCCTTGCTTGCTGTCCACTGGGCCGCAGCGTCTCCCGGATGCTCAGCGCACAATAGACCAAGCATCCATTCTTTACTGACATTCACTTTCTTATACACATCGGAGGAAATCCTCTCTTCCATCTTGGTTCTCTCCTCCAAAACAGCACTCTCTGCATCACATCCCTTATATCAAAGTCCTGCCACGGTCGCCATTCTGTAGGGGGTGATATGTGGGGTCAGGATCACCTCTGACCTTCTGAGCGGTTAGAATTGCTCCCACTCCCTGGGTTCTAGACTTTAGATTTATTTGGGAGATGTGACAAAGTGCAAGAGACAACTGTTTTGGTGCAAAGAACTTCGGTTTTATTAAGGACAAGAAAATACAATGTCAAACTTGTAATCATTCAAATAAAGAACACTATATCGCACATTCAAAGGGGTTACAGAAATAATACACCTCCCACCTCCCAATGCCTAACTCACACGAGGTTAAACTCCAGGGCAAACAGGGACCATGCTCACCAATCCTTTATTGTCAGCTGGCGGTGGTTCACAATTTTGGGTTCGCTGGACTCTGTAGGTTCTGCTTGCCATACCCCAGATGACGTAGAAGACTTCTCACTGCGTAGTCTTCAGTTGGATGGTGTCCACTGATACGGTGGAACACGTATTGGACTTATGCGGTGAACACCCAATTTCTTTCGGTAGAAATAGTTTTCAAAGTCTCTTTAGATAATGCTTCACCTGTTGGTAGTCAGGACTAGATTGTAGAGTGGAAACTTTCGAATCTTCAGTATCTTCTTTGAGGAAATTTGTTTTGGAGTTGGTCGATCGCGGTGTTTTCAATGGTACCACGTTGGCTGTGGTCGGTTGCTGCCGCGATGGTGATGACCGAGGATCTGGGGCTGCCATGGTGATGTTTTTCCTTCCTTCTCGATAGCAGGGCAGTGTGGCCCCGGTAGTATCGTCGAGGCTGGAAAGGCTTGTTAAAACTGCTGCGGTGGTCTCTCTCTCCTCCCTTCTTGATGCTGTATGATGCTATGCATAAACTTGTTAAAACAGGGCCCCAGTTATACTTTTGGAGCTGTTCTAATCTTCGGGCCAAATCAGCCCTAATTTTTTGTTTAACTTTTGGCGGGCTTGATATCTCTTTGTCATATTTTGGCGGGCTCATTAATGTTAACCTGTCTCGGAGGTGTTGATCTTTTAAATTTATTTCTTGATGGGGAAAAATTAACTTTGGTATTTGCAATGTTTGCCTAGGCCTGCGTTTTCCATGAGGGCTGGATATGCCATTGTCATTATGTCCATGCTGTATTGGTTTCTTGCTCAGGGTGATGGCTGGCTATCTCTGGGTTGATTGTTGCTATGTTAATGTCTCCTGGGGAGAAGGGTTTTCTAGTTTACACAATTCCCCAGACAATTTGTTTTCGCTTCAATACCGCAGACAGCTTCAATACTCAAAACTGGTTTCTTTTGAAGGATAGTTTCCCTTTAATTCTTAGCCCTTCCCACACGGACCCAATCGGCCTTGTAAAATCCCAAATTCTATTAAAACTCGTAGTTTCTTCCATGTGCACTTCAGGATCTCAAACTTTCTGGTTGATAGTTCCAAATTAAATTTCCTTTCCAATGAGTCCAAGCACTGGGGGGGATTTCCCACAAATTTTGCAACCCTACACTGGATACCAAGCTACGGCAGGATTTCTGCATTCTGCCTGTGTTTTATCCATCCACACAACCTGTCTACGACAAGCAACCTTCAGTCTGTCCTCGTTTCCCACCATAAACTCCGTTCCCCAGCTACCGACTCCATCCTTCTCACAGGCAACAGTCTGAGGCTGAACCACACAGTTCACAGTCTTAGTGCTGTACTTGACCCCGAGATGAGCTTTCGACAACATATCCTCTGCATTGCCAGCACTGTCTATTTCCACCTCGATAATATCGCCTACCTCAGCTCACCTGCCGAAACCCATATCCATGCCATTGCTAGCCCTGGATGACTATTACAATGCACTCCTGGCTCGCCTCCCATTTTCCATCCTCCACAAACTTTAAACTCATCCAAAACTCGGCTGCCTGTGTCCTAACTTGCACCAAGTCCCGCTCACCCATCACCCACTGTGCTCGCTGACCTACACTGGCTCCCAGTTAAGCAACGCCTCGATTTCAAAATTCTTATCCTTGTTTTCAAATCCCTCCATGGCCTCGCCCCTCCCTATCTCTGTAATCGCCTCCAGCCCCACAACCCCCCGAGATGTCTGCGCTCCTCAAATTCTGCCCTCTTGAGCATCCCTGATTATAATCACTCAACCATCGGTGGCCGTGCCTTCAGCTGCCGAGGCCCCAAGCTCTGGAATTCCCTCCTTAAACCTCTTCACCTCTCTCCTTCATTTTCCACCTTTAAGATGCTCCTTAAAACCTACCTCTCCTGATATCTCCTTGAGTGGTTTGATGACAAATTATGTTTGATAATGCTCCTGTGAAATGTCTTTGGACGTTGTGCTACGTTAAAGGCGCTAAATAAATGTAAGTTGTTGTCTGGACATTATGGGGTAGAAATTTCCCCCGCCCTAAAAGGTGCGCTCCCCCCCCGTTTTGATGGTTTTTATCGCAGCTGCGGTTCAGGTTGCCTCTTGAGCGACATTCGGCTCTTTGTTTTTTTCCCTCCGACCCGGAACTCCACCATAAAGGGACAGGTGACAGCAACCGAGGGGCGGAAGTTGGGGGCGGTGCGGAGTGACCGGCGCGATGACGTCATAACGACGCCGCGTCACCACGGCTCTCCCCTTCACTTAAAGGGGAGAGCCTCCGTGATTTTTAAACTTCGGCCCACTGGGCCTCCAGGGAGGATTTGGGCCGGGCCAGTGGCCTCGCGCCCAAGCGGCGGTGTGGGGGAGTGACAGGCTGCCTGTTGGCGACCCGGCAGAACTCAGGGGCATATTTGTCGGCCCGACATGGCAGTCGGCCGACAAAAAAACAACAACATGGCGGCAGCGGCAGTGTGCCCTCCCCTTGAAGGGAAGCCGCACGATCACTGCAGAAGGTCACAGCCTCACTGGACCTCCGGCACCGCTGGGCGGACCGAAGATTTTCCGAGGGGAATGTTGCCGTCGGGGTAGGGGGGGTACGGTGGGGTTAGATTGACCTTGCACACGGTGATGACGCGCTTACCGCGGATCGGCAGCAGCAGAGCGGTAAGCGGGGGATCAGGGCGCCGCCGGGAAAACTGCGGAGGGCAGTTGGGCTAGCTGCGGCCTTCCGTTGAAAGTCGGCGGCCACTCCACTCCGCGTGGCCACCGATTTGTGGAGTGACCGTCGCGATGACCTCATAGCGGTGGTAAAAGGCATTGAGGAGAGGGGCAATTTCAGCCCCTTGATATTCAGGCATAGACTATACCAAGTGACGTACAGTCTGCCTGGGCATCATATACACTGGCATAAGCACCCATCGCTGACAGCCTCGTAAACCTAGATCAATTGAATGTCCTTTTGACAACTGAAGGTTGAGTCTCAGAAACAAAATGGTTGTCCACAAGAGTCTGACAACTGGAATCCAGACTGTCAAAATTCAAAACTCTCATCCTTGTTTTCAAATCCCTCCATGGTCTCACCCCTCCCTATCTCTGTAATCGCCTCCAGCCCCACAACCCCCCCCCCCCCCCGAGATGTCTGCACTCCTCTAATTCTGCCCTCTTGAGCATCCCTGATAATAATTGCTCCACCATTGGTGGCCGTGCCTTCTGTTACCGAGGTCCCAAGCTCTGGAACTGCCTACCTAAACCTCTCCGCCTCTCTCCCTCTCTTTCCGCCTTTAAGACGCTCTTTGACCAAGCTTTTGGTCATCTGCCCTCATTTCTTATGTGGCTCGGTGTCAATTTTTTGTCTTATAGCACTCCTGTGAAGCGCCTTGGGACATTTTACTGCATTAAAGGGGCTATATAAATACAAGTTCTTCTTGTTGTCTCTATTATTTGTCTTTAATGCGAGGTATCAACTTCTGTGTCAGCTGTGGCTCAGTGGGTAGCACACTCACCTTTGAGTCAGAAGGTTGTGGGCTCAAATCCCATACCAGGGACCTGAGCACAAAAAATCTGTGTAGTGCTGAGGGAGTGCTGCACTGTCAGTAGGTGCTGTCTTTCAGATGAGACATTAAACTGAGGCCCTGTCTGCTCTCTCAAATGGACATAAAAGATCCCGCGGCACTATTTCAAAGAAGAGCAGGGGAGTTATCCCTGGTGTCCTGGCTAATATTTATCCCTCAATCAACATAACAAAAAAAACAGATTATCTGGTCATCATCACATTGCTGTTTGTGGGATCTTGCTGTGCACAAATTGGCTGCCGCATTTCCCACATTACAACAGTGACTGCACTCCAAAAGTGCTTTGAGACGTCCGGTGGTCGTGAAAAGTGCAATATAAATGCAAATCTTTCTTTCTATGGATACTGTGTCTGTTGAGCAGCTTATTGCAAAGTAACCCACTTAGTTAGAAATAAAAAGAGCTGAATTTCTCCAGAGCCTCATCACATCGCTCAGAAACCTCTCAAAGTGCTTTACCTGCTCTGAGTTACTGAAGTGACTGCTCTGTATCGGTGAGAGTGGCCGGACCTCTATGGCCTCTGGTTGTAACACTTTTAGCGTCTATGTGGCTGCAGGGATCAGGAATTCAAATCCAGATCAGCAGGGAAATGACTTGGGATTTGTTCAGCGGGAACACAAACAGATGACTCCAGCCTCTCCTCAGGTGGCCGTAAAAGCCCTGAATGAGACTTCCACTTCGAGCAGTTTTCGGCCAGGGATTCCCAGGAGTCGGTGGGGATGTTACATTTTTTTCCAAGGAGGCTGTGAGGGCATCCTTGATGAGAAGTATCCGGGAAGGCGCTGGGCACCTCGAGTCTTTCCGTCGGGGTCTACGTGGAAGCCAAGTACAAACAGCGGAAGGAGCACACGGCAACCTCAAGCACCCCACCCACCCGTCCCTCCAACCACCGTCTGCCCCACCTGTGACAGAGGCGGTAGGTCCCGCTTTGGTCTCACCAGTCACCTTCGAGCTCATTTTAGTGTGGAAGCAAGTCATCCTCGACTCCGGGGGCTTTGCCTAAGAGAGAGAGAGGGTCGGAACAAAACGAGCCGGTGATAACGGCAAACAAAAGCATTATCCTAAAAGGAGCCTCATCAGTATACAGCTGCAGACTCCGCACATTAGTCTGACAGCTTCAAAAGCTGTGATGAGACAATCACTTGCAATCAGCTGCACGTCAGCGGGCAGTTGCCTAGGAAGAGGTCAAAGGGCTTTGAGCAATCAGTCGAAAGCTAAAGGATTCTGTGATAAGTCGAGCAGAGATGTAAGATTGCGTGCCGATTATGTGTGTGTTGTTGCCTGGGGAAAAGACACAACCCAGGGTCCAGGAAGCAACGTCAGGGAAGACCTGTGAAGAAACCTTCTCCTCCTGCTACGAGGAATGATCCACCAATGTTCCCTTAGAGCTGCGCTTGTTTTGTGCTATGTCTGTAATGCACTTACGAATGACTCCACGAGGCGCTATGTTGTACTCAAACTGTAGTGACCTTTGTCCTTTATTCGTAACTCCAGAGTGAGGCACAAGCATGGTGGGCAGCCTTTTATACTGGGCCCTACACACCTATACAGGTGACCCTCAAGTCTCCCACCACAGTGCCCTCTGGTGGACCGCCTCTGCCACAGGGGCAGGAAACCCCGATCTCTACCAGTTGCACCCTCTAGTGGTGCCAGCATAGTATATACACATAGTATGTACATCAGGTAGCAAGTCTCCATCTTATGCAACTATACAATGACTACACAGAGAGTATATCTATAGTCTGCATATATAACATCTTGTACCCGGGCTTGGGTCACAATAAACCCAAGTAAAGCAACAACAACAACAACCTGCATTTATATAGCACCTTTAACACAGTGAAACATCCCACGGTGCATCACAGGAGCGTTATGAGACAAGAAATTTGACACCGAGCCATTTAATGAGAAATTAGGGCAGGTGACTGAGGGCAAGAGAGAGCAGATAGAGCCCTCAGTTTAATGTCTCATCTGAAAGACGACAGCTCTGACAGTGCAACGCTCCCTCAGCACTGCACTGGAGTATCAGCTTACATTTTTCGAGTGAGAAAGATGGAGAGAACTCCCATTCTATCATTCCATTCATGACCTCAGGATGCCCCAAAGAGCTCTGCAGTCAAATCAAATGCGTTTGAAGTGTAATGTGGGGAAACAGGAAGATCCCGCAAGCAATGCTGAGATAAACGATCAGATCATCTGTTTTCGCGACGTTGCTTGAGGGATAGATGTTAGCCAGGCCACCGAGGAGAACTCACCAGCTCTTCTTCGAATAGTGCCACGGGATCTTTTTGCAACCGTCTGAGAGCACTGAATGTTGGGGCCTCTCTGGTAGTGCGGCGCTCCCTTAGTACCGGCACTAGAGTGTCAGCCCAGATTACGTGCTCTAACCACTGCAGTGCGGGCTCGATCCCACGAACTTGGAACCTTGGCCTTTATTGCAAAGGGGATGTAGTATAAAAGCAGGGAAGTCTTGCTACAGTTGTACAGGGTATTGGTGAGGCAACACCTGGAATACTGTGTGCACTTTTCGTTTCCATTTTTACGAAAGGATATACTTGCTTTGGAGGCAGTTCAGAGAAGGTTCACTCGGTTGATTCCGGGGATGAGGGGCTTGACTTATGAGGAAAGGTTGAGCAGATTGGGCCTCTACTCATTGGAATTCAGAAGAATGAGAGGTGATCTTATCGAAACAAATAAAATTATGAGAGGGCTTGACTAGGTGGATGCCGAGAAGATATTTCCACTGATGGGGGAGACTAGAACTAGAGGGCATAATCTTAGAATAGGGGCCACCCATTTAAAAATGAAATGAGGAGAAATTTCTTCTCTCAGAGGGTTGTAAATCTGTGGAATTCGCTGCCTCAGAGAGCTGTGGAAGCTGTACTTTGAATAAATTTAAGACAGAAATAGACAATTTCTTAAACGATAAGGAGTTATGGGGAGTGAGCAGGGAAGTGGAGCTGAGTCCATGATTGGATCAGCCATGATCTTATTAAATGGCGGAGCAGGCTCGAGGGGCCGTATGGCCTACTCCTGCTCCTTTTTCTTATGTTCTTATGTTCTTATATTCTGACTCAGAAGCGCGAGTCCAACCCACTCAACCAAGTCCGACACCAAAGGCCATCAAGCCTTCGGCAGTGATGTCCTCAAATGCTCAAAGAGGTTTACAAGAAGAATGTTGCATTGCGTTCCTCATCAGAATAGACTTCTTTGTCTGAATCCAGCAGGTAATATTTTTGTATTTGAGGGGATGAGAATCCTTTAACTTCCTGAGCACAATTCCTCATCACATGACCTATTGGCCTTCAGCTTTGCTATCAATAATGAGCTATTTTATAAGACCTGCCCTACATAAGTAGCGACAGTAAATCTCCAATTCAGTACAGAATCCCACATCCATCTTTGTCCTGTGACCGCTGAAATTATTTCTGGTCTTTCATTGTTCCAAAAAAAAAATTGTATTCAGTTTTGAATCTGACAGAGGAAGGGCCATCGTTGCAATGAAAGTGTGTATTTTCTCTTCAGTTCTTTCCAATCCTCCCCTGAAGGTATATTCTCTCAGTTGGGCGGAGGGAGCATTTCCATGGACTTCAGTAACCTTCTAATGCTGCTCAGCATACTCACTGGCACCTGGTCCATTTGTGAGATCAGACACCGAGGGGTCGAGATTCACTACTGCCATTTGTGAGGCTGTGTCACCCCCGGAATGCTGGTTTTACCGCCAGGCCTTAGGTGGAGGCTCCAACTGCCAGATTCGTTTTTTATGCCCAAAGATGAGAGAGCAGCGCTAAACAGTATCGATGCACACTCGCCCTCGGGCGGGAGCTCAGGAAGCCGACCGAATTTCCCAATGGGAGGCTGCCGGCGTGCTGGCTGGAAAACGGGAAGAGAAGGGAAGAAAGAAAAAAAACCCTCAAACTTCCCCAACCCACACACACAAACTTCCCCACTGTGACAACTCGTGAAAAAATGGAGACATAAATAAAGAATAAAACTTACCTTGTTCCCTGGCCGATTTCGCCCGAGTTCCGCTGCTTAACCCCCACTGTTTCCTGGCTGTATGGTCCCCTGTCGGTACGGCAGCCGTACAAACTAAATATTGCGATAGAGCTGCCAAGGAGGCGTTTGACGTGCGCAGGCTTCACGGTTTCCATGGCATTAGCCGGTGGAACGCAACGCAAAGACTGGATCGACAAGGCTTATATTCACTGGAATTTAGAAGAATAAGAGGGGATCTCATCGAAACATCTAAAATTCTGATGGGATTGGACAGGTTAGATGCAGGAAGAATGTTCCTGATGTTGGGGAAGTCCAGAACCAGGGTCACAGTCTAAGGATAAGGGGTAAGCCATATAGGACCGAGATGAGGAGAAACTTCTTCACCCAGAGAATTGTGAACCTGTGGAATTCTCTACTGCAGAAAGTTGTTGAGTCCAGTTCGTTGGATATATTCAAAAGGGAGTTAGATGTGGCCCTTACGGCTAAAGGGATCAAGGGGTATGAAGAGAAAGCAGGAGTGGGGTGCTGAAGTTACATGATCAGCCATGATCATATTAAATGGAAGGCTTGAAGGGCTGAATGGCCTACTCCTGCACCTATTTTCTATGTTTCTATATTTCTAGGTTTTAACACCCTTAAAAAATGACCGCCGAATTTCACGTCAGGCGTGAACAGCACCCAGCGTCACTCCCAACCTGCCTAACTCCCAGTTCACACCCAACACCGGCATTAACAGCAGGCGTTAGCAACCGAGTTTCGACCCCTGAGTTTACAATCAATATAATTTAGTGCCACCCATTCAGCTTTAACAACACCAATAACTTACTTTTATATAGCGCCTTTAACATAGTAAAACGTCCGAAGGCGCTTCACAAACAAAAGCGTTATCAAACAAAATTTGACGCTGAGCCACATAAGGAGACATTAGGGCAGATGACCAGATGCTTGGTCAAAGTGGTAGATTTTAAGGAGTATCTTAAAGGAGGAGAGAAAGGCGGAGAGGTTTAGGGAGGGTATTTCAGAGCTTGGGGCCTCGGCAGCTGAAGGCAGGGCCACTGACGGTGGAGCGATTAACATCAGGGATGCTCAAGAGATCAGAATTGGAGGAGTGCAGATAACTCGGAGGTTGGTGAGGTTGGAGGAGGTTACAGAGTTAGGGAGGTGTGAGGCCGTAGAGGGATTTTAAAAGAAGCTACTGTCTGTGTCACGATGAGATTAAGTGGAATATCTGGGTTTGAATGCCAGCAGTCTATTCGATCACGAACAGCATCACAGGAAAGCCCAATGCTGTCACTGACTGACGTACACCCATGTCAGCTGCTCTGTGGTGTGGCTGGTGTGATGGCATTCACCCAATGAAGTGCGTTTGTTGAAGCTGATATGATGCAGGAAAGGCGGCAGTCATCTAAAAAGAAAGAAAGACTTGCATTCATATAGCACCTTTCGCGACCACCAGATGTCTCAAAGCGCTTTACAGCCAATGAAGTGCTTTTGGAGTGTAGCCACTTTTGTAATGTGGGAAACGCGGCAACCAATTTGCGCACAGCAAGCTCCCACAAACAGCAATGTGATAATGACCGGATAATCTGTTATGTTGATTGAGGGAGAAATATTGGCCTGGACACCAGGGATAACTCCCCTGCTCTTCTTTGAAATAGTTCACTTGGGATCTTTTACATCCACTTAAGAGAGCAGACGGGGCCTCGGTTTTACGTCTCATCTGAAAGACGGCACCTCCGACAGTGCAGCGCTCCCTCAGATTTGTGTCAGCCTCGATTTTTTGGACTCAAGTCGCTGAAGTGGGACTTGAATCCACAATACTAGTGCACAGGAAGCTCCCACAACAATGTGATAATTTACATATTACCCCGAAAGTACCGCACGGAAACAGACCTCCCAGCCGACAAATAGCAAGTATTAGGCAAATAAAAATACAGGAAGCAAATAACTTCAGTCATAGCACTGTAAATTCAAAAAGTAATAAATTAAAGTATAATCAGTAACAAGGAATGAGAAGCTGAGTATCAGAAGCTAAAGGAAACAACATTTTGCCACAAGTAGTTTGCCACCATCCTTTTCACTGATTTGAAGGATTTATGGAAACAGCAATAGAATGAAAGGCACCAAGGATGTTCCCAACAAATACTGAGCTGTTAGCTCTGTATCATCTGTGTTCCAGTGGGGGGAATACAACATGTTTACAATTCCTCACATTGAGCCCCTCGCCTCTGCCAGCCCATTTGGCAGTGATGATGGGTGAAGATTAGGGGGTCTCTTCATAGGGCCAATGGGTGGGGCAGCAGGAAATGATTTTAGCTGCAGTGTGCACCATCCAAAAGATGCACTGAAACAATTCGCCAAGGTCTCTTCATCAGCATCTCTCAAACTCACAACCTCTACCGCCTAGAAGGATAAGGGCAGCAGGCGCATGGGAACACCACCATCTCCAAGTTCCCCTCCCAGTCACACACCATACTGACTTGGAAATATATCGCTGTTCCTTCACGGTCACTGGCTCAAAATCCTGGAACTCTCTCCCTAACAGCACTATGGGAGTACCTTCACCACACGGACTGCAGCGGTTCAAGAAGGCAGCCTACCACCACCTTCTCAAGGGCAATTAGGGATGGGTAATAAATGCCGGCCTTGCCAGTGACGCCCACGTCCGGTGAATGAATATATATTTTTTTAAAACCACAATATTAAGAGGATAGGGAAACTAAGCACAAATACAGGTGTACGAGGTGACTTACAACCACTTCTACTAAGGTTTTGAAGCACAGAGGAAAGAAAAACTCATGGTCAGGCCTACCATATTCAGCAGACTAGATAATCTGTTTTAGCGGTGGTGGTTGAGGGATAAATATTGGCCAGGGCACCCATGAGAACTCCCCTGCTCTTCTTCAAAATTGTGCCATGGGATCTTTTATGTCCACCTGAGCAGACTGGACCTCGGTTTAATGTCTCTTCCAAATGGGGCAGGTTGGGCCTATACTTATTGGAGTTTAGAGGAATGAGAGGTGATCTTATTGAAACATATAAGATTCTGAGGGGGCTTGACAGGGTAGATGCAGAGAGGATGTTTCCCCTCGAGGGGGAATCTAGAACTAGGGGCCATAATTTCAGAATAAGGGACCGCCCATTTAAAAGAGAAATGAGGAGGAATTTCTTCTCTCAGAGGGTCGTGAATCTTTGGAATTCTCTGCCCCAGAGAACTGTGGAGGCTGGGTCATTGAATATATTTAAGGTGAAGAGAGACAGATTTTTGAATGATAAAAGAGACGAGGGTTATGGGAAGCGGGCGAGGAAGTGGAGCTGAGGCCAAGATCAGATCAGCCATGATCTTATTGAATGCCAGAGCAGGCTCGAGGAGCCAAATGGCCGAATCCTGCTCCTATTTCTTATGTTCTTATTAAAGACGGCACCTCTGGCAGTGCAGCGTTCCCTCAGTACTGCACTGGGAGTGTCAGCCCTAGATTACGTGCTCAAGTCTCTGGAATGGGACTTTGCACCCCCAATCTTCTAACTCAGGCGAGAGAGTGCTACCCACACTGAGCTATGACTGACACTGACCTTAACAACGGAACAATACATTGAGTAACATCTGAGTCAGTGAATCTGTGTTAATTCTCATTAGCCGTTCAGTTCCAGTGAAAGTTTTAACACCTAAATATTTAATATTTCCTGCAGCTCAGTGCACTGGGAGATTTGCAACTAACTGCTGTCTGCATAATTTATTCAATGGAAGAATTCTGATTTTCTCCAATTAATTTTTCAAGGAAAGTAATAAATAATCCTTCATGGTATTTGGGGGCATTGGGGGATTGGGTTAAGTACATTTTTCCATAAACATTATTATATTATCTGCATGCACGGCACTTTTATTTCGCGCATCCCAAGTGAATGGCATCGGTAGAAAAGTTCTACTGAGGTATTTTAGTGAACGGTTTGGCAGTGAGGTTGAGTAGTAAGGTAAATTGGGATCTTTTCCCAACCATGTCCCTTTGCCCCTGTCTCCTTCATACTGCAAAGAAGGAAGCTGTAATGTATTTGCTTCTTTGCTTAAGAATTCATAGAAATACATCGCTATGAAGAACTAGTTGGTTTATTAACAAAGGTTTAACAATCGCACTACACATTACCAGTTCATCCACTAGGCTCACAACTGCAAACCTCATCGTGGATGACGTAGACTCAACTGGCTGGGGTTTTATTGAGTCTTGTGAACATCATGTGACTGGCTAAGCCACTCACAGTGCGACTGCTCCACAAACCTGTGAGCATCCTCACAGGTGTATCCATTACAGCATCCATTCGTCCCACCGTGCCTATTTGAAAAACCTTTCCAAGTAGTCCTGCCACACATTCCCTATAGCCCTACATTTTTTTTTCCTTTTCAAGAATATATCAAATTCCCTTTTGAACGTTACTGTTGAATCTGCTTCCACCACCCTATAAGGCAGTGCATTTCAGATCATAACAAATCGCTGCGTAAAAACAAATTCTCCTTCTTTCTTCCTCTGGTTCTTTTGCCAATTATCCATAATTTGTGTCCTCTGGTTAACGGCCTTCCTGCCAGTGATAACAGTCTCTCCTAATTTATCAAAAACCCTCATAATGCTGAACAGCTCTTTTAAATCTCTCCTTAACCCTCGCTGCTCTATGGAGAACAATCCCAGCTTCTCCAGTCTCATCACGTAACATAAGAACATAAGAACATAAGAAATAGGAGCAGGAGTAGGCCATACGGCCCCTCGAGCCTGCTCTGCCATTTAATACGATCATGGCTGCTCCGATCATGGACTCAGATCCACTTCCCTACCCGCTCTCCATAACCCCTTATTCAGTTAAGAAACTGTCTATCTCTGTCTTAAATGTATTCAATGACTCAGCTTCCACAGTTCTCTGAGGCAGCGAATTCCACTGATTTACAACCCTCTGAGAGAAGAAATTCCTCCTCATCTCAGTTTTAAATGGGCGGCGTCTTATTCTAAGCTTATGCCCTCTAGTTCTAGCCTCTCCCATCAGTGGAAACATCCTCTCTGCATCCACCTTGTCAAGCCCCCTAACGGAAGACCCTATTGACTGGTATCATTCCGGTCAATCTCCTCAGCACCAAACAGCTTGACATCCATCCTAAAGTTTGGTGCCCAGAACTGAATATAAGACTCCAGCCGAGGAAGTTGAGGAACTGAGGAACCCTGCCTCACTTCCCCTTGCCCTCAACCCTGGAGTTCCCGGGCAAGGTGCAGCATCCCAACTGTTGCCTGGACTGAGATGGTTTGACTTGGCACAGATCACAAATCACAGCTGCAACTTTCTGGTCTATATGGGGAATCATCAGACAGACCACCTGCTGAGCCATCTTGTGAGAATAGTGGGGCTGAAATTATTCTGAATGGTAAATTCATCACAACGTTGACATTTGGAATAATGGAGAAGAAGGAGAAAGAAGAGGAAGAATTTATATATCACCTGCAATATAGGGAATGTCACAAGGTACTTCACGGAGGTGTAATCAGACAAAATCAGATGGCAAGCCAATAAAGAAGGGTTGAGAGGTGGATTTTAAGGAGGGTCTTAAAGGAGCAGTACATGAGGCCTAGACAGCTGAGGTCAGAGTTGCCAGTGGTGGGGAAGGGTGAGGTGCACAGGAGCCCAGAGTTTGAGGAACAAAGCATTTGGATGGGGCTTGCAGAGCTCCAGGAAGGTACCGAGATAGGAAAGAAAGAAAGAAAGAAAGGAAGGAAGACATACATTTATGTAGCGCCCTTCACAACCACCGGACGTCCCAAAGCGCTTTACAGCCAATTAAGTACTTTTTGAAGTGTAGTCACTGTTGTAATGTGGGAAACACAGCAAGCTCCCACAATCAGCAATGTAATAATGACCAGATCATGTTTTTTTTAGTGATGTTGATTGAGGGATAAGTATTGTCCAGGACACCGGGGATAACTCCCCTGCTCTTCTTCGAAATAGTGCCACAAGCACGTGAGGGAGCAGACATGGCCTTGGTTTAATGTCTTATCCTTAAAACGGCACCTCCCGTCCACCTGAGACAGCAGACGGGGCCTCAATTTTACAGCTAGTTGGAAAGACTGCACCTCCGACAGTGCAGCACTCCCTCGGCACTGCACTGGGAGATATTTTGTTCTCGAGTCTCTGGAGCAGGACATGAACCCACAACCTTCTGACTCAACAGGTGAGTGTGCTACCCACTGAGCCACAGTTGACAGTAAGAGCTTGAACTAGAAAGTAGTAATCCATTATTCATCATTATTTGGATATAGATTAATGAACCTAAGTGTAAAGGGTAGTGAAGAATCACTGTTTTATTTTTGAGTACAGTAGGATAGCAATCATGGTGCAGGGTATTGGTGAGGCCACAGCTGGAGTACAAGAACGTAAAAAGAAAAAGATTAATGAAGACAAATGTAGGTCCTTTACAGACAGAAACAGGAGAATTTGGAATGGGGAACAAGAAAATGGCAGAGCAATTAAATAAATACTTCAGTTCTGTCTTCACGGAAGAACACACAAATAACGTCCCAGAAATGCTAGGGAACCAAGGGTCTAGTGAGCAAGAGGAAGGAAAGGAAATGATAATTAGTAAGAAAATAGTGCTGGAGACACTAATGGGACTGAAAGAAGATAAACCCCCAGGGCCTGATGATCTGCATCCCAGAATACTAAAAGAGGTAACCATGGAAATAGTAGATGCATTGGTTGTCATCTTCCAAAATTCTATAGATTATGGATCAGTTCCTGCAGATTGGAGGGTGGCAAATGTAACCCCACTATTTAAAAAAGGAGGGAGAGAGAAAACGGGGAACTACAGACTGGTTTGTCTGACATCAGTAGTAGGGAAAATGCTGGAGCCTATTATAAAGGATGTGATAAAGGCACACTTAGATCATTTCAACGGGATTAAACAAAGTCAACATGGATTTATGAAAGGAAAATCAAGTTTGACAAACCTACTGGAGTTTTTTGAAGATGTAACTGATAAAGTAGATAAGGGAGAACCATGGATGTAGTGTATTTGGATTTTCAGAAGACCTTTGATAAAGTCCCACATAAGAGGTTAGTGTGCAAAATTAAAGCACATAGGATTGGGGGTAATGTATTGGCATGGATTGAAAATTGGTTAACTGACAGGAAACAGAGAGTAGGAATAAACGGGTCTTTTTCGGGGTGGCGGGCAGTGACTAGTGGGGTACCACAGGGATCAGTGCTTGTGCCCCAGCTATTCACAATATATATAAATGATTTGGATGAGGGAACCAAATGTAATATTTCTAAGTTTGCTGACAACACGAAACTCAGTGGGATTGTGAGTTGTGAGGAGGATGCAAAGACGCTGCAAGGAGATTTAGATAGGTTGAGTGAGTGGGCAAACACATGGCAGATGCAGCATAAGAACAAGATTAAGTTAAGAACAAAAAGGCTACGGGAGCGGATGGAGTCCCTGCTGAGGCACTGAAGTATGGCGGAGAGGCACTACAATAGTTACAATACCATCAGTTACATTACACCTATATGTCCTACATTATGACAGTGACTACCCTTCAAAATTACTTCATTGGCTAAAAAATACTTTGGGAGGTTGTAAAAGATGCCGCGTAATTTTTTTCCTTCATACGTGACTCAAGTCTCAATTGTGGGCTTGAAACCTAGCGGCTTCACAAACCACAAGTTTGTAAATCCAATTAATAAACTCAAGCAAGACGATAATTGTGGATTTGCTGATGTTGCCTAGAACCTGGGAACAAGCAAATCAAAAAAGACCTTGTCAAAGTCCAATCAAGAGTGACCAAAGCATTTGGGAACATTGAGCACTGAATAGGCCTTCTGTCTCTTTCTTACGAAAAAAAGAATTTCGGGAGCTCGCGTAATCTGTTTTTGAGTGTCTTGAAACCTTATTCAGCTCTGGGAATTGCAACAAGATTGCAATCTCTTAAAAATAAATTAAGCCACTCCCAAGAATTACAGCTAAGCTCAGTGGTCAGTGTCCACCAAGGCCTCTCTGAGTCAGAAGGTTGTGGGTTCCAGTCCCAATCCAGAGACTTTGAGCACAGAAACACAGGCCGACACTCCCAGTGCAGTGCTGAGGGAAAGCTGCACTGTCAGGAGTGCCATCTTTTGGATGAGATGTTAAACCGAGATGTCTGCTCTCTCAGGTGGTCGTAAAAGAACCCATTGGGACTATTTTCAAAAAGAGCAGGGGAGTTATCCCTGGTGTCCTGGGGCCAATATTAATTCTCAATCAATATAACAAAAACACATTATTTGGTCATTATCACGTTACTGTTTGTGGGAGCTTGCTGTAAGCAAATTGCCTGCTGCGTTTCCCACATTACAACAGTGACTACACTCAAAAAGTACTTCATTGGCTGTAAAGTCCTTTGGGATATCCGGTGGTCGTGAAAAGCACGATATAAATGCAAGTCTTCCTTTTTTCTTTTTGGGCAGTATTGACTGCACTGGGCCTGTGGTCATTCATGTAAATAAGGTAATCTAAACTCCCCTGCTTAAGTCCTGGGTGTAACTGAGACATTGGGCCCTAGTGAGACCACACCTGGAGTATTGTGTACAGTTTTGGTCTCCTTACCTAAGGAAGGATATGCTTGCCATAGAAAGAATGCAACGAAGGTTCACCAGACTGATTCCTGGGATGGGGGGATTGTCCTATGAGGAGAGATTGAGTAGGCTAAGTCTATATTCTCTAGAGTTTAGAAGAACGAGAGGTGATCTCATTGAAACATACAAAATTCTTACAGGGCTTGACAGGGTAGATGCAGGGAGGATGTTTCCCTGGGCTGGGGAGTCTAGAACCAGGGGTCCCAGTCTCAGAATAAGGGGTCGACCATTTAGGACTGAGATGAGGAGAGACTTCTTCACTCAGAGGGTGCTAAATTTTTCGAATTCGCTACCCAGAGGGCTGTGGAGTCATAAAAACATAAAAATTTACAGCGCAGAAGGAGGCCATTTCGGCCCATCGTGTCCGCGCCGGCCGACAAAGAGCCGATCGGCCCTTGATCAGCAGCCCTAAAGGTTACATATAAACCTAGAACAATGACAGAAAGGCAAAGAGCACCCAGCCCAACCAGTCCGCCTCACACAACTGCGACACCCCTTATACTGAAAACATCTACACCCCACCGCAACCGGAGCCATGTGATCTCCTGGGAAAGGCAAAAACCATATTAAAACCCAGGCCAATTTAGGGAGAAAAAAATCTGGGAAAATTCCTCTCCAACCCATCCAGGCGATCGAAACTAGTCCAGGAGATCACCCTGGCCGTATTCTATTCCCTACAGTACTTACCATTATATCTGCTCTGACAAACAAGAGGTCATCCAGTCTAATCCCAATTACCAGCTCTCGGTCCGTAACCCTGCAGGTTACGGTACTTCAAGTGCCCATCCAACCATCTCTTAAAAGTGGTGAGGGTTTCTGCGTCCACCACTCTTCAAGGCAGCGAGTTCCAGATCCCCACAACACTCTGCATAAAGAAGCCCCCCCTGAAATCCCCTCTAAACCTTCCACCAACCACCTTAAAACTATGCCCCTCATAATAGACCCCTCCACCAATGGCAATAGACCATTACTATCCACGATGTCCAGGCCCCTCAATATTTTGTACAGTTCAATGAGGTCTCCTCTCAACCTCCTCTGTTCCAATGAAAACAAACCCAGCCTATCCAATCTGTCCTCATAATTAAGAGTCTCCATTCCAGGCAGTAATCTAGTAAATCTCGTCTGCATCCTCTCGAGTGTAGTCACGTCCTTCCTATAACACAGCGACCAGAACTGCACGCAATACTCCAGCTGTGGCCTAAACAAAGTATTATATAATTTAAGCATAACCTCCCTGCTCTTATATTCTATGCCTCGGCCAATAAAGGCAAGCATTCCGTATGCCTTCTTAACCACCTTATCCACCTTTCCTTCTATTTTCTGGGATCTGTGGACAAGCACTCCAAGGTCCCTTTGTTCATCTACACTATTAAGTGGCCTACCGCTTAATGTGTATACCCTTTCCTTATTAACATTCCCAAAGTGCATCATCTCACACTTCTCTGAATTAAATTCCATTTGCTACTGCTCTGCCCACCTGACCAGTAGATTGATATCCTCCTGCAGCCCATGACTTTCCTCTTCTTATCACACAGCCAATTTTAGTGTCGTCTGCAAACTTCTTAATCATACTCCCTAAATTCAAATCTAAATCGTTGATATATACCACAAAAAGCAAGGGACCCAATACTGAGTCCTGCGGAACTCCACTGGAAACATCCTTCCAGTCACAAAAACATCCATCAATCATTACCCTTTGCTTCCTACCTCCGAGCCAATTTTGGATCCAACTTGTCACTTTGTCCTGGATCCCATGGGGTTTAACCTTCATGACCAGTATACCACGTGGGACTTTATTAAAAGCCTTGCTAAAGTCCATATATACTACATCGTACTCACTACCCTCATCGACCCTCTTGGTTACCTTCTCAAAAAATGAAATCAGGTTAGTCAAACACAATCTTCCCTTAACAAATCCGTGCTGACTGTCCATAATTAATCCTTGCCTATCCAAATGCAGACTTATCCTGTCTTTCAGGATTTTTTCTAATAGTTTTCCCACCACTGAGGTTAGGCTGACAGGCCTGTAATTACTCGGCCTATTCCTTTTTCCCTTCTTAAACAAGGGTATTACATTAGCAGCCCTCCAATCCTCTGGCACCATGCCCATATCTAAAGAGGACTGGAACATGACAGTCAAGGCGTCTACTATTTCCTCTTTCACTTCGCTCAACAGCCCGGGATGCATTTCATCCAGGCCTGGAGACTTATCTACTTTCAAAGCTGCAAAACCCCTTAATACTTCCGCTCTCACTGTATTTATTTCATCCCGAATATCACACTCCTCCTCGATAGCAGTATCTGCGTTACCTCTTTCCTTTGTGAAAACAGATACAAAGTATTTATTCGGAACCTTACCAACATCTTCCGCCTCCTCACAAAGATTACCCACATGGTCTCTAATAGGCCCTACCCTTTCTTTAGTTACCCTCTTACTCTTAATATATTTATAGAACATCTTGGGGTTTTCCTTAATTTTACTGGCCAAGAATTTCTCGTGCTCTCTCTTAGCAATCCGAATATCCTTTTTAATTTTGCCTCTTAACTTTCTATATTCCTCTAAAAATTCTAAAGTATTTAGCCGTTGATATATGACATAAGTGTCCCTTTTTTTTTTTAATCCTCCCCTGTCAGTCCCTAGACATCCAGGGGGCTCTAGAATTAATTTTCCCAGTCTTATTCTTTAAGGGCACATGCTTGGCCTGAGCATTCCGGATCTCCTCCTTGAATGTCGTTGAGTATATTCAAGATGGAGATTGATAGATTTTTGGAGATTAAGGAAATCAAGGGATATGGGGATCGGGCGGGAAAATAGAGTTGAGGTAGAAGATCAGCTGTGATCTTATTGAATGGCGGAGCAGGCTTGAGGGGCCGAATGGCCTACTCCTGCTCCGAATTCTTATATTATTATCCAGACAAACAATAACCCAGCTTCCATTTCCAGTCTGTGCTGAGGAATTTGGTGTCAGCCTGATTGGTGATAGGAGACTGCTTGGCAGGAGGAAGGCTGCAGCTGGCATCCGTGGCTCTGGACGAGAGAGGAGAAAAATCAGCCAGGGCTACCTTTCTTGATTGCTGTCTGAAAAGGCGTGCATCAGGTGAGGAGCAGTATTGGATTGGTCCCCAAGGCTAGAAAGCCTGCCAACACTTACTGTTGCACCTTAACATAGAAACATAGAAACATAGAAAGTCGGTGCAGGAGTAGGCCATTCGGCCCTTCGAGCCTGCACCACCATTCAATAAGATCATTGCTGATCATTCACTCTTTCCTGCTTTCTCTCCATACCGCTTGATACCTTTAGCCGCAAGGGCCATATCGAACTCTCTCTTGAATATATCCAATGAACTGGCATTAACAACTCTCTGCGGTAGGGAATTCCACAGGTTAACAACTAGCTGAGTGAAGAAGTTTCTCTTCATCTCAGTCCTAAATAGCTTACCCCTTATCCTTCGACTTGTCCCATGGTTCTGGACTTCCCCAACATCGGGAATAGTCTTCCTGCATCTAACCTGACCAGTCCCGTCAGAATTTTATATGTTTCTATGAGATCCCCTCTCATCCTTCTAAACTCCAGTGAAAACAGGCCCAGTCGATCCAATCTCTCCTCATATGTCAGTCCAGCCATCCCGGGAATCAGTCTGGTGAACCTTCGCTGCACTCCCTCAATAGCAAGAACGTCCTTCCTCAGAAGGCTCTGTGCCTCAATGCAAGGAGTATTTGGAATAAGGTGGACGAATTAACTGCGCAGATAGCAGTTAACGGGAATTATGTAATTGGCATCACGGAGACATGGCTCCAGGGTGAACAAGGCTGGGAACTCAACATCCAGGGGTATTCAACATTTAGGAAGGATAGACAGAAAGGAAAAGGAGGTTGGGTGGTATTGCTAGTTAAAGAGGAAATTAATGCAATAGTAAGAAAGGACATTAGCTTGGATAATGTGGAATCGGTATGGGTGGAGCTACGGAATACCAAAAGGCAGAAAACGCTAGTGGGAGTTGTGTACAGTCCATCAACAGCAGTAGTGAGGTTGTGGACAGCATCAAACAAGAAATTAGGGATGCGTGCAATAAAGGTACAGCAGGTATCATGGGTGACTTTAATCTACATATTGATTGGGCTAACCGAACTGGTAGCAATGCGGTAGAGGAGGATTTCCTGGAGTGTATTAGGGATGGTTTTCGAGACCAATATGTCGAGGAACCAACTATGGAGCTGGCCATCCTAGACTGGGTGATCTGTAATGAGAAAGGACAAATTAGCAATCTTGTTTTGCGAGGCCCCTTGGGGAAGAGTGACCAAAATATGGTAGAATTGTTCATCAAGATGGAGAGTGATACAGTTAATTCAGAAACTAGGGTCCTGAACTTAAGGAAAGGTAACTTTGATGGTTTGAGGCATGAATTAGCTAGAATAGACTGGCAAATGATACTTAAAGGGTTGACGGCAATGGCAAACATTTAAAGATCAAATGGATGAACTTCAGCAATTGTACATCCCTGTCTGGAGTAAAAATAAAATGGGGAGGGTGGCTCAACCGTGGCTAACAAGGGAAATTAAGGATATTGTTAAATCCAAGGAAGAGGCATATAAATTGGCCAGAAAAAGCAGCAAACCAGAGGACTGGGAGAAATTTAGAATTCAGCAGAGGAGGACAAAAGGTTTATTTAAGAGGGGGAAAATAGAGTACGAAAAGAAGCATGCCGGAACATAAAAACTGAGTGCAAAAGCTTCTATAGATATGTGAAGAGAAAAAGGTTAGTGAAGACAAACTTAGGTCCCTTGCAGTCGGATTCAGGTGAATTTAGAATGGGGAACAAAGAAACGGCAGACCAATTGAACAAATACTTTGGTTCTGTCTTCATGAAGGAAGACATAAATAACTTTCCGGAAGTACTAGGCGACCGAGGGTCTAGTGAGAAGGAGGAACTTACCCTTATCAGGTGGGAAATTGTGTTAGGGAAATTGATGGTATTGAAGGCCGATAAATCCCCAGGGCCTGATAGTCTGCATCCCAGAGTACTTAAGGAAATGGCCCTAGAAATAGTGGATGCATTGGTGATCATTTTCCAACAGTCCATCATAGAAACATAGAAACATAGAAAATAGGTGCAGGAGTAGGCCATTCAGCCCTTCTAGCCTGCACCGCCATTCAATGAGTTCATGGCTGAACATGAAACTTCAGTACCCCCTTCCTGCTTTCTCGCCATACCCCTTGATCTCCCGAGTAGTAAGAACTTCAGAAAACTCCCTTTTGAATATATTTAGTGAATTGGCCTCAACCACTTTCTGTGGTAGAGAATTCCACAGGTTCACCACTCTCTGGGTGAAGAAGTTTCTCCTCATCTCGGTCCTAAATGGCTTACCCCTTATCCTTAGACTGTGATCCCTGGTTCTGGACTTCCCCAACATTGGCAACATTCTTCCTGCATCTAACCTGTCTAAACCCGTCAGAATTTTAAACGTTTCTATGAGGTCCCCTCTCATTCTTCTGAACTCCAGTGAATACAAGCCCAGTTGATCCAGTCTTTCTTGATAGGTCAGTCCCACCATCCCGGGAATCAGTCTGGTAAATCTTTGCTGCACTCCCTCAATAGCAAAAATGTCCTTCCTCAAGTTAGGAGACCAAAACTGTACACAATACTCCAGGTGTGGCCTCACCAAGGCCCTGTACAACTGTAGCAACACCTCCCTGCCCCTGTACTCAAATCCCCTCGCTATGAAGGCCAACATGCCATTTGCTTTCTTAACCGCCTGCTGTACCTGCATGCCAACTTTCAATGACTGATGTACCATGACACCCAGATCTCGTTGCACCTCCACTTTTCCTAATCTGTCACGATTCAGATAATAGTCTGTCTCTCTGTTTTTACCACCAAAGTGGATAACCTCACATTTATCCACATTATACTTCATCTGCCATGCATTTGCCCACTCACCTAACCTATCCAAGTCACTCTGCAGCCTCATAGCATCCTCCTCGCAGTTCACACTGCCACCCAACTTAGTGTCATCCGCAAATTTGGAGATACTACATTTAATCCCCTCGTCTAAATCATTAATGTACAATGTAAACAGCTGGGGCCCCAGCACAGAACCTTGCGGTACCCCACTAGTCACTGCCTGCCATTCTGAAAAGTACCCATTTACTCCTACTCTTTGCTTCCTGTCTGACAACCAGTTCTCAATCCACATCAGCACACTACCCCCAATCCCATGTGCTTCAACTTTGCACATTAATCTCTTGTGTGGGACCTTGTCGAAAGCCTTCTGAAAGTCCAAATAATACCACATCAACTGGTTCTCCTTTGTCCACTTTACTGGAAACATCCTCAAAAAATTCCAGAAGATTTGTCAAGCATGATTTCCCTTTCACAAATCCATGCTGACTTGGACCTATCATGTCACTATTTTCCAAATGCGCTGCTATGCCATCCTTAATAATTGATTCCATCATTTTACCCACTACTGAGGTCAGGCTGACTGGTCTATAATTCCCTGTTTTCTCTCTCCCTCCTTTTTTAAAAAGTGGGGTTACATTGGCTACCCTCCACTCGATAGGAACTGATCCAGAGTCAATGGAATGTTGGAAAATGACTGTCAATGCATCCGCCATTTCCAAGGCCACCTCCTTAAGTACTCTGGGATGCAGTCCATCAGGCCCTGGGGATTTATCGGCCTTCAATCCCATCAATTTCCCCAACACAATTTCCCGACTAATAAAGATTTCCCTCAGTTCCTCCTCCTTACCAGTCCTCTGACCCCTTTTATATCCGGAAGGTTGTTTGTGTCCTCCGTCGTGAATACCGAACCAAAGTACTTGTTCAATTGGTCAGCCATTTCTTTGTTCCCCGTTATGACTTCCCCTGATTCTGACTGCAGGGGACCTACGTTTGTCTTTACTAACCTTTTTCTCTTTACATACCTATAGAAACTTTTGCAATCCGCCTTAATGTTCCCTGCAAGCTTCTTCTCGTACTCCATTTTCCCTGCCCTAATCAAACCCTTTGTCCTCCTCTGCTGAGTTCTAAATTTCTCCCAGTCCCCGGGTTCGCTGCTATTTCTGGCCAATTTGTATGCCACTTCCTTGGCTTTAATACTATCCCTGATTTCTCTAGATAGCCACGGTTGAGCCACCTTCCCTTTTTTATCAACTCTGGGTCAGTTCCTCTGGACCTAATGTAACACCAATTTTTAAAAAGGGAGGGAGAGAGAAAGCGGGTAATTATAGACCAATTAGCTTGACATCAATAGTGGGGAAAATGTTGGAATCAATTATTAAGGATGAAACACCAGCGCATTTGGAAAGCAGTGACAGGATCGGTCCAAGTCAGCATGGATTTATGAAGAAGAAATCATGCTTGACAAATCTTCTGGAATTTTTTGGGGATGTAACTAGCAGAGTGGACAAGAGAGAACCAGTGGATGTGGTGTATTTGGACTTTCAAAAGGGTTTTGACAAGGTCCCACACAAGAGATTGGTGTGCAAAATCAAAGCACATGGTACTGGGGTTAATATACTGACGTGGATAGAGAACTGGTTGGCAGACAGGAAGCAGAGAGTCAGGATAAAGGGGTCCTTTTCAGAATGGCAGACAGTGACTAGTGGAGTCCCGCAGGGCTCAGTGCTGGGACCCCAGCTCTTTACAATATACATCAATGATTTAGATTAAGGAATTGAGTGTAATATTTCCAAGTTTGCAGATGACACTAAACTGGGTTGCGTTGTGAGCTGTGAGGGGGACGCTAAGAGGCTGCAGGGTGACTTGGACAGGTTAGGTGAATGATCAAATGCATGGCAGATGCAGTATAATGTGGATAAATGTGAGGTTATCCACTTTGGTGGCAAAAACGCAAAGACAGAATATTATCTGAATGGCAGCCGATTAGGAAAAGGGGAGGTGCATCGAGACCTGTGTGTCATAGTTCATCAGTCATTGAAAGCTGGCATACAGGTACAGCAGGCGGTAAAGAAGGCAAATGGTATGTTGGCCTTCATAGCTAGGGGATTTGAGTATAGGAGCAGGGAGATCTTACTGCAGTTGTACAGGGTCTTGGTGAGGCCTCACCTGGAATATTGTGTTTCGTTTTGGTCTCCTAATCTGAGGCTGGACATTCTTGCTTTTGTGGGAGTGCAGCGAAGGTTCACCAGACTGATTCCCGGGATGGCTGGACTGACATATGAGGAGAGACTTGATCAACTGGGCCTTTATACATTGGAATTTAGAAGAATGAGAGGGGGTCTCAAAGAAACATATAAAATTCTGATGGGACTGGACAGGTTAGATGCAGGAAGACTGTTCCCGATGTTGGGGGAGTCCAGAACCAGGGGACATAGTCTAAGGATAAGGGGTAAGCCTTTTAGGACTGAGATGAGGAGAAACTTCTTCACTCAGCTAGTTGTTAACCTGTGGAATTCCCTATTGTAGAGAGTTGTTAATGCCAGTTCATTGAATATATTCAAGAGGGAGTCAGCTATAGCCCTTACGGCTAAAGGGATCAAGGGGTATGGAGAGAAAGCAGGAAAGGGATACTGAGGCGAATGATCAGCCATGATTTTATTGAATAGTGGTGCAGGCTCGATGGGCCGAATGGCCTACTCCTGCACTTATTTTCTATGTTTCTATGTTTCTATGATTGGACCAAAACTTAACACAATATTCCAGGTGTGGTCTCACCAAGGCCCTTCCTGCTCCTATACTCAAATCCCCTAGCTATGAAGGCCAACATACCATTTGCCTTCTTCACCACCTGCTAAACCTGCATGCCAACTTTCAATGATTGATGTACCATGACACCCAGGTCTCGCTGTACCTCCTCATCCTAATCTGCCACCATTCAGATAATATTCTGCCTTCGTGTTTTTTGCCACCAAAGTGGATAACCTCACATTTATCCACATTATACTGCATCTGCCACGCGTTTGCCCACTTACCTAATCTGTCAAGTCACCCTGCAGCCTTTTAGCACCCTCCTCACAGCTCACACTGCCACCCAGCTACGTGTCATCTGCAAACTTGGAGATATTACACTCAATTCCCTCATCCAAATCATTAATGTATATTGTAGATAGCTGGGGTCCCAGCACTGAGCCCTACAGTACACCACTAGTCACTGCCTGCCATTCTGAAAAGGACCCATTTATCCCGACTTTCTACTTCCTATCTGCTAACTAGTTCTCTATCTATGTCAGTACATTACCCCCAATACCATGTGCTTTAATTTTGCACACCAATCTCTTGACCTTGTCAAAAGCCTTTTGAAAGTCCAAATACACCACATCCACTGGTTCTCCCTTGTCCACTCTACCAGTTACATCCTCAAAAAATTCCAGAAGATTTGTCAAGCAGGATTTCCCATTCATAAATCCATGCTGACTTGGACCGGTCCCGCCACTGCTTTCCAAATGCGCTGCTATTTCATCTTTAATAATTGATTCCAACATTTTCCCCACTACTGATGTCAGGCTAACCAGTCTATAATTATCCATTTTCTTTCTCCCTCCTTTCTTAAAATGTGGTGTTACATTAGCTACCCTCCAGTCCATAGGAACCGATCCAGAGTTGATAGACTGTTAGAAAATGATCACCAATGCATCCACTATTTCTAGGACTACTTCTTTAAGTACCCTGGGAGACAGACGAGCAAGCCCCGGGAATTTATCAGCCTTCAATCCCATCAACTTCTCTAACACAATTTCCCACCTAATAAGGATTTCCTTCAGTTCCTCCTTCTCACTAGACCCTCGGTTCCTTAATATTCCATAAGATTATTTGTGTCTTCCTTAGTGTAGACAGAACCAAAGTATTTGTTCAATTGGTCTGCCAGTTCCTTGTTCCCCATTATGAATTCCCCTGATTCTGACTTGCAAGGGACCTACATTAGTCTTCACTAATCTTTTTCTCTTCACTTATCTATAGAAGCTTTTGCAGTCAGTTTTTATGTTCCCTGCAAGCTTACTCTCATACTCTATTTCCCCCCTCCTAATTAGACCCTTAGTCCTCCTCTGCTGAATTCTAAAATTCTCCCAGTCCTCAGGTTTGCTGCTTTTACTGGCCAATTTATATGCCTCTTCCTTGAATTTAACACTTTCCCTAAGTTCCCCTGTTAGTCACGGTTGAGCCACCTTCCTTTTTTTTATTCTTACGCCACACAGGGATGTACAATTGTTGTAGTTCATCCATGTGATATTTAAATGTCTGCCATTGCCTATCCACCGTCAACCCTTTAAATATCATTCTCCAGTCTATCCTAGCCAATTCACGTCTCATACCGTCGAAGTTTCCTTTCTTTAAGTTCAGGACCCTAGTCTCTGAATTAACTGTGTCACTCTCCAGCTTAATGAAGAATTCTACCATATTATGGTCATTCTTCCCCAAGGGGTCCCACACGACCAGATTGCTAATTAATCCTCTCTCGTTGCACAAGACCAAGTCTTGAAGGAAGGGTAGTCACTTGCCTGGAACGGAGTGGAAGTCAGGTGTCAGTGGAACCACACCCAAGCTGGAATGACTACACGGATGAGAGATAAAGTTGTAAAACTAAAGTAATCAATGGGTCTAAGTCTGTCTCAATATAACCGGCATAGGCTCTATCCCTTGCAATCTGTCTTGCTCTGTTTTGCTCGAAGTCTAAATGCTGGCAGTAGGCTGATCTTGGCAGGTACATCTTCAATCTGATCAGATAGATTTTCTCCAATATAAAAGCACCAGGAGGGTTTTCTAACCAGCTGTAATTAGTAAATCTAATTGTCGCCTTGTTTCACTGAATGAGCATCTACTCGGTAACTCCAGACTCACCCCTTTCAATCTCGCTAATAAAATGGTCTGTGATCTTATGCATTTTGTATTAAGCAGTGGTGTGGGGCCAATAAGAACATAAGAAATAGGAGCAGGCATAGGCCATTTGGCCCCTTGAGCCTGCTCCACCATTCAATAAGATCATGGCCGATCTGATATTGGCCTCAACTCCACTTCCCTGCCCGCTCCCCATAACCCTTGACTCCCTTATCTCTCAATAATCCGTTTATCTCCACCTTAAATATGTTCAATGACCCAGCCTCCACAGTTCTCTGAGGTAGAGAATTCCAAAGGCTCACGACCCTCTAAGAGAAGGAATTCCTCCTCATTTTCAGTTTAAATGGGCGACCCCTTATTCTGAGACTATGCCCAATCCTTGCTAGAATCTAGAAAGTTGGAGGTGTCATCTTTGTTAAACTGGTGTCCCCTCTTAGGTGGATGTAAAAGATCCCACGGCACTATTTCAAAGAAGAGCAGGGGTGGGGGGAGTTCTCCCCAGTGCCCTGGGGCCAATATTTCTCCCTTAACCAACATCACTTAAAAACAGATTATCTGGTCATTATCTCATCGCTGTTTGTGGGAGCTTGCTGTGCGCAAACTGGGGAGTTGCAGAAAACAATCTAATGTTACCGTCTATGAATAATTCAATGCTGCAGAGACAGCCTGTTCTGAATATCGTTTTTATTTATTCCATATTTTTGTGTCAAATAATAAACCCAAGCAAAAATATTTGGCTTGTAGCTGAATGGTTGGTCTATACGGTATTCCAACAGTAATGTAATTTAATAAATGTAATTAATTTTACGAGAGATCCCATTTAATTAAATGATATAATCAATGGACATAAACATTTATTTCAGGTAAAACAGTATACACCTTATCCTGGACTGAGCAACAATCTCAAACAAAGCACATTTAAATTTGCTATTAATTACAATTAAAATCACAACTATAAACTGGCCCCCAAGTTGACAGGGCTTGAGGAGGGCTTTTTATATATTTTGTTTGCTGAATGGTGAAATCACTCTCAACAACATCACTCCTGAAATTCTGAGATGGGACAGTAGTTTGCAGCGTGGAATTTGACCCATAGACGTTTGCGGCACAGAAGGAGGCCATTTCGTCCCATCGTGTCTGTGCCGGCCAAAAAAGAGTTACCCAGTTACATTCGACTATTTAAAAAAAAAATCTATACCTGGTTCAACAAAGAAAAATATTAAAGTTAATGCCACTGAGTGACCCAAAAGATTTTTTATATACAACTCTATTCTGAATCAGTTTTTCTTTACCGATCACAGTAGGATATATATAATAACTTTCAAGGATAGGGTCAAGGATGATAATAACACGATGCTATGCAAAACCATAACAAATACTGTACAACATGTACACGAAGAACTAGAGGAAATAGCTTTGTAGCATAGATTGCATTTTTAATGTGCATAGACATGCAGAATAAAAATAAGCATCACTTTAAAACAAATCCTGGACCATGAATGCGCAATGAAAAAAATTAACAAAAATGCAAAACCTGGTATCAAAAGTTTATTAATAAACATCCGTTTATCTTTCTCTAGCTCTCAGTCCGTAGCCTTGCAGGCCACGGCACTTCCAAGTGCACGTCCGAGCACTTTTTCAATGCAATGAGGGTTTCTGTCTCTATCATCCTCTCAGGCAGTGAGTTCCAGACCCCCAACTAACTTCCAGGTGAAAAATATTTGTCATGTATCTTACATTATTATATATAACTGTATCCTAACATGCTATACATGACTGTAATAAGATATGACCTGTAACCACCAGCATACCTTACCACCAGGGGTGCACTTGCAAGAGACAGGTCTCAGGCAAGTGCAGCATTCCAGAGCTGTGAAATAAAGGTGCAGGTTCAGAGTGACCTTGACTTCACTACATGCCTCATGTGAATCTGTACTGAGGAGACAGGACTTTACAATATTCTCCTCTAATCTTTCTACCGATTACTTTAAATATGTGCCCCCCTGGTTATTGACCTCTCTGCTAAGGGAAATAGGTCCTTCCTATCCACTCTGTCTAGGCCCTTCAAAACTTTATACACCTCAATTAGATCCCCCCCTCAGCCTCCTCTGTTCCAAAGAAAACAACACCAGCCTATCCAGTGCTTCTCTCAACTGTCGTTGTTCCTTCCCATTCATAGTTACCCTGACACTGGCACAGGTAGCACTGTCAGGTGAGGTACGGAAGGGCCCGATGCAGAGTAAAGCTACCTTTGCTCTGGATGGCCAGTTGCAAGATTATGTTGGATGCACAGAATACGCACACACGAATTTATTGCCCATCACGAGTTGCCCTGAAAAGCTGGTGGAGGTGCGCCTACTCCTTTAACCGCTGCAGTTATTAAGCCGTGAATCGCGGACTCTCTGGGTGCGTACGATGTGCGCACACGCCCGAAGAGGCCCCACAAGTGCTGGTTCTCGGGGCGCGATGCGCATACGCCGAGAACCGGCATTTGCCAACTGTCAAAATGTCTTTTGACGGATCGTATGCTTCCCCGGGAGAAGGGCCTTCACGGGCAGAGATTTGGACCATTTGCCCATCTCCTGCCCAGCAAATATCCTTCAAACTCTTTTGCCTGGAAAAATCAGGCATACAGCCTACTTTTACCAGTGTCAGAGTTTTGAAAGATAGAAAAATTTAATTTTATCACTAATTTTTATGTTAAAAACCCTGTCCATTAAGGTAAATTTATTTTTTTCCCCTATTAAAACATATAAAAATACATTTTTGTCTAAAACATTTAATTAAATTGAATTTCAATTAATTTTGAATATGTGAGGTGTTTTTTAAAATTTATTGTGTTGTGTTTCTGTGTTTTGGGGAGTTTTCTCACTGATAGTAATGGGAGCTCGTACAAACGGAACTCATCATTAATATCAATGAGAATATTACACTGTGATTGGTGGTCCAGGCCCCCATGATCCCAGATTGGGCTTATGTTCCTTGGGATGCGTGGGCCCATACTCTGGACTGCGCATCTAGCCCTCGGACCGTAAGTACACCTTCCTCCGGGACCACCAGGAACTTTCGTTGAAACATTTTCGGTCGGAGGTACCCGCCCGCAGGAAGCCTCCCACCGCAGCTTCTGGGCCGTTACGCTGATGGTGCTCCCGTGATGGTGGTCGGGAGGGAATTCCGGCACATTGACCCAGCAGCGAGGTCGGAACAGAGCCAACATATGGCCAAATCGGGAAAGTTGTGATTTGAAGAGGAACAGGGTAGGTGATGGTGCTCCCATGATATTACTACGCCTGCGCGAACTCGCAGCAAATGGCCGCTCATGAGTACAAGCTCTTCGTGCTGAGATTGCAAAGCCCACCCCCCACCACCCGAGCACTCGAGAATATACCTATCGGGAAAGGATGAACAGGCTGGATCACTGTTACCTTAAAGAGGTGACCTAATCAAGGTCTTTAAATTATGAAAGGTTTTGTTAAGAGGGTACAGACAAAACTAGAGGCCATCAATATAAGATATATCACCAAGAAATCCAATAGGGAATTCAGAAGGAACTTCTTTACCCAGAGGGTGGTGAGAATGTGTAAACTCGCTACCACAGGGAGTGTTTAAGCACAGTTAAGATGCATATGAGGGAGAAGGGAATAGAGGGTTGTGCTGCTAGTTAAATGAGGAAAGATGGAAGGGTGGCTCGATTGGAACATAAACACTGGCATGGACAGTGTTATATATGTATACTTGCATTTACTCTGTACAGCCACCAGAGGGCTCATCCCCTGGATTCCCAAGGGATCCCATAATCCCTTGGGAGCACAGGTATATAACGAGGATTCACAGATTGGAGAGGTACTCTGGAGACCTGCAATAAAAGACTACGGTCACACTTTACTTTGAGCTTACAGTGTTCAGTTTGACTCTTTCTCCATACACTACAACTGGCGACGAGACACAGATAGCGAACTCAAAGATGCAGAGAACAGTGGGCATCCTGGAGAAATTTGCGGAGGGAGATGATTGGGAAACTTTTGTGGAGCGACTCAACCAATACTTTGTGGCCAACGGGCTGGATGGGGAAGAGAGCGCTGCCAAACGTAGAGTGATCCTCCTCACCCTCTGCGGGGTACCAATGTATGGCCTCATGAAGAATCTGCTCACTCCAGCGAATGGCGATTTGTGCACACTGGTCCGCGAGCATGTGAACCTGAAGGAAAGCATTCTGATGGCGAGGTACCGGTTCTACACCTACAAAAGGTATGAAGGCCAGGAAGTGGTGAATTATGTTGCCGAGCTGAGACGCCTTGCAGGACATTGCGAATTTGAAGGACATTTGAAGCACATGCTCAGAGACTTTATCGTACTTGGCATTGGCCACAAAACCATACTTCGCAAACTTTTGACTGTAGAGACCCCAATCTTGAGTAAATGTAAGTATACATATATAACAGACTGGTTGGGCTGAATGGCCTGTTTCTGTGTCGTATATCCGATGTCTTTGTCCTTCTCGATGGTAGAAGTCTCAGGACTGGGCGGTCCTATCAAAGTAAGCGTGGGTGAGTTGCTGCAGTGCATCCTGTAGATGATATCAGGGTGAAATTGCTCTTTGCAGGTAACATCAAACAGGTGATAGCAACTTGCCGGCCGGTGTTACACCTACCCGCGTTTCTTTATTGTCGACTTCAATGGGACAGAGCATTGGGCGGGGTGTAAAACAAGCTTCCGATTGGCTATCGCCCTTTCCGCGCTGTCGCCAATGACCAACCACACCCGCCATTTCACCAACCATAGAGTGCCAGTGTCGGAGGAGATGGACAATAGAGCTAGAAATTCGCTGTGATACCGCCCCTCGCGAGGGTCAGGAACAGGGGCGGCAAAGTGTTTGTAGCCACGATTGCTGGCAGTCGCGCCGCTCGGTAATTTCAGTGTGCCGGTATCGGCGGCGCTGAGCAGTACCGCCCAGGAGCGTCGCGCGGGTGTGCAACGTCCCTGTATCGTCCCGATCTCAAAATTTGATTCGTGCTGACCCCATAGCGCCCCCTAGTGACCCCGCCAGAGAACGCTGGCGGTCAGAGCTTGTCCCGGGGCGCCAAGGGAAGGAATGACTGCATCAGGTGAGTGTGAGTGATTTTTTTTGTTTCCTTTTTATTTATTTTTATTTGGGGTGAGTAATATATGGGAAATACTTTTTGTGCCGATTTCTATTTTTTGCAGGGAGGCCTCTCTTAAGGCGCTACGAGACTGGCTCTTCAGCACGGGATATTCGATTGCACACCCGGCCTAGCGCCCTAAGAGACGTGTGGAATGCCTCTCTTCGCGCTCCACTCCACTCTCAGGGCCCAGCTGCTGAATTCTTGGGCTGCCGACGCAAACCATTCACCAGCGAAAAATGTATCCACCGCCCGACATTACCGACTAAAAAAAATCTTCAACCTAATTTCCAGCCCCATGGAGTCAGCTGCTTCAATGGTGGGCCCTGGCCTGAACCAGTTAGAACAATTCCCCTTGTCGACACAACCTTCTGGCTTCGCTCTGTATCTTGACTAGGTCCAAGCTTGCCTCCTCCTCAGCCAGCTTATTTCATGCTCTTTCTAGAATTTCACATGCACATACTACACACTTGGCCTGCCTTCACCTGTTATTGTCTGTTTATTTGGCCATTTTGTTGGTATTTGTCAGTGTCAGCTGTGACTCAGTGGGAAGCACTCTTGCCTCTGGGTCAGAAGGTTGTGGGTTCCAGTCCCACTCCAAGAACTTGAGTACAAAAATCTAGGCTGACACTCCAGTGGAGTGCTGCACTGTCGGAGGTGTTGTCTTTTGGATGAGATGTTAAACTGAGGCCCCGTCTGCTCTCTCAGGTGGGCATAAAAGATCCCATAGCACTATTTCGAAGAAGAGCAGGGGAGTTATCCACGGTGTCCTGGGGCCAATATTCATTCCTCAATCAACTTAACAAAACAACAGATTATCATTCTCACATTGCCATTTGTGGGAGCTTGCTTTGTGCCAATTGGCTGCTGCATTTCCTACATTGACCAAGCTTTTGGTCATCTGCCTTAATATCTCCTTATGTGGCTCGGTGTCAAATTTTTCTTGATAATGCTGCTGTGAAGCGGTGAGAGATGGACATCAAATGTAAGTGAAAGAATTCGGAGGAAACTTGTGAAGGATCTGCCCAGTCACAGTGAAGCAAGAGTCTTTAGATTGGTTTGCAGGAAACTAAATAATTATTTTCTTTCATATCCATGGCACTATTTTGAAGAAGAGCAGGGGAGTTATCCCTGGTGTCCTGGCCAATATTTATCCCTCAATCAACATAACAAAAAAAACGATTATCGGGTCATTCTCACATTGCTGTTTGTGGGAGCTTGCTGTGCGCAAATTGGCTGCTGCGTTTCCAACATTACAACAGTGACTACACGCCAAAAAATACTTCATGAGCTGTAAAGTGATTTGAGACGTCCAATGGTTGTGAAAGGCGCTATATAAATGCAAGTCTTTCTTTATTTGGCCATTATGTTGGTATTTGAGTTGTGTTTCTACAGTGGGTTGCTTGGTATTTATTCTGGCGATGTGCCTACGACTTTCCTAGTGAGTGCCTCTCCTGTTGTCCTGCCCACCTGCCCTCCCATGCGCTGATCCTTGGAGAATTCATTACTAATGACCTTCACCGTTGACCGAGAGAGAAAGAGGCTTTTATCTCATCAGTCGGTGCTGGATCCAGAGCAAGGGTCCTGGAGGTGAGAGGGCAGCATGCCCGATGACTGCCTGGACCATGACGATTGCAACTGCATAATCTTAGATGCTGTGAAAGAGTGCAAGGTTCCCAGTTTCGTTTTTGGAAAGGAGCTGATTGAAGTCACTCACTCGGAAAAACTGCACAAGTTGGAACCTACCCCGGGAGAGGGCAGGTCCCATGCACCCCTTCGCCGGTGGATTTGGTTTGGGAGAACTGTTAATTCCGGAGTGCTGGTTTACCTCTGCTCCATGCTGTAACTGCGAGGGCTACAGCCAGCAATATCGACTCAAGCCCCGCTCACAGAGGCGTAAGCCAAGAGCGCCCCCTGTAGCCTTCGGGTTTTGCACTTGTGCTGAACTTGAATTCACCCAGTCAGTCGGCAATGCACGGCATACTCACAGCCAGTCTTATGATCGGAATCATTCCCAATTAGATACTGTGCTCCCTCGTCTTAATATTCGGATTGTATTAAGAACATCTGATTGTATCTTTCTACTCACACTTCTTTGAGGCTTGCCACTTATGACAATTAAAATAATGATATTGCTCTTTCAAGAGGAAAACCTTTAATTGAGCATGGCATCGTGAAATTCCATCTCTACTTTAAAAGCTGCAGGGTAAAATACAGGACGGAAATCAAGCCAGACTGTCTAATTAAATGCCACATTCTGCAGATTAAAACAAGCTGAACGTGGTCATTATCTTTCTAACTCATATTCACGGTCCGCAGACAGCTTAAGATCCTGACTATATCTTACTCGCATCACTGTGGATTCACTAATGCACGCAAGTAAGCGACAGTTGATATATTTTGATGTTCTCTCTTTTCCTGAGAGGACCCAGCTCTACCTCACCACCACTTCTCTCGACCCCTCCACTGCCCCGAAATTGTCCAGATTGTTTGTCCGACATCCAGTCCTGCATCAGCAGAAACTTTCCCCGATTAATCATTGGGAAGATCGAAGCCATTGTGTTTGGTCCCCGCCACAAACTCCGTTCCCTAGCCACCGACTCCCTCCCTCTCCCGAGCATCTGTCTGAGGCTGAACCAGACTGTTCGCAACCCTGGTGTCACATTTGACCCTGAAATGAGCTTTCGACCACATATCCACGGCATAACTAAGACCGCCTATTTCCGCCTCCGTAACATCGCTCGTCTCCGCCCCAGCCTCAGCTCATCCGCTACTGAAACCCTCATCCATGCCTTTGTTACCTCTAGACTTGACTATTCCAACGCACTCCTGGCCGACCTCCCATATTCTACCCTACGTAAACATGAGGACATCCAAAACTCGGCAGCCCATGTCCTGTCTCGCACCCATCACCCCCCTGTGCTCGCTGACCTTCGTTGACTCCCAGTTAAGCAATGCCTCGATTCCAAAATTCTTATCCTTGTTTTCAAATCCCCCCATGGCCTCGCCCCTCCCTATCCCTTTAATTTCCTTCAGCCCCACAACTCCCTGAGATATCTGCGCTCCCACGTTACAACAGTGACTCCACTCCAAAAGTACTACATTGGCTGTAAAGCGCTTTGAGACGTTCGGTGGTCATGAAAGGCGCTATATAAACGCAAGTCTTTCTTTCTCTTTTCCTCTAATTCTGGCCTCTTGAGCATCCCTGATTTTAATTGCTCAACCATCGGTGGCCATGTCTTCAGCTTTCTAGGCCTTAAGCTCTGGAATTACCTTGATAAACCTCTTCGCCTCTCTACCTCTCTCACCTCCTTTAAGTTTGTAGCATCCTCGCCTCTGAGTCAGAAGGTTGTGGGTTCAAATCCAACTCCAGGGACTTGAATCTAGGCTGACACTCCAGTGCAGTGCTGAGGGAGCGCTACACTGTCGGAGGTGCCGTCTTTCAGATGAGACGTTAAACCGAGGCTCCGTCTGCTCTCTCAGGTGGACGTAAAAGATCCCATGGCACTATTTCAAAGGGGAGTTATCCTTGGTGTCCTGGCCAATATTTATCCCTCAATCAACATCACTAAAAAAACAGATTATCTGGCCATTATCACATTGCTGTTTGTGGGAGCTTGCTGTGCGCAAATTGGCTGCCGCATTTCCCGCATTACAACAGTGACTACACTCCAAAAAGTACTTAATTGGCTGTAAAGCGCTTTGAGACTTCCGGTGGTCATGAAAGGCGCTATATAAATGCAAGTCTTTCTTTCTTTCATTCTTTCTTTCTTTCTTTCTTTTCTATCCTTTCTTTCTAACCTACCTCTTTGACCAAGCTTTTGGTCATCTGCCTTAATGTTTCCTTATGTGGCTCGGTGTCAAATTTTGTTTGATAACGCTGCTGTGAAGTGCCTTGGGGCGTTTTACTACATTAAAGGCGCTACATAAATACCAGTTATTATTGATGTTGTTGTGAAAGCGAGAGATTGGAATCAAACGTAGGTGAAAGAATTCGGAAGAAACTTGAGAAGGATTTACGCAGGGACAGTGAAGCAAGAGTCTTTAGATTAGTTGCAGGAAACTAAATAATTATGTTCTTTCATACCCACTGCACCTAGACCATTAATTAGCACAGTTGCATAAATAAATGTGTTCAGTGAATAATCTCAATTCTCAATATAAACATAAAGGCAATGTGCTATAGCCATTTTATTCGTCCCTAATCTCCGAGTGTTCAGTCTCTCTATTTGGCTTCCTCTCCCTCCATCTGCCTCTTTCACTGAAGTAAAAATAATCACTTGTAAATCAAAGCTCGCCACAAGAAAAGGTTCTAAAGTTCATGCCGAGCTTGTTTCGAAATCACTTGGACAAATAAACTCATAATTACTCCTAAGGCCTGCAGACAAGCAAGCTTCAAGTTGTTGGAGATTGGCTGAGAGAATCTTATGAATTTATGCTGACAAATTTCTCATATTTCAACTGCTCAGGTGTCAGTTATTTTGGAAATTGCAGGTGCAAGCCATCAGCTAAGAGTGAAGGTTCTGAGGTGACTATCAACCAAAGACCTTGGCTTTTTGCTGGTCTCGGCCTCTGAGGAGAAGCATTAATGAAGTTACTGAAAAATATCAAAGACATTTTATAGGTCAGTTTAACCATATCATGAAATATTGTTATGTATTTATTATGTTACAAACCCTTTGTTCAACATTTTCATCCTGTCGTGTAACATAAGAGCATAAGAAATAGGAGCAGGAGTAGGCTATTCGGCCCTTCAAGCCTGCTCCGCCATTCAATGAGATCATGACTAATCTTCTAACTTCTCGCACTATCCCCGTATATCTTGCTTCCCTAAGTGCCCAAAAATCTATTGATCACTGTCTTGCATATACTCAATGATTGAGCTTCCACAGCTCCCTGGGGTAGATGATTCCAAAATTTCTCCTCATCTCAGTCCTAACTGGCCGACCCCTTATTCTGAGACTGTGACCCCTGGTTCTAGACTCCCCAGCCCGGGGGAAACATCCTCCCAGCATCTACTCTGTCAAGCCCCTCAAGAATGAGATCACCTCACATTCTTCTAAACTCTAGGGATTATAGGCCTGGTCTACTCAATTGCACCTCATAGAACAATCCCTATTGGCTGGCTAAGGAAAAAAAGGGTCCAAAAAATGTTGATAAATATCTTTCCCACAATTCCATGTTTGAATCTCTCCAATCCTGATTCCTCGCCTGCCACAGTTATGAAACGGCTCTGATCAAATTCACAAATGACATCCTTTATCAACTTATGTAATAAAGGTAAACTATCCCTTCTCATTCTTCTTAACTTGTCTGCAGCCTTTGACACGGTTGACCAGTTTATCCTTCTCCAACGCCTCTCCGCCGTCGTCCATCTAGGTGGGGACTGCACTCGCCTGGTTCCATTCTTATCTATCTAATCGTAGCCAGAGAATCACCTGCAACGGCTTCTCTTCCCGCCCCCGTATCGTTACCTCTGGTCTCCCACAAGGATCTATCCTTGGGCCCCTCCTATTTCTCATCTACATGCTGCCCCTTGACAACATCATCTGAAAACACAATGTCAGTTTTCACATGTACGTTGATGACACCCAGCTTTACCTCAACACCACTTCTCTCGACCCCTCCTCGGTCTCTAAATTGTCCAACATCCAGTTCTGGGTGAGCAGAAATTTTCTCCGATTGAATATTGGGAAGATCGATGCCATTGTTTTCGGTCCCCGCCACAAACTCAAATTCCTTAGCCACTGACTCCATCCCTCTCTCCAACTTCTGTCTGAGGCTCAACCAGGCTGTTTGCAACCTTAGTGTCATTTTTGACCCTGATATGAGCTTTCCACCACATATCCGCAGTATAACTAAGACCCGCCTATTTCCACCTCCGTAACATCGCCCGTCTCCGCCCCTGCCTCAGCTCATCCGCTACTGAAATGTTCATCCATGCCTTTGTTACATCTAGACTTGACTATTCCAATGCACTCCTGGCTGGCCTCCCACATTCTACCCTACGTAAACTAGAGATGATCTAAAACTTAGCTGCCCGTGTCCTAACTCGCACCAAGTCCCGCTCACCCATCACCCCCTGTGCTCATTAACCTACATTGGCTTCCTGTTAAGCAATGCCTCGATTTCAAAATTCTTATCCTTATTTTCAAATCCCTCCATGGCCTCACCGCTCCCTATTTCTGTAATATTATCCAGCCCCACAACCCCCCGCGATGTCTGCGCTCCTCTAATTCTGCCCTCTTGAGCATCCCTGATTTTAATCGTTCCACCATTGGTGGCTGTGCCTTCTGTTGCCTAGGCCCCAAGCTCTGGAACACCCTGCCTAAACCTCTTCACCTCGCTACCTTTATTTCCTCCTTCAAGACGCTCCTTAAAACCTACCTCTTTGACCAAGCTTTTGGTCACCTGCCCTAAATTCTATTTATCTAGCTCGGTGTCAAATTGTTTTAATCTCATAATACTCCAGTGAAGCGCCTTGGGACGTTTCACTACGTTAAAGGCGCTATATAAATACAAGTTTTTGTTGTTGAATGATTTGATTGGTTCAGTGTCTGAATGTTGTTAATGGTAGATTTTTCTCAAGGCTCATAATGGCAGGATTTTATTTTGTTGCTGTTTTAGGAAGATGAACTTTGAGCCAATCAGGTGAAAGTATGACAAATAAATTTGCATATGGACAGTGCAAGGCTTCAAGTGTGCTGGGAACTGGTGTGATAGATAAAATGCATGCTGGACCTAAAACGTTATTATATAGCTAGAAAAGCTCCCATACCACTGCTCATGATACATCAGGATATGTGGATAAGGTCAGAAACATAAAATCAGGTAAAACACAACTTATTATTCTGCTGCTCCCTGTAAGGGTACAAAAATCAAACTGGTATTAAGTAAATTCTGGGTGAGTTCATTTAAAAGGTTAACTGGGGTTCAAAATCCTCTGGTCCCAATTTTAACTGCAGGTGGATTTCCCGCTCAGGCCTGCGTTAAAATTACAGTCGGGTCTCAGTGATGTCATCAGGCCGTGACGTGTATAGGTAAAGAAGGACCCTGTTGGCTCCAGGCAGGTGTGCTTGCTGCCTGCTTAGGCGAGCAGGTTAAAATGTTGTGATCAGGAAGGCTTTCGGATAGGTAAGAGCCTGGGGCGACTTTAACTGCCAACCCTTGAGCGAGTCGGGTTAAAATCGCCCCTGGCTTTGTTTGCGGGAAGGACAGTTAAAAGCCTTTAGATTATCTGGCTCTCATATTTTCTGTGCCGAGAGAGTTATTCTAAATGCCTGCCTTTTATATATTTTATTTTAGAACGAGATACGGAAATTTACATTCAATAATGCTTGACAATTTGACACATAATGGGCAGGATGTGCACGCGTGTAAGGCTTTTATAATAATAGTGGAATGCAAATGACACTGAGTCAGAGGCTTTGCTGTGTACTACACACCTCAGGGCATTAAATAGAATTAGATAGAATGTACAGCACAAAAAAAGATCATCTCAACTGGTCCATGCCAGTGTTTGTGCTGCACACAAGCCTCTTCCCACCTGTTATATATGCAGACTATAGATATACTCTCTGTAGTCACTGTATAGTTGCATAAGATGGCGACTTGTTTACCTGATGTACTACCAATAAGGTTTACACTGTGTATATACTATGCTGGTACCACTAGAGGGTGCAACTGGTGGAGACTAGGGTTTCCTGCTCTGGTGGAAGGGGCTGTATAAAAGAGTAGCCACCATGCAGCTGCCTCACTCTGGAGTTACGAATAAAGGACCAAAGTCACTACAGTTTGAGTACAACACATTGCCTCGTGGAGTCATTCATAGGTACATTACAGATATAACATCACCTATCTTCATCTCATTATCATAGGCAGTCCCTCGGAACCGAGGAAGACTTGCTTCCACTCTAAAAATGAGTTCTCAGATGACTGAGCAGTCCAATACGAGAACCACAGCCTCTGTCACAGATAGTCGTTGAATGAAAGGGTGAGCGGGGAGTCTGGTTTGCAGCATGCTCCTTCTGCTAACCTGCGCTTGGTTTCTGCATGCTTTCGGCGACGAGACTCAAGGTGCTCAGCACCCTCCCGGATGCACTTCCTCCACTTAGGGCGGTCTTTGGCCAGGGACTCCCAGGTATCAGTGGGGATGTTGCATTTTATCAAGGCGGCTTTGAGGGGGTCCTTGAAATGTTTCCTCTGCCCACCTGGGGCTCATCTAATCCTATCAGCATAACCTACTATTCCTGTCTGCTCATGTGCTTATCCAGCTTCCCCTTAAACGCATCGATACTATTCGCCTCAACCACTCACTGTGGTAGCGAGTTCCACATTCTCACCACTCTCTGGGTAAAGAAGTTTCTCCCGAATTTCCTATTGGATTTATTGGTGACTTCCTTATATTGATGGCCCCCTAGTTTTAGACTCCCCCTGTAAGGGGTGGTTTTCGGGGGGTCAGCTTTCCCTTCTGACCTTATATGAACGCATTGCATTCCCTTTTATCCCCCGCAGGCTTCGTCTGCCCCTTTAAACTCATTTTAAAAGTCCAGAAAGGGGTTCTTCTCCTCTGCAGGGGAAAGGTACCAGGAATCTTTGCGAAATATTGGTAAATTCTACACCCACAAGTGGAAACATTTTCTCTACGTCAACCCCATCAAACCCTTTCACAATAGGGCTGTGGAGGCTCAGTCGTTGAGTATATTCAAGACAGAGATCGATAGATTTTTGGATAGTAAGGAACAGTGCAGGATAGTAGAGTGAGGTAGAAGATCAGCCATGATCTTATTGAATGGCGGAGCAGGCTCGAGGGGCCGAATGGCCTACTCCTGCTTCTATTTCTTATGTTCTATAATCTTAAAGACCTCGATCAGGTCAGCCCTCAGAGAAAAGAGCTGCAATTTTTCCAGATCTGGCACTATCCTTGTAAAGCTTTTCTGCACCTACTCCAGTCCCTCTCTATCCGTTTTATAATATGGAGACCAGAACTGTACGCAGTACTTTAAGTGAGGTCTAACCAAGGTTTGATAGTCATTGTTCCTTAATTTTTATCTGTGTTTTGGGGATTGAATTCCATGAGTCCATCAATTATCTGTAAAAACTGTAAATGGCTGGACTTGATTGCTTTACAATGTTGTTTCAGCTGCAGGCTTAATTATCCCCTCTTACTTTTTTCTAAAGCATAGGTTCCATGTTTTGATAGTTTTTGACCATTCTTCCAACTAGTCCGATTTGGAAAAAGAGACACTTTTAAGATTAAGGGCTAGAAATTCATTCGGAAGGCTCTAAATGGTGTTAATATCGTCCGGGCATTAAATTTAGAGCCAGAAGATTTTTAGCTTGGGGCCCAGCAAAATTCAGTGTTTGCACCCTGAGAGTGGAGTGGAGTACTAAGGGGGGAGCGTTCCACACTTCTCTCAGGGCGCTCGGCCGGGAGAACAACTGAAGATCCCGTACTAAAGAGCCGGCGTCGTAGCGGCCTGAGAGAGGACTCCCTTCAAAAAAAACAAAACCAGAACAAAAAACCCCAAAACATTCCCCATATGTTACTCACCCCAAATAAAGATAAATCGCAAAAACAAATCTATCACTCACACTTACCTGATGCAGTCATTCCTTCCCTTAGCTCCCCAGGACAGCTCTGCACGCCAGTTTTCTCTGGCGGGGTCACTAGGGGGCGCTACGGGTGCAGCGCAAATCAAATGTTGCAGCCAAGTCGATACCGGGGGCGTTGCACACCGGCACGACGCTACCGGGCAATACTCCTCATCACCGCCGGTAGCGGCACACTAAATTCGCCGAGCGGCGCTACTGTCACGCTTGCTGATGCTAACCCTTTAGCACCCCTGTAGCACCCCTCATGGGAGGCACCATCCAAACGAATTTTTAGCCCTGGGTTTTTAAAAACAAAATTTATCTGCACATGTTTAGATTAAAAAGTCACGGAAGGTGGTTGATATGCTAATGGGAGTTGTTTCTCCCACAGACTGTGTGCAATAAACAAATGTGTTATCCTGACTCAGTAATCGACACCTCACACCCCGTTGTGTTGGGAAGTCTCTGGTCCAGAATGCTTGGCATGAATCTGAGAGGCATTCCGTTCCAGTTGTGAACTGAGGGAGATTTTTTTTTAAATAGAGACAGAGATGCGAGGCGCCCTATCAAAGTTGTCCTTTGCACCCGGTGTCGCCAAGGATCAAAATGTTGGATTGGCACGAATCTTGCAATGTCGTCTGTCTGCCCAATCCCAAATGGGGGAGAGGTTTTGATGGGTAGGAAGAGGCTGAGATTCAGTGTAATCAGTTCCCACCCACCTACCCCCAGCAAAAATATACCCCCGCCTACTCAGGATGCACATTGGAGGCTGGAAAGCATAAGGAAATTTGGGACCATATTTATAAAAGGGTAGATCCAAATTTAACCTAAGGGATGGGAGAATATTTAAGAAGCTTCAGTGAATCGTTCCTTCCACCCCAGTCTTGGATTTGAGCATGTGATCCAGGCTGACACCCCAGCGCAGTACTGAGAAAGTGCTGCACTGTCGGAGATGCTGTCCTTCCAATGTGATAGTCAATCACAGCTCCGGTGGACCTTAAAACTGCTGTGGGTTCGCTCAAAGCAGAGCTTGGACTCCTCTCAGGGTCTTGGGAAATAGTACGCCCTCAACTAATATCGCCCAAAAACAAATGAAACATAGAAACATAGAAAATAGGTGCAGGAATAGGCCATTCGGCCCTTCGAGCCTGCATCACCATTCAATATGTTCATGGCTGATCATGCAACTTCAGTATCCCATTCCTGCTTTCTCTCCATACCCCTTGATCCCTTTAGCCGTAAGGGCCACATCAAATGAACTGGCCTCAACACATTTCTGTGGTAAAGAATTCCACAGGTTCACAATTCTCTGAGTGAAGAAGTTTCTCCTCATCTCGGTCCTAAATGGCTTACCCCTTATCCTTAGAATGTGACCCCTGGTTCTGGACTTCCCCAACATCGGGAACATTCTTCCTGTATCTAACCTGTCCAATCCCGTCAGAATTTTATGTTTCTATGAGGTTCTCTCTCATTCTTCTAAATTCCAGTGAATATAAGCCTAGTCGATCCAGTCTGGGCATCCATGTCACTGCTCTTTGTGGGATCTTGCTGCGTGCAAAATTGCAGCCAATGTTTCTCACGTAACAACTGCATTTCAGAGTAATTAATTTTGTGTGAAGCGATGTTTCTGAGAGATGTCAGAAAGTCTTGCACCGATGCTAGTCTGCCGGTCTCTTGTATGACTATTATGTAGGTGATTATTTACAAATGGCATTCGACTCTATGTGGTGTAACTTTAGATTTTAGTTATACTGAGTGCCTCTGTCGTGTTGCTGCGGAGTAGAGCAGAGTTATTTATGAGATGTTTTGTTACCTCTTGCTTTGCTACGATTAAATTATTTTCAACACTATATAATTGGGAACAGTAGCACAGTGGTTATGTGACTGGACCAATAATCCAGAGGCCTGGATTAATGATCCAGAGACCAGAGTTCCAATTTCACCACGGCAGCTGGGGAATTTAAATGCAGTTAATTAATTAAATCTGGATTAAAAAACAGCTAATGTCAGTAATGGTGACCATGAAACTACCGGATTGTCGTAAAAACCCAACTGGTTCACTAGTGTCCTATAGGGAAGGAAATCTGCCGTCCTTACCTGGTCTGGCCTATATGTGACTCCAGACCTACTGCGAAGTGGTTGACTCTTAACTGCTCTCCGAAATGGGAAGCCACTCAGTTGTACCATACTGCTGCAAAGAACAGTGTTTGAAGAAGGCGGCTCACCACCACTTTCTCAAGGGGCAATTAGGGATGGGCAATAAATGCCAGCCTTGCTAGCGATGTTCGCATCCTGCGAATGAATAATAAAAAAATGTCCAGTGCTCTGTATAAACCTAAGGAAAGAGCAAAGGGATTTGCCCCATGGTGAAGGAAAGAGAATACTCAGGGAGGTGTACCCAGGATCCAATTACAACCAGCTGAAAGGAACAGAAAGAAAGATTAGCATTTATATTGTACCTTAGTCCATATGTCAAAATACTTCAGTCGATGAATTATCTGCCCACTGTAATCCAACTGCCTCCAATAAGGAAGGGTGTTCTCCAGCCTTCAAGGTCCTAAGCTCTGAAATTCCTTGCCTAAAACTCTCCACATCTCTCTCCTCCTTTAAGACCCTTCTTAAAATCTACCTCTTTGACCAAGCTTTTGGCCATCCGTCCTAATGTCTTGATGCCGATCTTTATCCGATAACGCTGCTATGAATCGCCTTGGGGCGTTTTACTACGTTAAAGGAGCTATATAAATTCCAACTTCTGCTGTGTGTTAGCCGTGGCTCAGTGGGCAGCACACTCGCCTCTGAATGAGAAGGTTGTGGGTTTAGGTCCCACTCCAGGGTCTCAAGCACATAAATCTAGGCTGATGCGCCAGTGCAGTACTGTCGGAGGTGCCATCTTTCGGATGAGTCATTAAACCGAGGCCCTGTCTGCTCTTTCAGGTGGACGTGAAAGATCCCATGGCATTATTTCAAAGAAGAGCAGGGGGGGTTATCCCCGGTGTCCTGGGCCAATATTTATCCCTCAATCAACATAACAAAAACAGATTATCTGCTCATTATCAGTTTGCTGTGTGCAAATTGGCTGCTGCATTTCCCACATTACAACAGTGACTACACTCCAGAAAGTACTTAATTGGCCGTAAAGCGCTTTGAGATGTTTGGTGGTCGTGAAAGGTGTGATAGAAATGCAAGTCTTTCTTTTTCTTTATAAAGACCGAGTACAACATGAGGAACAGTGAGATAGTGAGTTAAGACCTTAGTTACCTCAATTCAAGGACATTTATAGATTCCAGCATTGCCTGGAAGAGACAGAGGAGGAGAACTGTGATCTTGCTTTTTTTAGTCTCATCTTGAAATGGTTAAGTGCTGTGGAACAGTAGGGACTGACAGACCTGCACTCTGGTTCACCTCCTTTCAAACAGCAGTCAATAAGAAATTCATGAGGCACAGTTTAACGTGCATCTATTTGCTCGCATTGCGTCCCATGTGTACGGTTTATTTTATTGATGACCCAGCTGACTTGGCGTGGCCGGGAGGAATAAGCATTAGATCGCACACCGAGGCAGCAGAGCGCAGTCAAGGGCAGCTTGCTGATCAGTCTCCATTCTCATCAAAGTGCTCGGGGGAAAAGGGGGAGCTGGTGGCAGTGTTGACGCGACTTGGCTCCTCTGGGTCAGACAGAGGTCATTAGGTCCACCGAGGCCACCCAACCCGAGATGGCCACAGGAACAAGTATCTAATAAGTCACCGTCTCTCCTTGGTGAGAATCTTCACTGTTGTTAGGGAACGTGCCAGAACTCCGTGTCGGTATGACATTACCAGCTTTGTTGTGCTGACTCGGCTTTATATTGGGCTGTCACTGACCCACTCATCCCCGAGCATTCTTCCCCTTTTATCTGCCTCGCTTTGTCACTCAATCCTCTCTCTCAATCATCACTTTATATTCATCGGTTGCGTGGAGAGACTGGAGAAGCTGGGCAGAGAAGGTTAAAGGGAGACTTAATAGAGTTGTCCAACATTATCAAGGGTTTTGATCGGGTAAATAAAGAGAAACTCTTTCCAGCAGCAGAAGTGTCAGCAACCAAAGGACACAGATTGAAGTCAGTTGACGAAGGAACGAGGGGGCAGATGAGGAGAATTATTTTACGCAGTGAGTTGTTGTGATCTAGAATGCACTGCCTGAAAGGGCGGTGGAAGCAGATTCAATTGTGACTTTCAAAAGGGAATTGGATAAACACTTGAGGGAGAAATATTTACAGGACTTTGAGAGAAGAGCAGGGGGGATGTGGGATTAATTGAATAGCTCTTCCAAAGACCTGACACAGGCATGATGGGCCAAATGGCCTCCAACCGTGCTGTATCCTTCTGTGATTGTATATACCAAGTATATTGACTGCATCAAATTGGTCTGGTTCCCTATCCAAACTTGCTCTTTATTTTTTCTTTCCTTAACTTTCTCTCCTCCCCTCGTTGTCTCCTCCCATCTGGCCCTTGCCCAAGTGACCAATCATGTGCGAGCACAACCAATGACAGTTGGTCTGCTGGAGACCATCACAACCAGGTCAATACTGTTTTTACCCGATGTCCACAGACATGTACTTTACAGCAAGAGCCACTGGATAGGGATTATGAGTGCGAACCCTGGCTGATTTTGACCCCTCTGAGTTCTAAGATATTGAGGCGGCTTTGTGATATAGAGCTCCCCCTCATGGACTACTGTGGTAATGCAACTGCTGATGTAAATACAATAAAAGGATCATGTGACAAGGTCACATGCCAAGCTCCTGTAGTGCCATCTTGTGTAATGTATGTATTAGTGATGTCGTAAAGAATATATCACAGGTTTGTCATGTCCCAATTGCTGCCCTGGCTAAGAGAAATTTATATATTCTTGATTCGAGATTGAATCTGGGACCTTGTCTCAGAACTTCCACAAGCGGGGTTATTGGAAGAGCCATCATGACTATATTTGGCATTGTGTCTCCAAAGTATACTCTAACATCCTCCCAACTGAGACAATACCATGTCCCAGAGAACGCTCAGTGTCCTCGCTCAGGCCAACATCCCCAGCATCGAAGCATTGACCACGCTTGATCAGCTCCGCTGGGCGGGCCACATTGTTCTCATGTCTGACACAAGACTCCCAAAGCAAGCGCTCTACTCGGAACTCCTACACGGCGAGCGATCCTCAGGTGGGCAAAGGAAACGTTTCAAGGACACCCTCAAAGTCTCCTTGATAAGCTGAGCACCTCGAGTCTCGTCGCCGAGAACAAGCTGAAGCCAAGCGTTGGCAGCGGAAGGAGCGTGAGGCAACCCAGACTCCCCACCCACCCGTCCCGTCAACCACCGTCTGCCCCACCTGTGACAGAGACTGTAGATCCCGCATTGGACTCTTCAGTCACCTGAGAACTCATGTTAGTGTGGAAACAGGTCATCCTCAACTCCAGGGGCCTGCCTAAGAAGAAGAAGAATACCATGTCTAGCATTCTGCATAAACCTGAGGCGAGAGAATACTCAGGGAGGTGTGCCCAGCATGCTATTCCAACCAGCTGAAGGAACAAGGTGACAGACAGACTATAATTTAGATGGCACCTTGGCACATCTGTCAAAGCACTTCACATCCAATGAATTGTCTATCCTTTGTCATCCCACTGCCACAAATAAAGAAGGGTGTCCCTCAGCCATCTAAACCATAAACTCTGAAATTCCCTCCCTAAACCTCGCTGCCTCTCCACCATTGAAATTTAAGTTCTGTGCGAGTCTGTACACGAACACAGTATAATGTAAAAACAGGGAAAGCCCATTGGCCCATTAAACTTGTCCCTTAGATCAACCCTCCCCATATATCTTCTCATCCCATCTCTGAATCCCTTCTCTCTCTCTCCAGAAACCCATCGAATTTTCCTGTGAGCCCATTTATTCTATCTGATTCCCCGTTAACCTATTCTGATTGCCTGTTGGTCATTGGGTAATACATCTCAGCAGAGCAGGTCTCCAGTTGTCCCGGTTAACCCTTGCCACTGGATAAAGACCTAGCTCTGTCGAGCCGCGGTGGTGGCTGGTGTGCAACGGTCACCACTCGTTAAAAAAATCTACGCACAGGCATCTTCCACCCTTCAATTGGAGTTCAGGACTGGAACATCAGGTCCTTTATTGAAACATCTGAGAACACATGTGGAAGCAAGTCATCCTCGTTCGTGGGACCGCCGATGATGATGATGATGCCTGAAATGCTTATTGATCACTGAAATCCTAATTTTGAAATCATGTCCCATAGATTTTCAACTCTTCTTCAGCGCTAACAATTTGTCCGAATTCATCTCATGAATCCTGCTCATAATTGGGAAAAAGTGCATTAGTTTTGTCAAGCCCCTTCTTTTACAATGAGCTAGCCCAGTTTCTAGCACTGTTTATGCACAGGTGAGTTCCCTTCCAAATTTTTAAAAATTAATTCACGGGATGTGGGCGTTACTGGCAAGGTCGGCATTTATTGCCCATCCCTAATTGCCCTTGAGAAGGTGGTGGTGAGCTGCCTTCTGTTAGGTAACGGCTTTCCAGGTTTTTGACCCAGTGATGATGAAGGAATAGCGATATATTGCCAAGTATTTATGTTCCAGTTAAGTTTCTAGTCAATGGTGACGCCACCCCCCCCCGCACCCCCCAGGATGTTGGGGGATTTGACGATGGTAATGCCGTTGAATGTCAAAGGGCAGTGGTTAGACTTTCTCTTGTTGGAGATAGACAAGTGTCACGGATGTTACTTGCCACTTATCAGCCCAAGCCTGAATGTCGTGCAGGTCTTGAAGCAATGGACTGCTTCATTATCTGAGGAGTTGCAAATGGAACTGGTACACTGTGCAGATATCAGTGAACATCCCCACTTCTGACCTTACGATGGAGGGAATAATTTGCAAAAATGTCCTTTCTGGGCTTAAAAATGAAGGGCCAAAGTTTCGGGCCGTGCCTAGAATGGCGCAGCCCTGACCTGGATGCCCGTTTTTCGCGCCCGAAAGTGCGCCTAAAAAATACCCGCAGATTCTCTGGCTCCTTGCAGGTCGTTTGGAGCTCGGCACGGCGCAGCACGAGCTGTGGGGGGTGGAGCCAGGTCCCTGCGCTGAAATCAGTGCCGGGACCTCTGCATAGGCGTGCTACAGTGGGCGCGCATGTGCAGTAGTTCCAGGTGCCCGAAACTATGTGGGAGGGGCCCGAAGCACGCAGCCCCTAGCCCTGGCCGAATGGGCTCACTGCGGCTGCGTGGATAAGGCTGCACCTCCCTCGCCCAGCTCCTGCTCTGGCTCCAGCTGGCTCTCTCAACCCCCCACCCCCCCACCCCCCCCCGGGCTCCCGTTCCGACGACCCTCACCACCCCCCCCCTCCCGCCCCCAGCTCCCGTTCCCCCCAGCCACCTACCTTTAACTCCTTCGGCGGGGTGCCCGGCACCTTGCTGGAGGCGGGCCCCGCCCGAAGTCTTGGGCCCGGCTTCTTCACATCAGCTAGGCCCGTGCAGCCTCCTCCCTCTCCCCTCCCTCCCTCCCTCCCTCTCCTCTCCCCCTCTCTCCCTCCCTCCCTCTCCCCCTCCCTCCCTCCCCTCCCTCTCCCCCCCTCTCCCCCTCCCTCTCCACCCCCTCCTCCTCTCCTCCCCCTCCCTCCCTCTCCTCCCCTCCCTCTCCTCTCCCTCCCTCCCCTCTCCCCCTCCCTCCTCCCTCCCCTCTCCCTCTCCCCCTCCCTCCGTCCCTCCCTCTCCTCTCCCCCTCCCTCTCTCCCTCTCCTCTCCCCTTCCCTCTCCTCCCCTCCCTTCCCCCTCGCTCCCTCTCCTCCCCTGCCTCTCCTCTTCCTCCCTCCCTCCCTCCCTCTCCTCTCCCCTTCTCTCCCTCCCTCTCTCTCCCCCTCCCTCTCCCCCCCTCTCCGCCTCCCTCTCCACCCCCTCCTCCTCTCCTCCCCCTCCCTACCTCTCCTCCCCTCCCTCTCCTCTCCATCCCTCCAATCTCCCCCTCCCTCCTCCCTCCCCTCTCCCTCTCCCCCTCCCTCCCTCCCTCCCTCTCCTCTCCCCTTCCCTCTCCTCCCCTCCCTTCCCCCTTGCTCCCTCTCCTCCCCTCCCTCTCCTCTCCCTCCCCTCCCTCTCCCCCTCCCTCTCCTCTCCCTCCCTCTCCTCTCCCCACCCCTCCCTCTCCTCCCCCTTCTCCCTCCCCCCTTCTCCCTCCCCTCACTGTCAGAAACACATCGACACTGACAGACAGAGAGAAAGACACTGACACTGACAGAGAGAGTGAGAGAGAGACACACAGACAGACAGAGAGAGAGACACACACTGGGGGGGGGGGCCTGTCCCAGCATGCTGTTGGAGGGCTCCTGGTGCTGCAGTCGGTGTTGAGAACATTTTTTATTTATTGATTTTTTAATTTTTTTTACTTTTTATTCATTTCTACAAATCTACACTTACTCCATTCTAAGTTAGTTTGGAGTAAATTTTCACTGCCTAAACTTTCAAAACGGGCGTAAGTGGCCGGACACACCCCCTTTTGAAAAGAAAAATCTGTTCCAAACTGAAACTGTTCTAACTGACTAAAACTGGAGCAAACTAAATGCCGAGGATTGCAATTTCTAAGATACTCCATTCTAAACCAGTTGCTCCAAAAAAACAGAAGCAACTCAGGCCGAAACTTGGGCCCGAAGGGTGGCCACTCTGGTGAAACATAGAAACATAGAAAATAGGAGCAGTAGTAGGCCATTCGGCCCTTCGAGTCTGCACCACCATTCAATATGGTCATGGCTGATCCTCTATCTCAACACCATATTCTCGCTTTTTCCCCATCCCCCTTGATGTCTTTTGTTTCTAGAAATCTATCTATCTCCCTCTTAAATATATTCAGTGACTTGGCCTCCACAGCCTTCTGTGGTAGAGAATTCCACAGGTTCACCACCCTCTGAGTGAAAACATTTCTCCTCATCTCGGTCCTAAATTTCCTACCCCGTATCCTGAGACTGTGACCCCTTGTTCTAGACTTCCCAGCCAGGGGAAACATCCTCCCCGCATCCAGTCTATCCAACCCAGTCAGAATTTTATACGTTTCAATGAGATCCTCTCTCATTCTAAACTCTACTGAAAACAGATCTAGTCGACCCAATCTCTCCTCATACGACAGTCCTGCCACCCCAGGAATCAGTCTGGTGAACTTTCCCTGCACTCCATCTATGGCAAGTATATCCTTTCTTAGGTAAGGAGACCAAAACTGCACACAATACTCCAGGTGCAGTCTCACCAAGGCCCTGTATAACTGTAGTAAGACATCCTTGCTCCTGTACTCAAATCCTCTTACAATGAAGGCCTACATACCATTTACCTTCCTAACTGCTTGCTGCACCTGCATGTTTGCTTTCAATGACTGGTGTACAAGGACACCCAGGTCCCTCTGTACATCGACACTTCCCAAGCCATCACCATTTAAATAATATTTTGCCCTTATGTTTTTCCTACCAAAGTGGATAACTTCACATTTATTCACGTTATACTGCATCTGCCATGTGTTTGCCCACTCACTCAACCTATCTAAATCTCCTTGCAGCGTCTTTGCATCCTCCTCACAGCTCACAATCCCACCTAGTTTTGTGTCGTGAGAGAGAACTGGAGCAGGGCTTCAGCGCACAATCCAGGCCGACACTTCAGTCCAGTACAGAGGGAGTGATGCACTGCCAGCGGTGCCCATCCTTCAGGTGAGACATTAAACCAGGGCCCTTTTTTGATGGTTCAGGTGGATGCCAAACAATCCCATGGCATTGCTTAAAGAAGAACAGAGAGTTCTCCCAGTGTCCTCTCGCAGGTAACAACTGCCAAAAAAAATGTTAATTTTTATTCTGCATCATCATCATCATCATAGGCGGTCCCTCGAAACTTGCTCCACGCCAAAAAAAAGGATGAGTTCACAGGTGTTTCGAAAGAAGAACCCGAACTACATCCTGAAGGGTGGAAGATGCCTGTGCGTGGATTTTTTTAACGTGGGGTGGCCGTTGCACACCAGCCACCACACGGGCTTGACCGAGCTAGGTCTTGGTCCAGTGGCAAGGGTTAACCAAGGCAACTGGAGACCAGCTCTGCTGCACGGACCCAGTGTGCACACATATCGCAGTGTGGGCTGGCCCATGCTGCCCCTGGGCCCCTGGCCCTGAACTCACGCCTGTGGGACCTTGCATGTGGGACCTTGCTGTGCACAAAATGGGTGCCACATTTACCCAGATTGCAATAAACACAACTTGATAGTAATTTACAGAAAATGCTGAAAATACTAAGCAGGTCAGGCAGCATGTGTGGAAAGAGGAACAGAGTTAGCGTTTCAGGGCAATGACCTTTCGTCAGAACTGGGAAAATTTAGAGCTGTAACGGGTTTTAGGGCCGGGAATGGGGGAGTGGAGGGGAGAACAAAAGGGAAGGTCTGTGATAGAGTGGAGGGCAGGAATTATTCAAAGAAATAAGGAATAATGGTGCGTGGCAATGGAAAATGGTAACGAAACAAGTAAAGAAGCCAAAGTTGGCTCCAAAAAAATGGGGGCAAAGGTTAGGGCCTGAAACTGTTGAACTCAGTGATGAATCTGGACAGCTGTAAAGTGCCTAATCGAAATGCTGAGTGTCTCCATGAGATATCCCCGGTGTCCAGGGGCCAATATTTATCCCTCAATCAACATAACATAAAACGGATTATCTGGTCATTATCACATTGCTGTTTGTGGAAGCTTGCTGTGTGCAAGTTGGCTGCCGCTGTTTCCCACGATACAACAGTGACTACACCCCAATATACTTCATTGGCTTCATTGGGTGGTCGTGAAAGGCGCTATAGAAATGCAAGTCTTTTTTTTTCTTTCTTTCTTTCAGTTGCGAGCTGTGCTCACGAACTCCCCCGTGACCGCTGATTAAACCGACCGCCTGCTAACTCTTCAACCCGCATGAGCGGGTGAAAGGCAAGTCAGCGATTGAAGCGTTTGCAAAGGAAGGAATAAGCAGATAGACAGCCATGGTGAACTGTCGATTGCCCAAAGCTAGTGCTCTTGCTCGTCGACCTCTGCCGCGCATGCCCAGGGCGAAGAGGCAGCCAATCACGTCGCACGGCGCGAGCTTGCTTATTAATGAAGCAGCGATGCTCCATTTCTACAGCCCAAACAAATTAAACTCTCTTCAAGCACAGCCTGGAAAATATGAGCTACCCTTCCCCAGTCTGTCAAACCTGTGGACAGATCATGAATAATTTAGAAACTGTTAAATATTAACTCAGAATTGTGAGTTTAGGCACATAAGCTGAGAACATTGGGTTTTGTGAAGTTCACAGCAAGACAGTTGAATTAAAGAAACATGCATAAAGAATTTATAGGTTACGTGGTCAATGGTTCAGGGACCCACGTACTGTGGTTAGGCTGCAAGTGATAATAGTAGGCCTCGAGTAGCACTGGGGTTCCTCAGAGGCTTTCAGACTGGAAAGGACCAAAGAAAATTATAATCCTCACATTGTTATGCATTTTTAGTACCCTGAAGTTTCTACCAGTCTTCCAGACTCGGCCTCGGCCTTGGGTACTTACCCTTTAAGTTCTCAGCCAGTCGAGGTCCCAGCCACAAATATTGACCCTTTTCAGGCCCCAACCCGATCAATGACCACACTTCAGCCCCTGTGCTATTCGTTTCCAGGCCTCGGTCCGGCACGTTAATCCTATATCCGGGATTTATCCTACATTACTGAAACTTTTCAACGTCGCTCCTGGCCTTCTCCAAGTTTCAGACCCCTAGTGCTGACCATTAGGTTTTAAGGTTTCAGTGATTTGCGCACAGACTTAATGCGCATGGCTTTGCAACAGTAAGTGCCCAACTTGAGAACTGTCCCGTTCCAAACCTCAGCCCTGACCTCTGGACTTTTCTTGACCTCAGCCCTGATAACTGAGCTTTCCTAGGCCTCAGTCTTAACAATTGAGCTTTTCTAGGCCTCAGTGCTGACAATTGAGCTTTCCTAGGCCTAGGCTCTGATGACTGACCCTTCCGAAGCCTGGGCCCTGACAACTGAGCCTTCATAGGCCTCAGTCTTGACAACTGAGCTTTCCTCGACCTCAGTGCTAACAATTGAGCTTTCCTAGGCCTGGGCCCTGACAACTGAGTCTTCCTAGGCCTCTGCCATGAAAACTGAGCCTTCCCAGGCCTCAGCACTGAAGACTGAGCCTTAAATAGAGACAAAAAGAATCAAATAGAGACGTGGTCAGATTTTGCCTGTGCCTTTCGGGGTAGCAGTATCGGGAGAGACAGGCCTGGAGGTCCAGATGATATAAACATTGAGAAGTGTACATTGAAGGGTATACGTAGTGTCAGCCATGGCTCAGTGATAGCACTGCAATCTCTGGGTCAGAAAGTCGTGGGTTCAAGCCCTGCACTCTAGTACCTGAGTGCATAATCTAAGCCGTGGCTTCAATACAGCACTAAGGGAGAGCTGCACTGTCAGTAGGTGCTGCCTTTCAGATGAGACGTTAAACCAAGGTTGTGTTGGTATTGCTTTGAGAAGAGCAACAAGGTGTCCAGGTCAATTGACCCTCAAGCAACACAGCAGACTCATTTTCTTTTTGTGCAAAAATTGTGTTTGTGTAACAACAGTGGCTTCACTTCGAAGGTGATTTATTGGCTCTGAAGTGCTGGGGATGAGGAAGGAACTACAATAATTCAAGTTCTTTCCTACCACAAGAAATTGTGCCGAACAGTGACTCTCTGTTCCACAAGACGGGGACTGATGCTAGCATTTCATGCACATCATATTTAAACGAGACAGCTGAGCACTGACTCATCACGGCAACAGCAAGCGATGGCCAAATGGGCAGCCCTTCATAAATATCTCAATGTCAAAGAAGTTAGAGCACAGGAGGGGGCCATTCGGCCGACCATGCCTGGGCTTGTGCTGGCTCTTCTAGCAAAGTTTTCAAGCCCATCTCCCTGCCCTTTTTCTTATCCTTTCATCATCTTCCTACAGGGCTGAAGTGATATCCGCCCTCCTGTATGTCTCAGAGATGTGGACCATATACAGTAGACACCTCAAATCACTGGAGAAATACGATCAACGATGTCTCCGCAAGATCCTGCCAATCCCCTGGGAGAAAAGATGGTGGTTGGAGGGACGGGTGGGTGGGGTGCATGGTTTGTTGTGCGTTCTCGATCAGGCCAACATCACCAACATCGAAGCACTGACCACACTCGACCAGCTCCGCTGGGCAGGCCACATTGTTCGAATGCCCGACACTAGATTCACAAAGCAAGCGCTCGACTCAGAACTCCTACACGGCAAGCGAGCCCCAGGTGGGCAAAGGAAACGTTTCAAGGACACCCTCAAAGCCTCCTTGATAAAATGCAACATTCCCACCGACACCTGGGAGTCCCTGGCCAAAGACCGCCCTAAGTGGAGGAAGATTATCTGGGAGGGCACTGAGGAGGAGGACCTCGAGTCTCGTCGCCGAGAGCATGCAGAAACCAAGCGCAGGCAGCGGAAGGAGCGTGCGGCAAACCAGGCTCCCCACCCACCCTTTCCCTCAACCACTGTCTGTCCTACCTGTGACAGAGACTGTAATTCCCGTATTGGACTGTACAGCCACCTGAGAACTCACTTTTCGAGTGGAAGCAAGTCCTCCTCGATTTCGAGGGACTGCCTATGATGATGATTACAAATTAAGCCAATACCAGCAGCACAACAACAACAACAACAACTTGCATTGTGAGTCCCTGGCCCAAGACCACTCAAAGTGGAGGAGAAGCATCCGGGAAGGCCCCGAACACCTTGAGTCTCTTCGCTAGGAGCACGCAGAAGCCAAGTGCAAACAACAGAAGAAGCGCATGACAACCCAAGCACCCCACCCACCCGCCCCTCCAACCACCGTCTGCCCCACTTGTGACAGAGACTGTAGATCTCGCAATGGTCTCATCAGTCTCGATAGAATTCATTTAATGTGGAAGCAAGTCATCCTCGACTCCGGGAAACTGCCTAAGAAGAAGGAGAAGATATAGTGCCTTTTGTAATGTATTTGCTTCATGGGCTCTTTGCTTAATAATTCATAGCAACACATTGCTATTGAGAACAAGTTGATTTATTAACAAAGGTTTAACAATCACACTACACATTACCAGTTCATCCACTATGCTCACAACCACCTGTCTCATCGTGAATGACCTAGATCCAATTGACTGGGGTTTTATTGAGTCTTGTGAACATCACGTGACTGGCTAAGCCACTCACAATTCAACAGCTCTACAACTATTTTATACTAAATTTTAACTCAAGTGTCCCCTTTTCGTAAGAGCACTAGAAACCATAAGTTTAGAAATTAACTGGGAACTTTGCCATTCAAATTAAAATTCTGTTCCCAGGGGAGATGATGCACTCCAGTCCCTCAGGTGCCCATCTTTCGTCAACAGCTATACACTATTTTGGTTAGAACTTTACCCCCTTTTAATAAGGACACTACAATGCACAAATTTCCAAATTAACCGGGAACTCCAAACGACCAAATTAAATTAAAATTCTGTCCCTGGGGGTGATGATGCATTCCAGTCCCTCCGGTGCCCACCTCCCGCGGAAGACCACGAGCGTACCGGTGGACACCGCGTGCTCCATCTCCAGGGACACCCTGCCGCGAACGTAGCCGCGGAAGAGAGGCAGGCAGTCGGGCTGAGCGACCCCCTCGACCGCTCTCTGCCTGGACCTATTGATGGCCGTCTTGGAAAAAAAACTCCAGTCGGAGGAATGTGCCCACTGCCTGGTCAATGGTGTTCACACGAACAACGCAAATCCATTTCCTCCCATCGCCAGCCTAAGTGCAGGCACGGTTGCTCGGGTCCCACTTGCTCCCGCTAGCAATCAGCCACTTAAAAGTGAACTTGAGACAGTCCCAGAGTGAGTGTTAAGAAAGTATGACTGCACAGCAGATAAAAATAGACGGTCAGTTTACCTGAGGATGGCCCTAAGATCCAGGTTAGCTGCTTTCTGCCTTTTCCCCCCTACTTTTTTGTGGGGTGTCTTACACTGGCGCCCAAGAGTCACCCGTGGCTCAATAGTGGTGCTCTCACCTCTAAGTCAGAGTTCATGGGTTCCTAGTCCCATCGCAGATAGCAGGGCATATTATCGAGGCTGACACTCCAGTGCAGTGCTGGGGGAGCACCGCATTGTCGGAGGTGTCGCCTTTCAGAGGAAACATTAAACCGAGGCCCAGCCTCTCTCTCAGATGGTCGTGACAGATCCCATGGTGGTTGTTTCGAAGAAGAGCAGGGGAGTTCTCTCCAATGTTCTGGCCAATATTTATCTTTCTTCCAACACCATAAAATACAAACAGACTATCAGGTCTTTATCATGTTGCTGTTGTGGGACCTTGCTGTGCGTAAATTGGCTGCTGTGTTCCCTACATTATTATAGTGCCCTGTGTGATGGAATACTCTCCACTTGCCTGGCTGAGTGCAGCTCCAACAACACTCAAGAAGCTCGACACCATCCAGGACAAAGCAGACCGTTTGATTGGCACCCCATCCACCACCTTCAACATTCACTCCCTCCACCACCGGCGCACCGTGGCTGCAGTGTGCACCATCTATAAGATGCACTGCAGCAACTCACCAAGGCTTCTTCAACAGCACCTCCCAAACCCGCGACCTCTACCACCTAGAAGGACAAGGGCAGCAGGCGCATGAGAACACCACCACCTCCACGTTCCCCTCCGAGTCACACACCATCCTGACTTGGAAATATATCGGTCGTTCCTTCATCGTCGCTGGGTCAAAATTCTGGAACTCCCTCCCTAACAGCACTGTGGGAGCACCTTCACCACACGGACTGCAGCGGTTCAAGAAGGTGGCTCACCACCACCTTCTCAAGGGGCAATTAGGGAGGGGTAATAAATGCTGGCCTTGCCAGCGACCCCCACCTCCCAGGAACTAATTTTTAAAAAAACACTTCAAAAAGTACTTCATTGGCTGTAAAGTGCTTTGGGATGTTTTCAGGTTGTGAAAGGCGCTATAGAAATGCAGGTTATTTCTTTTTCCCCTGCTGGTCAAGCGGGTAGAGACATAACCCTAAGTTGACCTCTGCGGTACTGGTCTGTGCTGGTTTAGTGGGGTTAAAAATAGGGGGGTTGCCGCAATTAGCCATGGTGTCCCTAGTTAGAGTGGGAGGGGGAGAAATCGGCCAGGTTCCCGTTCCTGATCGCTAATAGTGGACCCCTGCTGGATGAGGATAGGATGGGGTTCGGCTGTGATGGCCTCTCACTGTCAACATGCTTGACACTCATAAAGAATGGGCGGCACCTGCGGAACAGAAACCCAACAGGACTCGACAACTTCAAGGGAGGAGTGGAGTAACTAGGTCAAAGGGAAGTCACCGCTGAGACACTCTAGTGCAGCTACTCTTCCTCCACTCCATCCCTTCAACAGAAGGAAAGAAAGATACAGGTACAACCTCCCAAATCCGGAGTTCCAAACACCAGAATGTTCCGAAATCCGCAAGTGCCGCAGATCGGAGGAGGGGTCGTCCGAAATCTGGAGATATGTTCCGAAAACCGGACATTTTTTTTTAATCGGAAGTAAGGTAACTCCCCGCTCCCACCTTGGTTGGGTCAGCACGCCGATTCCTGGGGCTGGCTGCTCCTCTTCTCCCAGCTGCCTCCGATGTTCACTCCTTGGTCAGGGGTTCGGCGCGCTGTCGGGAAATACAGGTACACGAAAGTCGGCCCAAGGGTTTCCGGATTCCGGAAATACCCGAAATCGGGAACGGCCTCGGTCCCGAGGTTTGCGTATTTGGGAGCTTGTACCTGTACATGGATACATCACCTTTCACCACTTCAGGACGTCCCATAACACTTTACAACCAATGAGATACTTCTGAAGTAGTCACTGTTGTCATGTAGAAAACGCGGCAGCCAATCCGCGATCAGCAAGGTCCCACAAACAGCAATAATGACCAGATAAGCTGTATTTTTAGTGATGTCTGCTGAGGGATAAATATTGGCCAGGACTTACATTTATGTCGCGCCTTTCAGGGTGTCTGAAAGTGCTTTACAGCCAATGAAGTACTTTTGGAGTGTAGTCACTGTTGTAATGTGGGAAACATGGCAGCTAATTCCGCACAGCAAGCTCCCACAGACAGCAATGTGATAATGACCAGGTAAACCGTTTTTGTTATGTTGATTGAGGGATAAATATTGGCCAGGACACCCCCGGTCTTCTTCGAAATAGTGCCATGGGATTTTTACATCCACCCGAGAAGGCAGACGGGGCCTCGGTTTAACATCTCATCCGAAAGATGGTACCTCTGACAGTGCCGCACTCTCATGAATTCTTCCAGCTCAATGATCCACTTGCAGTTTTAGTCTATTTTTGTCGCTTGCTCTTGCTTTTTGATCCAATTCATTTTGTGTGTCTCTCATGAATAACGTTCTCTCACTTTTCCAGCTGTCCCTCATATTCCCTTTTCATATCGCTCTCTTTCTCTCTCTCTCTCACAACTTTCACTTCCCTGGTTCTCTGCGTGACTCATTCCCTCGCTCGCTCGCTCGCTCTCTCTCTCGTTTCCACGCAGCCCATGTTTCGAGCCTATTACTTTTGTCTACTTTGGGCAGAAGCAGAGGAAATGTGAAAAGGGGCCATACATATTCATCAGCCATAGTTCAACAACAGGGCACTGTCTAACAGATCAACGAAAGCATTAAAATCATTACATGTATAATAAATAATAAATACTCCCTGAAAATAATTCACTGTAGGCGCGCAGGGATTAGTATGAATGTAAAATTGGTTGTGTAGGTGACAGTGAGCTGATTTTTCCCAACGGTGCAAATTCTGTTAACCCTTTCAGTACGGAACACTCTCATCAGTTTTCCAGCCTCTCTTTTCACCTCGAGCCTCTGCCGTTAATTCCGTGCACGAGCTGCCCACTGACAGGCTGGAAACATTTAGCAGCAACCCACCGTCCACCATTTTGATGATTTATATTTTGTGGGTTCTTGAGAAAGGAATATCACAGGACTGCAATAAACATCTGTAATGTGTTGGTGTAGTGGTAATGTTACCAGAGATGTGATTGACCTGCACTATTGATCCATGGTTCATATCCCAGCTTGGGCTCTTGTAAAGCTGAATTTTGACTGTTTTAAAGTTCCAAAAGTTTTATTTATTAATTTGTCGGTTCTAGAGCCCCTTTAATAAGGGGGCACTTGATTTAAAATTGTTACACAAAAGTAGTTGTCGAGCTATTGAACAGGGATAGTTGTGGCTGAGTGGTTAAGGCAACGGACGAGAAATCCTTTGAGATTTCCCCATTCAGGTTCAAATCCTGCCGACCACGGGTGTGATGGTATTGTTGAAACTGACATGGTTAATTTGGTTTTTCTTTTGTGCCTTTTAAAAATAAAAGTGGTATTTGTATTAATGTTACGTTAAAATAGTAGAGCTGTTGAGGATTCATGGGCTCCCAGGGCGTCTAAATTTCTGCGGTCTGGAGGAGTCCGTGTTCCACGTATATGTACAGTGTGTCAGGTTGCAGCCCCTCTTACATTATTTGAAGGGGCTGCTCCTCAAATTCTGCTTGCACTTCAGTCCCACACTCCTGATCTTTGGGTACCCTGTGCGGGGGGGGGAGGGAGTGAGCAGGTCTGAGGCCCTCCTGGTAGGACTACTCCTGGGCACGGCCAAGGTGGCCATTAACCGGAGCAGGCAGTGGGAGGTCAAGGGGGTTATTCAGCCCGGCTGCCTGCAAATCTTCCGCGGTTACATCCGAGCCAGGGTGTCCCTGGAGATGGAGCACGCGGTGTCCACCGGTACGCTCGCGGCCTTCCGCGAGAGGTGGGCGCCAGAGGGACTGGAGTGCATCATCACCCCCGGCAACCAAATTTTAATTTGATCTAAGTTTCCATTAAAGTTTTACTTCAAAATTTTTGGGTTCTAGTGCCCTTGCCAAAAGGGGGCACTTGATTTAAAGTTTAATTTAAAATAGTTGTGAGGCTATTGAGTTGTGAGTGCCTTAGCCAGTCACGTGACGTTCACAAGACTCAATAAAGCCCCAGCCAGTTGGGTTCGGGGGATCCACGATGGGGCAGGTGGTTGAGAGCCTGGTGGATGAACTGGTAATGTGTAGTGTGATTGTTAAACCTTTGCTAATAAACCAACTAGTTCGCAATAGCAACGTGTTGCTATGAATTCTTAAGCAAAGAACCCATGAAGCAAATACATTACTGCATCCATCCACCAACATGCACAAGTGTAATTCCGGAACTTGTTTATACTTTTGTGAATGAATAGCAGACTGCCCACCGCAATCAGTTAATAAAATTGAGTGTTTTTTCCATATATAAACAAAATGACAGCAGAAGTGGGAGAGGTGTCAGAAACTGGTGGCACAGAGACACCTAGTGGACAGAGCCCTTAACTACATTGTAACTTGGTAACATTCCGAGCAGGAGGATGGTCAGTCAGCCCCTCGAACCTGCTCTGCCATTCAATTAGATCATGGCTGATGTCAATGCTACCTTTACGTTGTGTGTCCGTGCAGCTGGCCAGCGCTCCAGGGTCCCGTACAGCACCTGCTTTTAAATTGAAAAAAAAAACGCGCAGGCGTAGATTTTTGATTGGGCCACGTGGCCCAAATTAAACTGACAGGGAACATTGGCTGATCTGTACCTCAACTCCATTTTCCCGCCTTTGCTCCTTATCCCTTGATACCCATACCTGACAAAAAATCTATCGTTCTCAGTCTTGGAGGCATTCACAGCCTTTCAGGAGACTGAATTCTAAAGTTGCACTATCCTCTGTGTGTAAGAGCGCTTCTTAATTTCAATGCCTCCCCACCCCCCACCAACACATGTCAACTTTCACAATGTCCCTCGCACACCCTGTTGCTGGGGAGAGAGGGGGTGCAGTTGAGGTTAAGTAAGGGTGGGAGGGATAGTAGCGGGAGGGAATAGGGTGTGAGGGGCAGAGGGGACAAGATACAATAGGGGGGGAAGGAAGGGAGGGGCGTTGGACAAGGACAAATGGGGGCAGGAGGAAGAAGGACGGGGGGGTATGGCGGGAGGGAGAGCGTGACTGTTGACATAGCAAAATTGAATGGGAAACGTTTGACGGAAAACCATGACCAGAATTCATGACAATGAGAAATTTGGGTGTGTGGACAGCAAATGTTTGCTTATTCAAGATTTTTAATAAGGTCTAGAGGGCTAGAAATTGCGCAGCATCGCAGTTGGGGGGGGGGGGCTAGCTCTTGAAAAGTAGCGCCGTGAGCTAATGACGCTCTCCTGTCGGGAAATTCAGCTTTAGCGCCCCAAGAGGGAAGTGGAGGGCTAAATCAAGCGCTAACCACTTCTCTCAGGGCGCTAAAGTGTGAGAGCAGGGCGGTAACGGCAGACGCTGAACAATGGGGAGCGCATTGCGCACGGCATCAGAGGCTGCTGCCCTCGCTTAAAGGGAAGGGCCAGTGATGGCGCACAACCGACTTGCCGGCAGCTCTGCGTTGCCCCAAACACTCTCAGAGAGCGGAGGGCTGGGACATCGCGGCAGCCATGAAACATCCCAAACTTTCAGCAGGCACCAGACTGGTGCGAGTAATAACGGTTGCGCTACCTGAAAGCCATTCCCATTAATCAGCGCTCCCCAAGCGGCCAAACGAGGTGACCACGCCTCCTCTTGCTGCCTCCTCTTGTTGGCGCAAGGCGGTGCTGCAGTGGCGGGGGGGGCAATTTCACGTCCAGGGCGGTAATGTAGCGCTACGCATTTTATGACGTCACCATCTGCAGGGCGCTGGAGACCGAGGCGGTAAGAGTTAGTGCCAATGCTAAACCGGCAAGGATGGTCACGGGCATCGGTGCATTTGCCGCACCCGGTCGATAACCTCTCAGCGCTCCGCTAGCGCCCCTCCCCCACCCCCGACACCTACGGGAGGCGCCGAGCAGCCGAATTCTTTTTGATCTTCCTTTCTGTTTTTTTCTCAGTCTAATTCTGGTTCCAGCAGTGCCCTGAATCTGATGGGCTATGAATAACGCTGCACAGACACATGAGCAGCGGATCTCCCAAGGCCCACAGGTGGACGGGAGGGGAGAAGCAGTGACGCTAGAGTCCACTGACTTGGTTACGGGGCGAGCAGTGAATGGCAGCGAATGCCACATTACACCCATGTTTCCTGAGGGAGCCTTGGTTAGTCATGGGATTAGGGAGCTGTGGAGAACTCCCACAATAGCTCAGGCGACAATATCAGTGCCTGGCTAGAAAGAAGGAATGAGCTTGCATTCATGAGGCGTATTTCATGCCCTCACCATGTCCCGAAGTACTTCCCATCCAACAAATTACTCTTTTGAAGATCAGGCACTTATGATTCAGCCGAACCGGGCAGCCAAGGTGCGCACAGCCAAATTCCACAAACCACTTTGAGATGAATGATCAGTTGATCTATTTTCGTTGGTGTTGATTGAGAGGGGAATGTTGACTAGAACATGAGGCGAGCTCCTTGTTTTTCATCTAAAAGTGCCTTGGGATCGTTGACGTCCACCTTGAGATCACAGTTCTTCTTTCCTGTCTCGTCCAGGCACTGCTGGAATCTAGAAATGTCCTTGAATGGAAGTAACTAAGGTCTTAGCTCACTGCCTCCCGGTCCCTCATGTTGTACTTGGTCTTTATAAAGAAAGAAAGACTTGCATTTATATAGCGACTTTCACGACCATTGGACATCGCAAAGCGCTTTACAGCCAATGGAGTCCTTTTGGAGTGTAGTCACTGTTGTAATGTGGGAAAGGTGGCAGCCAATTTGTGCACAGCAAGCTCCCACAAATAGCAATATAATAATGACCAGATACTTTTGTTTTTAGTGATGTTGAGAGATAAATATTGGCCAGGAAACCAGGGATAACTCCCTTGCTCTTCTTTGAAATAGTGCCTATTGGATCTTTTACGTTCACCTGAGAGGGCAGATGGGTCCTCGGTTTAACGTCTCATCCGAAAGACGGCACCTCCGACAGTGCAGCACTCCCTCAGCACTGCACTGGGAGTGTCAGCCTAGCTTTATGTGCTCAAGTCTCTGGAGTGGTACTTGAACCCACGACCTTACGACTCAGAGACGAGAATAGCCAAACTGGTGGCCACAAGCCTAAAATCCAGGTACCCTGGTCTTTGAGCGGATGGGGTAGAGATGTATTGGACTGCTACCAGGGAGCTAGATTTTCGGCTCGTTGCCTCTGTTTTTGCCGCAGATGGGGGCGATGAGCTCTCCTGGGCGGGCGGCCAACTTCCAGTGCCCTGCGGGGGGTTTTCGGGACTGGTTTCGACGGGGCATGGAATATTACCGCCCGGAAGAGGTGAGCCGGTGTGCAACGCCCCTGGTTATGACACCGGCTCCATTTTTGGTTCGCGCCTGATCCGTAGTGCTGCATAGAGTGCCCCCGAGTGGGACCGCATGTCGACCTGAGATAAGCGTGTGTATATTATTTTTGTTGCGATTTATGTTGTGGTGGCGTGAGTTATGTATTGGGAATGTTTCCGGTGTATTTTTTTTCTCCCCGGGCCTCTCTCAGAGCGCTCCGAGGCCGGCTGTTTCGCGTGGGATTTTTCACTTGCTCAGCCGGCCTAGCGCCCAGAGAGAGGTGTGGAACGCCTCCCTTAGTGCTCTGCCCCACACTCGGGGTCCTGCTGCCTAATATTGCTGACTGAGGCGCAAACTTTACCGACCCACCGCGATTACCGCAAAGCAAAGAATCCAGCCCCTTGACATCTTTCCGAAAATGTGGTGCCTAGAATTTTATTTTTAATTTGCTCAGGGAATGTGGGCACATCACTGGCAAGGCTGGCATTTATTGCCCTTGGGAAGGTGGTGGTGAGCCGCCATCTTAAACTGCTGCAGTCCGTGTGGTGAAGTGTTAACTTTGTTGCAGCGGTTTTTGTATAATTGAGGGGCTTGCTGGGCCATTTGCAGAGGACAGTTAAGCATCAACCATATATATGTGCCAGACCCAGGTAAGGATGGCAAATGTCTTTCCCTAGAGGACATTAGTGAAGCAGATGGGCTGTTATGAGAGTTTCATGATACTAGCATTTTAATCCAATGCATTTACTTATCTGAATTTAAGTTCCCCAGCTGCCGTGGTGGGATTTGAACTCATGTCCCGTAGAATTATTAGTTCAGCCCATCTGGATTACTAAGCCAGTAACATAACCACTATGCTACCGTAGCCCTTGGTCCCCAAAAGCTCTCCACCACTGGGGTTTTTTTCCTCATATCTGGGCCTGTCGTAGACTAACTGATAGCGATTGATTGCTGTGATTGATCAACAGCTCCATTATCGTTGCATCATGCGACTCCCAGGATGGCAGGCGGTGAACTAGAATGACCTTGGTCCCGCCTGCCGGAGAAGTAGGTGAAGGAAAACAGGCGCACGAGTCAGAAATCAAATATAAACGCAGCAGAAATTTGGGTTCCGAATCCAAAGGGCTTATGACTTCAGTCAGCGAGAGGGCTGTGCATTATTAATAGCCTCTCGCACTTAGGCCGTGGAGTTCTAAACGCAATCCCAGGTAACTAACTGATTTGATCCATTTCATTTTTGCTATTCACTCCTAATCTGCTGCCTCGTGTCTCTGCACCATGTAATATTAATATTCCTTTCAGAACTCAATTCCCGTCCAGGAGCAGCGCCTGAGAACATGTTTACTGCGGCTCCCAGTGTCTCTGCTTTAATGGAATCGGATGCTGTTTAATTCATAACGGTGGCGAGGGGCTTGTTGAATGTTCTAAAAGTACTAAGTCCATGCAAGGTTACGCCGGAGAGTGCAGGGCACAGTTCGAGCAGTCGTAGGTTAGGGGTACGGTAGTATAGTGGTTATGTTACTGGACCAATAATCCAGAGGTCTGGACCGATGATCCACAGACATGAGTTCAAATCCCGCCACGGCAGCTGGGCAATTAAATTCAGTTCATTAAATAAATCAGGTGGGGAAAAACTGGTATCAGTAATGGTGATTGAAATTACAAGATTGTCGTAAAAACCTAACTGGCTCACTAATGTCCTTTAGGGAGGGAAATCTGCCAGGTCTGACGAAGGGTCATTGACCTGAAATGTTAACTCTGTTTCCTCTCCACAGATGCCGCCCGCTCCTGTATGGAGTTTGTTTTTCACTCTGCTCTGATTCTCAGACCTGGGAACTTATAGTGGGAAAGGACAACATGTGGTATAAAAATTTTAGGCTTAACCCAGTGTCAGTTTTATTACGCATCAAAAACCGACTAACACTACAGGATTGAACTGCTGAGAGAAATTTGACTTTAGACATACAATCGCCAGAGATTCGTGGTCATTGGTTCCGTGACCTGTTGTTTCTTCTGCTGGCTGTTCTCTACAGCTTCTGTTTCTTCTGCCTTCCTGTCTTTCTTCTGCTGAGTTGCTTTTGAGCTCGCATATTTATATCCAGGTTTTGAATAAGTTTCCCGCTGGGCCGAGATCCGATTATTGATGTGGTGATTCGTTTAACTGGCTGCGGCGATGAGTTTGAATGGCTACTAATTTGCACACGGAGTCAACAATGCAAAAGATATTTCCTTATGCTGAATGCTGTGTTATCCAAAAATTTGTATTCCGTGGGGTCCTTTGGTGTCCAGCCTTTTTACAGACTCGATATCTCCAGTGGCTGTTTTCCCCACCCTGGTCAACCAAGTTCAGGACCTCCCGCATCAACTCCATTGTTGTTATGTATGGTCAGTTTTATGTCCTTGACCACAGAATGTCCTTAATTGTCCAGTTTAATTCCAAAAGCTTGTATTAAATTCCAAAAGCTTGGATTAATCAATTTTTGAGTTCACGGTCTCCTTCTGTGTTTTTCTGAAGATTACTAACCTTACAACCTGTTAAGATTTTTAGCATTTTTGTTTTTATTCCAGATTCGAGCATTTGCAGTATTTTGCTTTTGTAATCTGCCGTGCTTACCAGGTCTGGGCCTAAATGTGACTCCAGACCCACATGGCAATGTGGTTGACTCTTAACTGACCATAAAACCACTATGAAAAAGTCACCACAAGGACTGCAGCGGATCACCACCACCTTCTCAAGGGCAATTAGGGACGGGCAATAAATGCCAGCCTTGCCAGCGACACCCACATCCCAGGAACGAATACATTTTTAAAAAGAATGCTCAGCTCCAGTTACATAACAGCATAAAGAATAGGAGTGGGAGTAGGCCATTCAGCCTCTCTAGCCTGCTCCGCCATTCTATAAGATCATCAGAGAAAAATTTCCCTGATTTTTTTCCCCCAAATTGGCCAGTGTAATATATTTGCTTCATGGGTTCTTTGTTTAATAATTCACAGCAACACATTGCTATTAAGAGCTAGTTGGTTTATTAACAAAGGTTTAATAATCACACTACGCATTACCAGTTCATCCACCAGGCTCACAACCACCTGCCTCATTGTGGACCCCCTGATCCCAACTGGCTGGGGTTTTATTGAGTCTTGTGAACATCACGTGACCGGCTAAGCCACTCACAACTCAACAGCTCTACAACTCTTTCTGTAGAAAAACAATAAATAAATCAAGTGCCCCCTGATTAAAGAGGGGGGGGGACACATCAAACATTTTCAAACAAGTGCCCCCTTGTTTCTTTTTAGTTTTTTAGTTTTTTGGGGGGGCACCGAGAGGCAAATTATACAAGTGCCCCCTAGCTAAAAGGGGGGGGGCACTAAAACTGGCAATTAAACAAATTAAACTTTAAACAAAGGTAATCAAATTAAAATTTGGTTCAACAGCTCCACAACTCTTTTAGAGTAAACAAAATAAACATTAGATCAAGTGGCCCCCGATCTGGGGGACACTCCAAACATTTCTGAAGGCCTTTTTTTGGGTTTTTTGGGCTTTTTTTGTATTTTTGTAGTTTTTTTTGGTGTTTTTTTTGGGCTCAAAAACCATAATTTACAAGTGCCCCCTATAAAAGGGGAGGGGGACACTAAAACGATCAGGGAGGGGTCAAGTCTGTAACACAATAACAACTAGGATGGGATGCGTGCAGAGTACAATGGATTAGCAATCCATCGCCTTAATCTCTCGGCCACCTCGTCTCCTACTCAACAGCTCTACAAACCTTTGAGCATCCCCACAGGTGCATACAGGAGAGCTGAGGGTTTTATCTGGATTTTCGCCACTCTCAGGAGATCAATGGTTTCGGGTGGGGCTGGGAGAGTCCATATTGTGATGCACAGGGTATCACAATTGTGTGGGACTGGCTGGGAGGACCAGTGGGTCTTTGCCTGTCAGGCGTTGTCCATATGTTCATACCCTATCAAATTCTATAATCACCTTCAACACCTTAGTGGGTGTTTCAGGTCTGAGACCCTTCCTCACGACTGGATCTGCTCCAGCTTCAGTTCATATTTTATGGACTGCTTCGTCCTGTTTGAGTTATTGGGGGGCATGTGTAGTTTGGGAACGCTCGTTCTTGGTAAATAATGGTGATGAAATCCTAAATCAGAATACCAAAAACTCGTTAGTGTCAGCATAAGAACATAAGAAATAGGAGCAGGAGTAAGCCATCAACTCCACTTCCCCACCCGATCCCTGTATCCCTTGATTCCCTTAGGGTCCAAAAATCTACCAATCTCAGTTTTGAATATACTCAATGACTGAGTATCCATAGCCCTTTGGGGTAGAGAATTCCAAAGATATCACCACCCTCTGAATGAAAATATTTCTCCTCACCTCAGTCCTAAATGACCAACCCTTATTCTGAGACTGTGACCCCTGGTTCGAGATGCACCAGCCAAGGGGGAAACAACGTCCCTGCATCTAACCAACTAGAGTTTTTTAAAATTCATTTGCGGGATGTGGGCGTTGCTGGTAAAGCCAGTATTTATTGCCCATCCCTAATCGCCCTTGAGTAGGTGGTGGTGAGCCGCCTTCTTGAACCGCTGCAGTCCGTGTATTGAAGGTGCTCCCACAGGGTTGTTAGGGAGGGAGTTCCAAGATTTTGACTCAGCGACGATGAAGGAACGGCCGATACATGTTCAAGTCAGGATGGTGCATGACTTGGAGGGGAACATGGAGATGATGGTGTTCCCATGCACCTTCTGCCCTTGTCCTGCTAGGTGGTAGAGGTCGCGGGTTTGGGAGGTGCTGCCTGTTATGTATGTATGCAGACCGTACCAAAATGTAAGACTTGCCACTAGGGGGGGCACACCTGTGGGAGACTTAAGGGTCACCTGTGCACCCTGGGGCAAGCAGGTATAAAAGGTGATTCACCATGCTGCTTCCTCACTCTGGAGTCTGAATAAAGAGACCAAGGTCACAACATTTTGAGCTTGCGATATAGTCCTGTGGATTTATTTTAAACATAACACTGCCGAAGGAGCCTTGGCGAGTTGCTGCAGTGCATCTTGAAGATGGTACACACTGCAACCATGGTGCGCCAGTGGTGGAGGGAGTGCATGTTTAAGGTGGTGGGCATAAATGAATAGGAAGCAGGGATTCAACCTTCACACGAGGCTTGTGAGACTCCAAGGTATATGGCTCTTGAAAATCAGGGCTATCCCATTAGTCCCACTAAACCTACTCTTTCCCCATCGCCCTGCAGCCCAGTAGCCGAATCTTAGCCACTGTGGCCCACTCGACTGTCAGACGAATTCTGCTGACAGCCAGCGAGAAACCTTGCCGAAAAGTTTGCAGCTCTCAAACTCGGCCCACTTAGCCTGGTGGTTCCCCGGGTTCCTGCTTGTTACCTGTCTGGGCACGAGTTGGCTCTGTCAGGAGCGTTGTAATGTGAAGCGCGAAGCCCTCCCAAACTGTGCAGTCAGCTTGTGACCTTTTCGCACCGACGACGAGATCCTCGGCTGCTAACTGCTCACGCCAGGCTGATCTGACAGGGCCTCTCCTCTCTCATTAGCCTGAAGGGTGGTTAGAAAAGTGAAATTACACTTTCTTCCAGGTCAGTTTCCCAAATTAATTCTGAGTTAAAGCTGCGGCTCAGCATCATTACCGCAGGAATGTTCCAGAAGGATGAAATCATTATTTAAGAATTAACATCCGCTCTGAGTAATGTGTAACGCAGTATGACATTAATGTTGCCGATGAACCAAGAGCCAGGAAAGGCACTGTTAACCCTTCACCGACGAGTTCACCGCTCTTGAATATATTTTCTGAGGAGAATTTACGCTTGAATACATGTTACTCCTAATCGAGGTGAGAGATGTCAATGGAGGGGAATGGAAGAGTTTTGACTTAAGATGCCCAGTACCAATGTCGGGCTGCCTTGAGTTAGGCACAGCATGGGTTAGATACAGAGTAAAGCTCCCTCTACACTATCCCATCAAACACTCCCAGGGCAGGTACAGCACGGGTTAGATACAGAGTAAAGCTCCCTTTACACTGTCCCATCAAACACTCCCAGGGCAGGTACAGCATGGGTTAGATACAGAGTAAAGCTCCCTCTACACTGTCCCATCAAACATTCCCAGGACAGGTACAGCACAGGTTAGATACAGAGTAAAGCTCCCTCTACACTATCCCATCAAACACTCCCAGGGCAGGTACAGCACGGGGTTAGATACAGAGTAAAGCTCCCTCTACACTGTCCCATCAAACACTCCCAGGGCAGGTACAGCATGGGTTAAATACAGAGTAAAGCTCCCTCTACACTGTCCCATCAAACACTCCCTGGGCAGGTACAGCACGGGGTTAGATACAGAGTAAAGTTCCCTCTACACTGTCCCATCAAACACTCCCAGGGCAGGTACAGCACGGGTTAGATACAGAGTAAAGCTCCCTTTACACTGTCCCATCAAACACTCCCAGGGCAGGTACAGCATGGGTTAGATACAGAGTAAAGCTCCCTCTACACTATCCCATCAAACACTCCCAGGGCAGGTACAGCACGGGTTAGATACAGAGTAAAGCTCCCTTTACACTGTCCCATCAAACACTCCCAGGGCAGGTACAGCATGGGTTAGATACAGAGTAAAGCTCCCTCTACACTGTCCCATCAAACATTCCCAGGACAGGTACAGCACAGGTTAGATACAGAGTAAAGCTCCCTCTACACTATCCCATCAAACACTCCCAGGGCAGGTACAGCACGGGGTTAGATACAGAGTAAAGCTCCCTCTACACTGTCCCATCAAACACTCCCAGGGCAGGTACAGCATGGGTTAAATACAGAGTAAAGCTCCCTCTACACTGTCCCATCAAACACTCCCTGGGCAGGTACAGCACGGGGTTAGATACAGAGTAAAGTTCCCTCTACACTGTCCCATCAAACACTCCCAGGGCAGGTACAGCACGGGTTAGATACAGAGTAAAGCTCCCTCTACACTGTCCCATCAAACACTCCCAGCGCAGGTACAGCACGGGTTAGATACAGAGTAAATCTCCCTCTACACTGTCCCATCAAACACTCCCAGGGCAGGTACAGCCCGGGTTAAATACAGAGTTAAGCTCCTTCTACACTGTCCCATCAAACACTCCCAGGGCAGGTACAGCATGGGTTAAATACAGAGTAAAGCTCCCTCTACACTGTCCCATCAAACACTCCCTGGGCAGGTACAGCACGGGGTTAGATACAGAGTAAAGTTCCCTCTACACTGTCCCATCAAACACTCCCAGGGCAGGTACAGCACGGGTTAGATACAGAGTAAAGCTCCCTCTACACTGTCCCATCAAACACTCCCAGCGCAGGTACAGCACGGGTTAGATACAGAGTAAAGCTCCCTCTACACTGTCCCATCAAACACTCCCAGGGCAGGTACAGCACGGGTTAGATACAGAGTAAAGCTCCCTCTACACTGTCCCATCAAACACTCCCAGGGCAGGTACAGCACGGGTTAGATACAGAGTAAAGCTCCCTCTATACTGCCCCATCAAACACTCCCAGGGCAGGTACAACTCATTGTTTACTGTCCCAACAATGTACCTGAGTCCCAAACATGGAAGCTCACTGCCTACTGCAGCAGTATAATGTTTTTCCATTTCTCCACCCACAATTTGTGGCCTCTGTGAGCACAATGGCAAATTTAGTGGGAATTAATGCCAAATTGTCAGCAGCTTGGGAGTACTTGATGCTGATATCTGGGTGCCTGAAATGAAAATATTCCAACTGCCAGCACTAACATCCCTCACTTTGATGAATGTGAACATTCTCAGAAAACAAACTTGCAGTGACTTAGTGTGTGAAAGGAAGTGCGAACGATGTGGGCTGAACAAGCTGTTTCCAGTTGGGAGAACGTAGGCGTTTATCTTCATTATTCCACGTCCAATGTTAGGCACTGCCCTGGCCTGGTAAATGGGCACATGTCATCGTGATTTGAGTAGTAGCACTGTGAGAGCAAGAGAAAGGAAAAGGAGCGAGGAGACAAAGGGGATGGTGGGAATCGTTCTGCGAGACGAAGAGAGAGAAAAGGAGGAATGTCACGTGCAAAGGGATAGGGAGAAAATGAGATGGAGAGAGGGAAAAGAGAGGGAAAATAAGAGAGCAAACAAAAAATTTCAAAATAAATAAATTAGAAATCTCTCTAGCTGGCGGCACAAATAGAAATGGCAGCAAACGGATCCTTTTCAGGTGCAGCCATTCTCAGGGTGGTAAATCTTTGGGATTCTCTGCCCCAGAGGGTTGTGGAGGCTCAGTCATTGAGTGTATTCAAGGCTGAGATCGATAGATTTTTGGACTCTCGGGGAATCGAGGGATCTGGGGATCGGGCGGGAAAGTGGAGTTGAGGTCGATGATCAGCCATGATCTTATTGAATGGTGGAGCAGGCTCGAGGGTAGGGGGAGGGGGGGAAAATCCACAAAACATTTACAAGACTCTTATCTGTCGAATCGCGGCAAAAAAATTTAAAAATAAAAACTTTAACGTACCTTTTTTGCCGGTTTTCATACTTACCGCTGCTGGCAGGGTTGCACCGACAGGTTTGACCCTGTCGGTGTTCTGGGCGCGGTGTACGGGTCGGGAGAGAGCCACACAAACGCAATCCTCTCCCTGGCGCTGTCGCAAACAGGTAGCCGAGGATCCCGCCCGCCCTTTGCGACCGGGGTTTTCACCGTGGAGGGTCGAATGGCGGCGAAAACCCGGTCGCAAAACACGCGAAAATCCGTGTTTAATTCCGAACTTCTCCATCTCTCCCTCTCTACTCTGCACTCCATCCCATTCCCTCACCATCTCACTGTCTGGTTTCTTCCCTCTACCTTTACATAGCAGATTCACTTGGCTGATTCCAGAGATGAGGGGGTTGACTTATGAGGAAAGGCTGAGAAGGTTGGGCCTCTACTCATTGGCATTCAGAAGAATGAGAGGTGATCTTATCGAAACGTATAAGATTATGAGGGGGCTTGAACATAAGAACATGAAAACATAAGAACATAAGAAATAGGAGCAGGAGTAGGCCATATAGCCCCTCGAGCCTGCTCCGCCATTTAATACGATCATGGCTGATCCGCTCATGGACTCAGGTCCACTTCCCTGCCCGTTCCCCTTAACCCTTTATTGCCCTATTGTTTAAAAAATTGTCTATCTCTGTCTTAAATTTATTCAATGACCCAGCTTCTAACAGCTCTCTATGAGGCAGAGAATTTCACAGATTTACAACCCTATGAGAGAAGAAATTCTTCCTCATCTCAGTGGAGGCCCCCTTATTCTAAAATTATGCCCCCTTGTTCTAGTCTCCCCTATCAGTGGAAACATCCTCTCTGCATCCATCTTGTCAAGCCCCCTCATAATCTTATTCGATTCGATAAGGTCACCTCTCATTCTTCTGAACTCCAGTGAGTAGAGGCCAAACCTACTTAACCTTTCCTCATAAGTCAACCCCCTCATCTCCGGAATCAACCAAGTGAACCTTCTCTGAACTGCCTCCAATGCAAGTATATCCTTTCATAAATATGGAAACCAAAACTGCACGCAGTATTCCAGGTGTGGCCTCACCAATACCCTGTATAACTGTAGCAAGACTTCCCTGCTTTTATACTCCATCCCCTTTGCAATAAAGGCCAAGATTCCATTGGCCTTCCTGTTCACTTGCTGTACCTGCTAGCCACTTGCTGTAACTACAGAACCAGTGGGAAGCTGTTTAACCTACGTCGCCTCTAGGCCAGGTCCAAGATCACCCCAACCTCTGCCATTGAGCTGCAGTATGCGGACGACGCCTGCGTCTGTGCACATTCAGAGGCTGAACTCCAGGATATAGTCAATGTATTCACTGAGGCATATGAAAGCATGGGCTTTACGCTTAACATCCGTAAGACAAAGGTCCTCCACCAGCCTGTTACTGCCGCACAGCACTGGCCTCCAATCATCAAGATCCATGGCGCGGCCTTGGACAACGTGGACCATTTCCCATATCTCGAGAGCCTCTTATCAACAAAGGCTGTCTGAAGAAAAGAGTGTTTGAAGACCAGGCCCTCAAATCTACCAAACTCATGATCTATAAGGCTGTCATAATACCCACCCTCCTGTATGGATCTGAGGCATGGACGGTGTATAGAAGGCACCTCAAGTCGCTAGAGATATATCGCCAACGATGTCTCCGCAAGATCCTGCAAATCCCAGGACAGGCGCACCAACATCAGTGTCCTCGACCAGACTAACATCCCCAGTATTGAAGCACTGACCACACTCGATCAGCTTCGCTGGGCAGGCCACATAGTACTCCTGCCAGATACGAGACTACTAAGCAAATGCTTAGCTCCTTCATGGTAAATGAGCCAAAGGAGGACAGCGGAAACATTATAAGGACACCCTCAAAGCCTCCCTGGTAAAGTGCGACATCACCACTGACACCTGGGAGACCCTGGCCGCAGAGGCTGAGAAAGTCCATCCAGTAGGGCGTTGAGCTCTTCGAGTCTCAATGCAAAGAGCATGAAGAGGCCAAGCGCAGGCAGCGGAAGGAGCACGCGGCAAACCAGCCCCACCGACCACTTCCCTCAAAGAATGTCTGTCTCACCTGTAACGGGGTCTGTGGCTCTCATATTGGACTGTTCAGCCATCAAAGAACTCACTTTGGGAGTGGAAGCAAGTCTTCCTTGATTCCGAGGGACTGTCTATGATGATTATGTACCTGCATGCCAACCTTTTGCATTTCATGCACCTTATGGGCGTAGGACGTTGCACCCCCAAAATTGGCCCTCTCTGCACCTATTTTACGGCCGTGTCTGTGTCTTTCACAGGTTGCCGAGCAGAGTTTAATCACATGGTTGCTGCTTGAGGTTGTTGAAAGATTGCTTCCTGCAGCAAGAATGAAATATCGCTGGCGAGGTTTTTTTTCATCTGTTAAACTGAAAATTATTCATAGAGAAAAAAGGATGGATATTTTTCTTCCAGCCCTCAGGAGATGAAAGGGTCTCGTCTTGAAGAGGTAGGTCCAGAATGAAGATAGTACTTGAGGAAATGAGCAAAGAGCGGGGAGTTCTGGTCTCCTGAAAGAAAGAAATTAAAGAACTCAGATTTATACATCGCCTTTCATGACCTCAGGACGTCCCAAAGTGCCTTACAGCCAGTGAACTACTTTTGAAGTGTAGTCACTGTTGTAATGTAGGAAAGGTGGTAGCCAATTTGTGCACAGCATGATCCCTCAGATAGCAATAAAATAAATGCGCACATCATCTGTTTTCACAAGTGATGTTGGTTGAGGGATAAATATTGGCCAGGACACCAGTGGCTTGGTTTAATGTCTCATCCAAAAGACGACACCTGCAGCAGCGCGGCACTCCCTCAGCACGGCACTGGGGACGTTAGTCGGGATTTTGTGCTCAAGTCTCTGGAGTGGGTCTTGAACCCGCAACCTGCTGGCTCAGAGATGGGAGTGCTACCCCACTGAGCCTTCATCCCTCAATCAATGCCACCATAAAAAAAAACAATGGACAAATTCTCCCATGGCATGCTCACAAAATGCATCTGCGCATTCCATGGGTCACATCTCGCTCAATCGGTCCAATAAACTCGAGTGTCCGATTCGTGGGCTTCAAATTATCAGTATCAGTAATGGTGACCATGAAAATACCAGATTGTCATAAAAATCTATCTGGTTCACTGATGTCCTTCAGGGAGGGAAATCTGCCTCCCTTACCCGGTCTGGCCAATATGTGACCCCAGACCCACAGCAAGGTGGTCGTCTCTTAACTGCCCTCTGAAATGGCCCAGCGAGCCATTCAGTTGTCCAGTAGGCAGCTCACCACCACTTTCTCAAGGGATGGGCAATAAATGCTGGTCTTGCCAGCGACGCCCACATCCCACGAATGAATAAAAAAATAATTCAGGAGCTGTTGGATTTTAAAAGGAAGAAGAAAGAAACACTTGCATTTATATAGCGTCTTTCACGACCACCAGATGTCTCAAAGCACTTTACAGCCAATGAAGTACTTTTGGAGTGCAGTCACTGCTGTAATGTGGGAAACGCAGCTGCCAACTTGCGCTCAGTAAGCTCCCACACACAGCAATGTGATAATGACCCAGATAATCTGTTTTTAGTTATGTTGATTGAGGGATAAATATTAGCTGGGACAACGGGGATAACTCCTCTGCTTTTCTTCGAAATAGTGTCATGGGATCTTTTACATCCACCCGAGAGAGAAGACGGGGCCTCGGTTTAACATCTCATCCGAGAGATCTCCGACAGTGCAGTACTTCCTCAGCACTGCGCTGGAGTGTCAGCCTAGATTTATGTGCTCAAGGTCCTGGAGTGGGGCTTGAACCAACAACCTTCTGACTCAGAATATGCTGCCTGATATGTCCTTACTATACAGTACAAATGCACACGAAGTCCATGCTTGAGAGAAGGTCACTCTGTGACCAGCAACTTTTATTCCAGCACTGAAGTGATGAAGGTGGGTGGAGCTTCCCCTTCTATACCTGAAAGTCCAGGTTAGGAGTGCCTCGCACAAGTTCACCACCTAGTGGTCAATGTTCTCACAGTGTACAACTAGTCAGTTTATACATGGGTTACAATGACAGTTGAATACATGACATCACCTCCCCACCAAAGTCTTATTGGGATCACAGGTTAAGTCTCTCTGGTGGTTTATGCTCCCTTGTAGAGCGCCTGAGTTGGGGCTCCGGTTGTTGGGCGCTGGCCTGAGTGTCTGCTGTTTGCGGTGCCTCAGGCCTGTCCGGACTGCCCACAGTGACTGGGCTCTCCTCCACTTGGTTCCGGTGTTCGGTCACTTGTGGAGGAGTGAACTCTACATTGTGTTCTTCCTCTGCTTCTTCTATGGGGTTGCTGAACCTCCTTTTTGTTTGATCCACGCGTTTGCTGCAGATTTGTCCACTGGTAAATTTAACTACCAGAATCCTATTCCCCTCTTTGGCAATCACAGTGCCTGTGAGCCATTTAGGCCCTGCAGCGTAGTTCAGAACAAAGACAGGGTCATTGACATCAATACATCGCGTCCTCGCATTCCTGTCATGGTAGTCACATTGTGACTGGCGCCTACTCTCAACAATTTCTTTCATGGTAGGGTGTATAAGGGATAACCTGGTTTTGAGCATCCTTTTCATTAGCAGCTCTGCGGGTGGTACCCCTGTGAGCGAGTGTGGCCGGGATCTATTGGCCAACAGGAGGCGTGATAAGCGGCTTTGTAGGGAACCCCCTTGTATTCTGAGCATCCTCTGTTTGATTATCTGCAATGCTCGTTCCACCTGGCCGTTTGAGGCCGGCTTGAATGGTGCCGTTCTGACATGGTTAATACCATTTCCTGCCATGAAGTCCTGGAATTCAATGCTGGTGAAGCACGGGCCATTGTCGCTGACCAAGACGTCAGGTAGACCATGGGCGGCTAACATTGCCCATAGACTTTCTACCATGGCCAAGGATGTGCTTCATTTGAGAATGTCACACTCGATCCATTTGGAGTAGGCGTCTACTACAACCAAAAACATTTTTCTCATGAAAGGACCTGCGTAGTCCACATGGATGCACGACCATGGTTTGGCGAGCCAGGACCAGGGGCTAAGGGGGGCTTCCCTGGGCGCATTGCCCAGCTGGGTGCATGTATTGCACCTGTGAACACAAAGTTCCAGGTCTGCATCTATCCCTGCCCACCAAACGTGTGACCTGGCAATTGCCTTCATCATGACAATGCCCGGGTGCTCATTGTGGAGTTCTTTGATGAACATCTCTCTGCCCATCTGGGACATGACTACTTGGTTTCCCCATAGTAGGCAATTGGCTGAATTGAGAGTTCATCCTTGCGCCTGTGAAATGGTTTGAATTCCTCAGGGCATGCCCCATATGTGGCTGTCCAGTCCCCATTAAGGACACATTTCTTGACTAAAGACAGTAGCGGGTCTCTATTTGTCCAGACTTTGATCTGACGGGCTGTCACAGGTGAGCCTTCACTTTCGAAAGCTTCCACAGCCATGACCATCTCAGCAGCATGCTCGGTTGCCCCCTCGGTGGTGGCTAGTGGGAGCCTGCTTAGTGCATCGGCGCAGTTTTCAGTGCCCGGTCTGTGCCGAATTGTATAGTCATAGGCGGCTAACGTGAGTGCCCATCTCTGTATGCAGGCCGATGCATTTGCATTTATGGCCTTGTTGACGGCCAAAAGGGACGTTAGGGGTCTGTGATCTGTCTCCAGCTCAAATTTCCTGCCGAACAGGTACTGGTGCATTTTTTTACAGCATATACACACGCAAGCGCTTCCTTTTCTACCATCCTATAGCCCCGTTCTGCCTGGGACAGACTTCTGGAGGCATAAGCTACCGGCTGTAACTGACCCTTGACATTGACATGCTGCAACACACATGCGACCCCATAGGACGACGCGTCGCACGTTAAAACAAGTTTCTTAAATGGGTCATATATCGTTAACAAATTGTTGGAGCATAACAAATTTCGTATTCTATCAAAAGCCCTTTCCTGGCTGTCCCCCCAGACCCATTCACGACCTTTGCATAGGAGCATGTGTAGCGGCTCTAACAGCGTGCTCAATTTGGGAAGAAAGTTACCAAAATAGTTCAGGAGCCCGAGGAACGAACGCAGCTCCGTTGTGTTATGGGGTCTGGGTGCTCTCTGGATCGCTTCTGTTTTGGATGCAGTAGTCTGATCCCGTCTGCTGCTACCCTCATCCCCAGGAATTCTACCTCTGGAGCTAGGAAGACACACTTGGCCTTTTTCAGTCGCAGACCTACCCGGTCCAGTCTGTGTAGCAACCCCTCCAGGTTGCGGAGGTGTTCTTCAGTATCACAACCCGTGATGAGGATGTCATCCTGAAAAACCACTATCCTTGGAATCGACTTGAGGAGGCTTTCCATATTGCGTTGAAAGATCGCGGCGGCCGAGCGAATCCCAAACGGATATCTGTTGTACTCAAACAACCCCTTGATGGTCGTGATGGTGGTCAGCTTCTTCGACTCACTCGCCAGCTCCTGGGTCATGTAAGCTGAGGTTAGGTCCAATTTTGAAAAAAGTTTGCCACCGGATAGTGTCGCAAAGAGGTCCTCCGCTCTCGATAGCGAGTACTGGTCTTGGAGTGACACCCGATTGATGGTGGCCTTGTAATCACCACATATCTTGACCGACCCATCCACCTTGAGCACTGGCACAATCGGGCTCGCCCAGTCACTGAATTCGACTGCCGAGATGATGCCTTCCCTCAGCAGGCGGTCCAATTCGCCTGCTATCTTTTCCCGCATCACGTACGGCACCGCTCTGGCCTTATGGTGTACTAGCCTGACGTCCAGGTTTATGTGAATCACTACCTTGGTCCCCATGAAAATGCCAATGCCGGGTTGAAATAGTGAGTCAAATTTGTCCAGGACCTGTGAGCATGATACTCGCTCCACAGAAGAAATTGCCTTCGCCCCATTTCCAGTTCATGACAACCAGCCAACTCCTCCCCAGTAGTGCAGGACTGTCCCCCGGGATAATCCAGAGTGGCAACCATTCTCCGAATCTTTGTGGGTCACGACTACCGTGGCGCTGCCTAGCACCAGAATGATCTCCTTTGTATATGTCCGTAGCTGTGCTTCAATCGGCAATAATTTTGGCCTCCTGGCCTTCGACACCCACAACTTATTGAACTGTTTGATGCTCATCAGAGACTGACTGGCCCCTGTGTCTAGCTCCATTGATACTGGGATGCCATTGAGGAGCACTTTCATCATTATCGGTGGTGTCCTGGTATATGAACTGTATATGTGCTCCACATGAACTCGCTGAACTTCAGCTTCCAGCGATTTCCCCCAGTGTCCATTTGGCCCCGTCGGGCTTACATCGTCCCCGTCCTCCTTGGACATCAACCTGGCTGCAGGCTTCCTGCACATACGCGCCAAGTGACCGCTGATGTTGCAATTTCTGCAGGTGTATTGCTGATACCTGCAAGCTCTGGCTGTGTGTTTGCCTCCACACCTCCAACATGAGCCATTGTTGGAAACAAAAGGCCCATTACCAGTCGATCGTCTCTGACTGTCTGTGTAACTGTTTCTAAGCACACCATTAACAGGTGTTGATGGCCCCATTACTGGCCGCATTGTCCCTTGCAATGACATGAATCGCCGTTCAGCTAGCCATTGCCTCTGTTGAATTCCCCCTTTGGATTCGACCAAATGCTCGGGCATGTCCGATTGCCACTGTCTGCCTGGGGAACTGTGTGCCGCGTTAATAATGTTGACTCCCTGTCCATTTGCTGCCTTTAAACCAAGATTTTTGTCAAACATCATTCTGGTCTCTTCCTCCCCTGAGATAAATGTCTGGGCCATCAAAGCCGCTGTTTCCAGGGTCAAGTCTTTGGTCTCAATCAGTTTCCTGAAAACCTCAGCGTGCTCAATGCCCTCAATAAAAAAGTCTCGCAGAATCTCCGCTCTGCATGCATCTGGGAACTTACATAGGCTCGCCAGTCGCCGGAGGTCTGCCATGAAGTCTGGAACGCTTTGCCCTTCTCGCCGCCAGTGTCTCGCCATGTGCATGCTGCTCGCCGGTTTAAAGTGTTCCCCGATCAACTTACTGAGCTCTTCGAACGTCTTGTCCGCCAGCTTCTCTGGCGCTAGAAGGTCCTTCGTCAGGGAGTACGTCCTGGACCCACAAACCGTCAGGAGATGAGCCCTGCGTTTTTTCGGCCGAATCCTGTCCCAGCCATTCCTTAGTGATGAAACTTTGCTGTAGTCTCTCAGTAAAGTCGTCCCAATCATCACCATCACAGTACCTGTCGTCTGTTCTGCTAATGGCCATGCTCGCGTGGTTTAAATCCCAGTTTCTCGTCGCCAATGATATGTCCTTACTATACTGTATAAATGCACATGAGGCCCATGCTTGAGAGAAGGTCACTCTGTGACCAGCAACTTTTATTCCAGCACTGAAGTGATGAAGGAGGGTGGAGCTTCCCCTTCTATACCTGAAAGACCAGGTTAGGAATGTCTCGCACAAGTTCACCACCTAGTGGTCAATGTTCTCACAGTGTCCAACTAGTCAGTTTATACATGGGTTACAATGACAGTTAAATACATGACACTACCCACTGAGCCACAGCTGAGAGCTAGAGGAAGAGGAGCTGATATAATGAGAAGAAAGGGAGGCGTGTTTATAACGCAGATACCTGGAGTCCACTTGACCCTGTCCCAGGAGCTGAAGCCCATGACCCTCGTACACCTACACAGGGTGTGTCTGAACATATCTGCTTTCACGGGGGAAGCTTTTACAAAGTTAAACTATCTCCTCCAGGTTGACCTCCAGCTGAGATTTACCACAAGGACAGCCCTCCCCCGGGCTGTGAAGGTTACAACATTTTATGCAGATAGCTTCTTCCAAGTCACCATTAGTCATATTTGATGCATTGGTATTCCTATAAATCAAATGACAGAAGTCTTGTTTCCAGGAAAGCACTCTTTTCACCATCTCTTTGCAAAGGAACCAACTGCATATGAGCATGCTGGACCTTTTGATATGTTGATAGGGTGACATGAAGTACAGCAAGTAATTAGGAAGGCAAATGGAACGTTGGCCTTTATTGCAAAGGGATTGGAGTATAAAAGTAGGAAAGTCCTGCTACAACTTCGTTGGCAAGACCACACCTGGAATACAGTGTACAGTTTTGGAAGGAAGGATATACTTACATTGGAGGCAGTTCAGAGAAGGTTCACTAGGTTGATCCCTGAGATGAAGGGGTTGTCTTATGAAGAAAGGTTGAGCAGGTTGAGCCTGTACTCATTGGAGTTTAGAAGAATGAGAGGTGGTCTTATTGAAACATTTAAGATTCTGAGGGGTAGATGCAGAGAGCATGTTTCCCCCTCATGGGGAAATCTACAACTAGGGCGCATAGTTTCAGAATAAGGGGTCGCCCACTTAGAATGGAAATGAGGAGGAATTTCTTCTCTCAGAGGGTCGTGAATCTCATGAATTCTCTGCCCCAGAGAGCAGTGGAGGCTGGGCCATTGAATATATTTAAGGTGGAGATTGACAGATTTTTGAATGATAAGGGAGTCAAGGGTTATGGGGAGCGGGCGGGGAAGTGGAGCTGAGTCCATGATCAGATCAGCTATGATATTGAATGGCGGAGCAGGCTCGAGGGTCCAAATGGCCGACTCCTGCTCCTATTTCTTCTGTTCTTTCTTATTTAAGTAAGGTTCACGTGGAGCATAAACACCAGCATGGACGTGTTAATATAAGAACATAAATGCAGTGCAGTGTAAGTTTACCAGATTGATAACCGAACTTCAAGGGTTAAATAACGAGGAGAGATTACACAAACTAGGTTTCTATTCCCTGAAATTTAGACGGTTATGGGGTGATTAGATCAAAGCTTATAAGATACTAAGGGGGACTGATAGGGTAGAGCGAGAGAGAAACTATTTCTGCTGGTTGGGGATTCTAGGACTAGGGGGCATAGTCTAAAAATTAGAGCCAGGCAGTTCAGGAGTGAAGTTAGCAAACACTTCTACACGCAAAGGGTAGTAAAAGTTTGGAATTCTCTTCCGCAAACGGCAGATGATGCGGGATCAATTGTTAATTTTAAATCTGAGGTTGATAGGGTTTTGTTAACCAAATATATTAAGAGATATGGGCCAAAGACAGGTGTATGGAGTTAGGTCGCAGATCAGCCATGATCTCATTGAATGGCAGAACAGGCTCGAGGGCTTAAATGGCCTCCTCCTGTTCCCATGTTTTATGACAGGAACAGAATAATTCAAGTGAATATGCAGCACCCTTATTAGAGCCCCGCTGCCTTCATTTTGCGCCAATCCACCATTACTTGGAAGAACATCAAATGGATAGTTGGCTATGAGGGGACGAAGGATACTCATTGGTACCTTGGCGAATGCGCCCATTGAAAACCCCCAACAGCAGTGAAATGCAAGTTTAGCAATGCTCATCCAAGTTCTGGAAGAACACACCATCAGTGTTCTCGATCAGGCCAACATCCCCAGCATCGAAGCACCGACTGCACTCGACCAGCTCCGTTGGGTAGGCCACATTGTCCGCATGCCCGACAAAGACTCCCAAAGCAAGCGCTCTGTTCGGAACTCCTATATGACAAGCGATCTCCAGGTGGGCAGAGGAAACGTTTCAAGGACACCCTCAAAGCCTCCCTGATAAAGTGCAACATCCCCACCGACACCTGGGAGTCCCTGGCCAAATACCGCCCAAAGTGGAGGAAGAGCATCCGGGAGGGCGCTGAGCACCTCGAGTCTCGTCGCCGAGAGCATGCAGAAAATAAGTGCAGGCAACGGAAGGAGTGTGCGGCAAACCAGGCTCCCCACCCACCCTTGCCTTCAACCTGTGATAGAGACTATAAATCCCGTATTGGACTGTTCAGTCACCTGAGAACTCACTTTTAGAGTGGAAGCAAGTCTTCCTCGATTTCGAGGGACTGCCTATGATGATGCTGATTAGGTCAATCAGAGAGAAATATTACTAAGGTAAAAACAGAAAATGCTGGAAATACTCATCAGATCAGGCAACCTCTATGGAGAGAGAAACAGAGCCAACATTTCAGTCCGATGACCTTCAGTCAGAACAGGAATGTTACTGCACAGCGCTACACGTTGTCCTTATCCGCACCTGAAAGAAAGAAGAAGAAAGAAAGAGCTATATTTATATAGCACCTTTCATGACCACCAGACGTCTCAAAGCGCTTTACAGACAATTAAGTACTTTTGGAGTGTAGTCACTGTTGTAATGTGGGAAAAGTGACAGCCAATTTGCGCACAGCAAGCTCCCACAAACTGCAATGTGATAATGACCGGGTAATCCGTTTTTTTGATTGAGGGATAAATATTGGCCAAGACACCGGGGAGAACTCCCCTGCTCTTCTTCGAAATAGTGCCATGGGATCTTTTACATCCACCTGAGAGAGCAGACGGGGCCTCAGTTTAACGTCTCATCCGAAAGATGAAACCTCTGACAGTGCAGCGCTCCCTCAGCACTGCACTGGGAGTGTGAGCCGAGATTATATGCTCAAGTCCCTGGAATGAGACTTGAACCCAGAAATTTCAGACTCAGAGGCAAGGGTGCTACCCATTGTAGCATGACTCAATTCCTCCTCCCTCCCCTCACCACCCCAAGTCCATTGCACCACATAAGAATATAAGAACATAGGAATTAGGAACAGGAGTAGGCCATCTAGCCCCTCGAGCCTGCTCTGCCATTCAATAAGACCATGGCTGATCTGGCCGTGGACTCAGCTCCACTTACCCGCCCGCTCCCCGTAACCCTTAATTCCTTTATTGATTAAAAATCTATCTATCTTTGACTTGAAAACATTCAATGAGCTAGCCTCAACTGCTTCCTTGGGTAGAGAATTCCACAGATTCACAACCCTCTGAGAGAAGAAATTCCTTCTCAACTCGGTTTTAAATTGGCTCCTCTGTATTTTGAGGCTGTGCCCCCTAATTCTAGTCTCCCCGACCAGTGGAAACAACCTCTCTGCCTCTATCTTGTCTATCCCTTTCATGATTTTAAATGTTTCTATAAGATCACCCCTCATCCTTCTGAACTCCAACGAGTGAAGACCCAGTGTACTCAATCTATCATCATAAGGTAACCCCCTCATTTCTGGAATCAGCCTAGTGAATCGTCTCTGTACCCCCTCCAAAGCTAGTATATCCTTCCTTAAGTAAGGTGACCAAAACTGCATGCATGCAGTACTCCAGGTGCGGCCTTACCAATACCTTATACAGTTGCAGCAGGACCTCCCTGCTTTTGTACTCCATCCCTCTCGCAATGAAGGCCAACATTCCATTTGCCTTCCTGATTACCTGCTGCACCTGCAAACTAACCTTTTGGAATTCATGCACAAGGAGGCACCGGAGGGACTGGAGTGCATCATCACGCCCGGCAACCAAATTTTAATTTGATTTTACGTTTTAAAGTTTAATTTGTTTTAATTGCCGGTGCTTTTAGTGTCCCCCTTCCCTTTTATAGGGGGCACTGGGGAAAATTGTGATTTTAGTGCCCAAAAAAAAACCAAAAAAAAAAAGAAAAACACAAAAAAAAAAACCAAAAAAAAGGGGGGAAAAAAGGGCCTTGAAAATGTCTGGAGTGTCACCCAGGTCGGGTGGCACCATTTATTGTTTTTATGTTTTCACAGGTGAACTCAAAAGAGTTTCATGCACAAGGACCCCCAGGTCCCTCTACACCACAGCATGTTGTAATTTCTCCCCATTCAAATAATATTCTCTTTTACTGTTTGTTTTCCCAAAGTGGATGACCTCACACTTTCCGACATTGTATTCCACCTGCCAAACCTTAGCCCATTCGCTTAACCTATCCAAATCTCCTTGCAGCCTCTCTGAGTCTTCTACACAACCCGCTTTCCCACTAATCTTAGTGTCATCTGCAAATTTTGTTGCACTACACTCTGTCCCCTCTTCCAGGTCATCTATGTATATTGTAAACAGTTGTGGTCCCAGCACTGATCCCTGTGGAACACCACTAACCACCGATTTCCAACCGGAAAAGGACCCATTTATCCCGACTCTCTGCTTTCTGTTCACCAGCCAATTCTCTATCTATGCTAATACATTTCCTCCGATGCCGCGTACATTTATCTTCTGTAGTAACCTTTTGTTTGGCACCTCATCGAATGCCTTTTGGAAATCCAAATACACCACATCCATCGGTACACCTCTATCCACCATGCTCGTTATATCCTCAAAGAATTCCAGTAAGTTAGTTAAACGTGATTTCCCCTTCATGAATCCATGCTGCGTCTGCTTGATTGCATTATTCCTATCTAGATGTCCCGCTATTTCTTCCTTAATGATAGTTTCAAGCATTTTCCCCACTACAGATGTTAAACTAACCGGCCTATTGTTACCTGCCTTTTGCCTGCCCCCTTTTTTAAACAGAGGCGTTACATTAGCTGCTTTCCAATCCGTTGGTACCTCCCCAGAGTCCAGAGAATTTTGGTAGATTATAATGAATGCATCTGCTTTCACTTCCGCCATCTCTTTTAATACCCTGGGATGCATTTCATCAGGACCAGGGGACTTGTCTACTTTGAGTCCCATTAGCCTGTCCAGCACTACCCCCCTAGTGATCGTGATTGTCTCAAGGTCTTCCCTTCCCACATTCCTGTGGCCTGCAAATTTTGGCATGGTTTTTGTGTCACCACTATCCTGACTGAGGTCCTTGAGCACACGTCAGGGGTTGAACCTCAGACATCTTGTTGATTTTACCAGCTGAGTCATCCAAGCTGAACTTTAGATGTGTTTTGGTTGACCGAGCGGGGCTTCACCAATGGCTGCAGGCTAGTAAGTATCTGCCCTTGGTGTTTCCGCAGTCTTACGGGAATTCTTGGCCGCTGTTCCTTCACTGACAGCTCTGCTCATTTACCGCTTTCAGTGATGTCAAGACAACGCCTGAGGGATTACCTCTGTGAACTGAGCCACGAATCCAAGAACACCTGCAAGTTGAAAGACCTCACCCACTGAAGGTGCTATTGTTGAAAGATATTGGCCCAGAAATCCCAGCCTCCCTGGGTCCGTACGGAGTGTGTACGGACCCGGGAAGGTATCGCAAAAGCCAGTTTTCAGCGCACAATGCGCATACGGCAAAAACACGTTTTTTCCGATCTGTCAAGCAGATCTTCTGGATCCCCACAGCCAGAACATTCGCATGGGCAAGACTACGGTATTTGCCCATGTCTTACCCAGCAAATGTCCTGAAAACTCTTGCGCCTGATAAAAGCAGGTGCATAGCCCACTTTTACCAGCATAAGAGTTTTAAAACATACAAAAACATTGTAAAATAAAATTTAAAAAGCACATTTTAATGTCAAAAACCCTGCCCACTGAGGCAAGTTTATTTTAAACCATAATTAAAAATCTTAGAATAAAAATTTGGATTTTTTTTTTAAAGACATTATTAACTTTAATTTAAATTAATCTTAAATAGGTGATGTATTTTTTCTATTTTTTATTGGTGTTTGAGGGGGGTGGGGAAGGGGGGTCCTACTTACAGAGTTCCCATTATTATGAATGAGAAAATACTTTACCTGGATTGGCTGCCCAGTGCCACGTGACTCCAATCCAGCTCTACAACTGTCCCGACGTGCACGCGTTGTGATGCGCATGGAGAGGAGGCCTCAGGATCGGGATTGCTGGTGGGCACAGCAGGAACAGATAGGTGCGCATCTTTTCTTACCATTTTCTGTTGTGCGCCCATGGGAAGCAGTGCAGTGGGATTTCAGGGCCAATGTAAAGTCAGTGGAGATAGTGTTTATATTTAGTTAAATAAAAAAAGAAAGACTTGCATTTATATAGCGCCTTTCACGATCGCAAAATGCTTTATAGCCAATGAAGTGCGAATCGTTGTAATGTAGGAAACGCAGCAATCAAATTGAGCTCAGCAAGCTCCCACAAACAGCAAAGGAATAAATTACCGGATATCATTTTTTTTTAGTGATGTTGGTTGAGGGATAAATATTGAGTATGACACTGCGGAGAACTCACATGTGCCTCTTGAAATAGTCTGATGGGGTCTTTTACGTCCAGAGGGTGGACATCTGTTTAACAATTCATCCAAAAGATGCCACCTCTGATAGTGCAGCACTTCCTCCTTATTGCGCTGGGGGTGTCAGCCTGGATTAAGTGCTCAATGCTGGAGTGGAACAATGAACCCTCCACCTTCTGACTCAGAAACAGGAGCGCCATACACATTCAGTCCCCTTTAGGCAACAGACTGGGCGCCAAGCCTCTGTTGCCACTTACAGAATCGTTTCCAAAGTCAACTTTGGCCAAGAGGACTGAGCATCAGCTGGAGTGTGTTGGTGAGCAATCCTATCCATTCATTCCTGTGGTATTGTCTGAGCAACAATAAGAACTTGTATTTATATAGCGCCTTTAACGTAGTAAAATGTCCCAAGGCGCTTCACAGGGGTGTTACAAGAGAAACAAATTAAATTGACACCAAGGCACACAAGAAGAAATCAAGGCAGATGACCATAAGCTTTTTAAGGAGCATCTCAAAGGAGGAAAGAGAGGTAGAGAGACGGAGAGGTTTAGGGAGCATCTTAAAGGAGGAAAGAGAGGTAGAGAGACGGAGAGGTTTAGGGAGCGTCTTAAAGGAGGAAAGAGAGGTAGAGAGACGGAGAGGTTCAGGGAGAGAGTTCCAGAGCTTGGGGCCCAGGCAACAGAAGGCACGGCCACCAGTGTTTGAGCGATTATAATCAGGGATGCTCAGGAGGGCAGAATTTGAGGAGTGTAGATATCTCGGGGCGTTGTGGGGCTGGAGGAGATTACAGGGATAGGGAGGGGCGAGGCCATGGAGGGATTTGTAAACAAAGATGAGAATTTTGAAATGGAAGCGTTGCTTAACCGGGAGCCAATGTAAGTCAGCGAGCACAGGGGTGATGGGTGAGCGGGACTTGGTGCGAGTTAGGACATGGGCAGCCGAGTTTTGGATGACCTCAAGTTTACGTAGGGTAGAATGTGGGAGGCCAGCCAGGAGTGCGTTGGAGTAGTCAAGTCTAGAGGTAACAAAGGCATGGATGAAGGACAGGTTTATTAAATGATTTTCAAAGCAAGAAAATGCGTATCAGACAGACACCATTAAAAGACCAATTCATATTCTCGGCTGGTTGATTAGAATCTACTAACTCCATACTTGTGGAATCGTTGAGTGCAGAGAAGGACTGCAGTATAATTAACTTCAGTTTTAATATCTTGGATAGATCTTGATGAATTTCATTCTTCATTGCAATCTGCAGGCTTTAATCTCAACTGATGAGCTCAACACGTCTTGATGGATCAAGTAGACAATGATTGCTCATTTCCCGCTTGCACTCATTTTCTGGCCACCTCGTCACTTACTGTCACAGAAGGAGGCCATTCAGCCCATCATGCCTGTGCCGGCTCTTTGATAGAGATTTCCAACTAGTCCCAGTCTCCCCGCTCTTTCCCCATAGCCCTGCACATATTTCCCCTTAAAGGGTATATCCATTTTCCTTTTGAAAGATACTCCACCCCCCCTTTTCAGGCAGGCGTTCCAGACCATAACTCGCTGCCTGAATTTTTTCTCATCGCTCCTGTTGTGTATGAAGAAAGAGTCAGACCGAACACTGTGAGCTCAAAGTAAATGTGACCGTAGTCTTTTATTGCAGGTATCCAGAGTGCCTCTCCAACCTGTGAAGCCTCCTTAAATACCTGTTCTCACAAGGGATTGTGGAATCCCTTGGGGCTCTAGAGGATGAGCCCTCTGGTGGCTGTACAGAGTAAATACAGGTCTATATATGTAACAGCTCCCCTCTGGTTCCATTGCCAATTACCTTAACCAGAGGGCGCAGCTTTAATGACCCTTCTGCCACACTTTTTCCTTATTTACTCTATCAAAACTCTTCATAGTTTTGAACACCTCTATCAAATCTCCCCATAACCTTCACTGCTCTAAGGAGAACAACCCCAGCTTCTCCACGTAACTCGTCTTTCACCCCTGCTACCATTCTAGTCAACCTCTGACCCTTCCTAAGACTTGGCTAACCTTCCTAAAGAGCGGCGCCCAGAATTGGCAACAACATTCCAGCTGAGGCCCGCCCAGTGTCTTGAAAAGGTCGAACATAACTTCTTGGCTTTTGACTCTATGGGCTGGATTTTCCCGTCTTTTGCCGCCTCTGTTTGCGCCCCGGAGGGGCGGTAATGGCGGCGGGGATGGTTCCCGGGCAGGCGGCCAGTTCCCAGATGCCGGTTTTGCGGGTGGTGTGGAGCAGCACCGCCCGGGAGCGTCAAGCCGGCGTGCAAGGCGCCCCCCCTCCACCGGTTTCGACAGCGCTTCGATTTTGAATTGGCGCTGAGCCTCGAGCACCCTGTAGCGCCCACTAGTGGGAACGCCTGGAACACCGGGCGGTCAGAGCTGTCCCGGCAGCGGTGAGTGACGTCAGTAATGAATGAGGTAAGTTTGATTGTTTTGTTTATTTTTATCTTAGCGATTTACCCGAATGTGGGGTGGGAAGCGTCTTGGTAATGTTTCTTGTGTGTGTTTTGTGCCGATTTTTTTTCTTCTTCAAACAAGTCTCTCTTCGGGCGCTCCGAGACCAGCTCTTTAACTCGGGTATTTCACTTGCACAGCCGGCCCAGCGCCCTGAGAGAGGCAGGAATGCCTCGCTTGGCGCCCCGCCCATACTCAGGGCCCAGCTGGTGAATTCTGTGGCTGAGGACACAAACCATTTCCTGGGCCCAAACTTTACCGCCACGCCGCCATTAACGCCCCGGAATAACCAGAACTGAAAACCCAGCCCCATGCCTCTATTTATAAAGCCCGGGATCCCAAAAGCCCTTTTTAGCAGCCTTCTCAACTTGTCCTGCCATCTCCAACTGCGACTGAAAAGCACAGCCCTGAGAATACTGGGCGAGGAAAAGACCCAGCTTCACTAGTCTATTAGTCAAATAGCCCACCATGAAGAATACCCTCGTGGGCGAGGTGCCAGGGCTTTCCGTGGGCATCACACCCCAGCAAAAGGTCAATGTCCACATAACACTCGCCTCACTTCACGGTGATTCTGTGCACGCTGAGCATTTTGAGACACTTTTGAGGGATGACAGGAGCAAGGATATCAATGCAATTTTCTTTCTGTGTTGCAGGAAAGGAGAGCATGGTGGAGAAATGGAAATGAAATGGCCAGGGAACAAAAGCAAACACTTAAGGGGGAGAAATTCGTGTGGTTTGTGCCACACGTTGGCACCACAAGATGGCGGTAAAATGCCGTTGACAGCTGAAACGACACCTGATGCTGATTTCAGCGCTGCACACCATGTCGGTGGGGCCAATGGCGCTGCCGGTAAACTCGGTCGCCGGGGACCTCGCCATCATGGAGATTGTGACGTCAGTGAGTGTGCAACGCTCACTGGATGCCCGATCTCCAACATTGGATTTAGCCACTTACCTTAATGGCAGATCAGAACAGCGACAGGGAGAGCTGATGTCTACCAGCAGTAAGCAGACTGCACCAGTGATAGTTAAAGGCAGAACATTCCCAATCAGCTGTACCTGGCAGGGCTTTGCACTTTCACTGACTGTTTGCGACTTCCTGCAACTGAAACAGCTCTCTTTAGTTATTGCAAGATTTTTTGGTGACAGGAAGTGTTCGTTCAAGTGCAAAAAGACACTCATTATTTGTCGAAGGCTTCTGCTCACATTTCTCACAGATACGGGAGCTGTGGGATTGTGGGATTACATCAGGAGGATGACGAGGCAGAGGAGGATGAGGAGGAGGACGAGGAGTTGGAGGATGAGGAGGAGGAGGAGGAAAAGGAAGATGAGGACGAGGAGGAGGAAGACGAGGAGGAGGAAGATGAGGAGGAGGAGGAGGATGAGGAGGAGGACGAGGAGGAGGACGAGGAGGAGGACGAGGAAAAGGAGGAGGAGGAGGAAAATGAGGAGGAGGAGGACGAGGAGGGAGTGGAGGACGAGGAGGCAGAGGGCGAGGAGGCAGAGGATGAGGAGAAACAGGAGGGAGGGCAGAGGCAGCAAGACAATCGGCTTTCCGGACGGACTGTCCGTGACCGGATCATCAGACTCTGATTCGCATGAATGAAGTCCCAGATCCCCGTAGCTCACCACATCCCCATCATACCATCCCTGTCTCACACCATAACACAGTGTCCTCCTGTGTGCAAAGCTGAAATGAGAGAGACCACAAAATATTCCAAACACACCTAATACATGTATCTATAAACATATCACATGAATTCCATTAACTAATAACCCTGGTGACTGCCATAGTTGAATAACTGTCATTGTGTGCAAGATGTGAGATGTGGGTGTGAGTGTTGCTAGGTCGAGAGTTTTGGTGGCTGAGTGCTGGGGGTGTGGTGCCTGGGACCAGGATTCGATAATCAACTGCCAGCCCAGTGAAGTCAGTCAGCTGCCACGGGGCAGCCAGGGACCAAGCCCGCATTGTCCCTAATTGCCCCTTGAGAAGGTGGTGGTGAGCCGCCTTCTTGAACCACTGCAGTCCGTGTGGTGAAGGTGCTCCCACAGTGCTGCTGGGGAGGGAGTTCCAGGATTTTGACCCAGCGACGATGAAGGAATGGCCGATATCTTTCCAAGTCAGGATAGTGTATGACTTGGAGGGGAACGTGGAGGTGGTGGTGTTCCCATGCGCCTGCTGCCCTTGCCCTTCTAGGTGGTTGTTTTGGATCAATAATAATAGATCCAAGTTCGGGATCTGGATGAATGTTAAATAAGAGACAAGACAAATGAAGTAAAGATAAAACACCGTTTACTGAGAGAAGAGAAACATAATACAGATTATGAAGAAAAGAGAAGTATGATAAGATGCAACAAAGCCCACAGCCTTCGGCCCGTCGAGAACTCCGCAACGGCGGCTGGTCAGGAGCCTTGGGGGTCCCGGCACCGCTCGCGAATCACGGTCCAAGGTGAAGTTCAAAGAGCTACTGGACAGTTCCGTTCCTTTATACTATTGAATAAACATGGGTGCATGTGGCTTACGGCCAACTCCTAATCTGTAAGGTCCCAGTTGTTCTTCCACAAAGCATGAGACCTCGAGGCGCCGACCGTCCCATAAACAAGATGGTGTGCGCATCAAGGTCTCTCTCTCTCTCTCTCTCTCTCTCTGCATCAACAACATTCCACAAGGCATGAAGCAGAAACACACTGTAAATGTCGGAATATCATCATTAACCCTATGTGATTAACCCTATACAATATAATCCACCCTTGATATTTAGACATTCTAAGTAATATAATCGAGTTGAAGGCGTAATGCATCAATTACACGTTGAGTATGCGCAAGCAACGCCCGCAATCTACACCAAAGAATACATACAACAGTAATATCAGTAATAATGCGACGAGTAAAACAACGATAGGATGTATTAACAGCTTCAAAGCGGCCGATGTTTTTGGGGACCATCCGTAAAAGATGTTCCACCAATGGTGTATCGTAAGGTCGGTGACCGTTGTCGCAACTCTGACCAAGGCGCCTTCACTGTAACTCATAGCAACTTGCAGAGTATGAAGAGTATGCCCTCGTTTGCTCAATTCATCAGTGACCTTTTGATTATCTTTTAGATATTGAGCTAAACGAGTTAGGTCTATAGTGGGAGGAAGGTTCGTAATGCCTAGGACGGTGCGATGGCGCACAACATTTTTCCATCGTCCCAATCGATATGACCTTTTAGAATGAAGGTCATATATGGTATTCACATCTTTAAAGCAAGCATTTAGAGATAAATGGGATAGACACTAGTAATACAAACATAATTCTGTCAGATTTCATGTAAAATTGTATCATTGTATGGTACAAGTGTCCAAATACATGTTCCCGCTGTATGCTGAAGGGAGCATGGTTCAAACACAGGTGTGTGCAAAGGACACACCATACCGAAAGGCCATATTTGACAATCTTGAGCTCGGTGAGTTCTATTGCTAGCATCAATCCATCCACCCTTGAACTCGGGTACCCACAGATTTTGGCCATACAGGTGGGGAAGCACTATAAACTGGCACCAAATGTTAGTTTTTGTGATATTGACTATTCTCATAGTAAAGTTACACCCCTGGTCATCACAATGTGTATGTTGCATATCAGGTTTTACCCCTATATTTCTGTTGCCGAAGTGGAATATTTTGCTCCAACTATCTGCAAGCCCTGACGTGGTAATATGTTCTAACTCGGCCCTTAATAGTTGCCGGGTTACTTCTTCAAACATGCATTGGGTGTGATGACCTAATTCTTGTTGTCGCCCGATGACACTCCCTATCTCTTGAATAGTTTTATCTTTGTGTTCCCATCGCATTACGTCTGACAGCTAACTAGAAAACATCTGTCCTGTGAGACCTCTGCCCCATGCATTTCGCAATCGAATTGCATCTCCAGTGAGTCTCCCTACCTTTTGTATTTTGTTTTGTAAGGTCTCGATATCCATAGAGTTTAATGCTCCTATTCCTGTTCCTATGCCTCCTAATATTGTGGCTAATATATCACGCCTTTGTCTCACTAATGTTTTCAGATTTGCTTTAATTGTTGTTATATTACAAGTGTCAGACGGCTTGTCCGCATACCGGACTTGTAGTGTGAGATTTAATATTGGTGGGGATGTAAGCACAGGTGTACATGTAGAGTATAGTCATTGCAAATGATCCATGGGGCTCTCAGAATGCTTAACTACAGGCATTGACCAAAAGTGGCCCATAATTCCCTTACCAGTGATTACGGAGGCATTTGTACATCCATACCATAGAGACGCATTTAACTTAATTTCATCTGACATAGTGTCATTGCTTGACGTAATGTTGTGGGCCCAACTCCTTAACCATGTGACGTTGTGCAATAACGACACATTGGAGTGCACATTGCATATCATTGTCATATCTTTTAGCCACTTGATTGATAACGCGATGCTGGCCCACGTGCTTACTGTTAATAGCACCTGTCCTGGGCCTCCCCAGTACCCGCATGCGTCATAAGTGATGCTCCAGTGTCCTATAGTGCAGGCTTGCCCGGAAGGACAGGTAAAATTATCTTGCATACGATCAGTGTTAGCTAACCGCCACCCTATATGGCCATCCCATGCTGTGTTTGAGGATGGAAGTAGCACAGTCACAGATAACGAGACACAGAGACTTGCCAGCACGAGTTGGTAAGTCACCATTTTGGGCAGAATTCCTGTGGGAGGAAGCATAAGTATATTAATTCAGCCCCGTTTAGTCAATTTACCCTTGTCAACACAGAGAGGAATATCTTGACCAGTCAGGAGCACCCAATAAGTGTTTCCTTCTCCTTTCGCTAAGATTTCCCCTTGGTTGTAAGGGTTTCTGGGGGTACTGCACCCACACTTTTCCTCCTTCACAAACTGTCCTGAGTCAGATTTTCTTTTTCAATAGTAGGGACACTAACTTTGCCTAACATGTGGCTTATGGGAGATCCCCCCGCAATGGTCAGTGATTCAGATTGCACACTGCTTGTGGTAAGACCTTTAACCACCCTTGCAATGTGTTCGTGGGAGTTAATATTTTAATCTGTTGCTTAAGTAGTCCATTCATGCATTCTATTAACCCTGCAGCTTGCGGATAGTAAGGTATGTGAAACATCCAATAGATCCCGTTGTCTACCGCCCACTGTTGCACTGTTTGACCTGTGAAGTGCGACCATTATCGGACTGTACTTCTGCTGGCTCACCGTAGTATGTGATTAGATTCTCCAGTCCTTTAATCATACTTTGTTGATTCATTTTAGTCACTGGATAAGCTATCAAAAGTCCAGAATAGGTATCAACAGCAGTGAGCAAATATTGGAACCGTTGTTGCAATGGTAAAGGTCCTACATAATCAACTCGCCATATTTGTGCTGGTTGAGTCCCTCTCTTAATATGGGCACCGGGTTGTTGATGTAGGGAAAAATGTTTCACCTTTTGACAAATTTCACAGGTGTTTATGATCTGTTTCACACCGTCCGTAGTCAAATGTAACCCCCTATTTCGTGCCCATTGTATTGTACCCTGAATGCCCAAATGTCCAGATTTGTGGTGGGCCCACTTGCCTATGCCATATTCTTCCTCTTCCGTCTCTTTGACAGCCCATACCCGGGCTATATTATCAACGGTGTTATTATATTCAGAGGTCTTTGAAGTGTTTTTCATGTGAGCGTCCACATGATCTACAGTTATTTTCATCTTCTGGACTTTGGACCATATTTGTTCCCATAGGTGCTTTCCCCACAAGTTTTTCCCAGTTATTTGCCAGTTATGTTCATGCCAGTTTCGCATCCAGCTCGCCATGCCATTGGTTACTGCCCATGAGTCAGTATATATGTGTACTTGTCGCTGTTCCTCTTCTAACGCAAGGACTACAGCGGCTAGTTCTGCTAGCTGGCTGGAGCCTCCCACGCCCTCATCATGCACAATTGTCTGGGTTTTTGGACTGAAGGCAGCGGCTCGCCATCGCCGAAGGCTATTTCGCCAGACCGCTGAGCCATCTGTGAACCAGGCATGGCTACGTTCTTCAGGTGTTAACTGTTCAAAAGGCACTCCCCAGGAGATCGGTGACTCTTTGGTTAAACTGACAGACGACTGCGTAAGTTCACTCTCAGCTGTTTGTGGGTATTCAGCCACATGTTCATGTAATTGGGTGATTCCTTCTTTTCCTCTACTTGCTCTGTCTGCGATATACTATTTCCAGAGCACCATGGAGCTTTGCTGCGCTCGCCCGACCTTGTGTGTCTCAGTTTTATTCGTGGGGGTGGCCATTTCTTGAATTTTATTCTTCACAGGCTCGGGTATGATGCGCTCACCCTGAGACCATTGGATCCCCAGAAACTGGACAGTCTGGCTAGGGCCCTGCACCTTCTTCGGATTTATCTCCCAGCCCCTGTCTCGCATGTGTTGGACTAAAGTAGCTAGGGCTTCTGACACCACTGCCTCGGTGGGACCTCTTATTAGTACATCATCGATGTAGTGTGCCAGTGAGACATTAGGAGCCAACGTGCACATGTCCAGGTCCCGGGCCACCAATCCGTGGCATAGTGTAGGGCTATGTAGGTAACCTTGAGGTAGGCGTTTAAACGTGTATTGCCTCCCTTCCCAAGTGAATGCAAACTGGTCCTGGGATTCTTCTACTATTGGAATGGAGAAAAAGGCATTGGCCAGGTTGATTACCGTATACCACTCCGCACCTTCTTCAGACAGCCGCTCTGTTATAGTTACTACATCTGGGACAGCGGTTGCCAGGGGCGGGGCAAATTTGTTCAGTTGTCGGTAGTCCACAGTCATCCTCCAACTTTTGTCGGGTTTCTGCACAGGCCAAACAGGGCTATTGTAGGGGGACACCACATGTCTAATGATACCCGCCTCCAAGAGCTCTTGTATGGTTTCCCCTATTTCTTTGTGTCCCCCAGGTATTCGGTACTGTTTCATAGTCACTATACGCGATGGCCGTGGTATTACAACTGGTTCCCCCTTTGCTTCCCCTGCAATCTCAGTGATCGCCCGTATCCCGAATGAGAATCGCCCAAACGAGGTGTTGTGTGATGTTCCCTTTAAAAGGTCCATCCCAATAATATGTTCCTTTACTGCCGATATTAAGACCGTTACCCAGCGCGGAGGCCCATTTCCCAACACCATTCTGACAGTTGTTCGGACAGCGACTGTTTCTGCCCCTCCGAACCCATTAATCATCATACGGGTCCCTGTGTGTTTCCTCGGATTTCCATGGATAATAGTAACTTCTTCCCCTGTGTCTCGTAAAGCAACATCTCTTTGTATGTCCCCACCCTCCCCCCCGCCAATGTATCGTAATCGGAATGTGTAGCCTCAGATCCCCGGGATCTTGGGTTGATGTGGTTCTAACGGGGAGTACTCCCGGATCCCGGCCACACCCCTAGTCGAGGGGATTACTAGCCTTCCACAGCTCTTCTACCTTGGGGTATAGACTAGCGGGAGGTGGTTTCTCTGCATCCGCAGACTTATCTCTATCCGACTTAGTCTCCCTTACCTCCCCCCTTTCACCCTTCCCTGTTCCCGGGACGCAGTATTGCTTCCACATAGAATACATCGTTCCTATTGAGATTCCATCAATTTTTTTCTTGGGGACCCCTGCTTTCAGTAAAGCCGCGAACATGTCCCTGCGCGTAATTCTTTTTTTCATCTTTTCTGACTCTGTACCTTTCCCAGAGGTCGAACCTTGTCGCTGGTCTCAATCCCCCTCTACATTAGCCGTTCTCGACTCTCTCATCAGCCTGCTCCGCATTCCTACCGTAAAGAGCTCCTGATCTGGTCCCCCCATATGGTTGGTGATATATTCCTTCCTGTGTTGCCATGTTGCGCACCCTCCTCCATAGTATTCCAAGGTTTTACCTCCCCTTCCCAATCAACGGCAGAGGGATATTTTTGCTGACCCCTATAGTAACCATGTCCCATAGCGAACCTGTGCCCCGGACATTCCGTAGCACTGCTGTGATATGGTGGTCCATAGTCACAGTCCCCATTTTTGTTAACTCTTCGGGGTTAAGTATTATGCCTGATGCTCCCTGGTCCCAAATCCGGGTTAGCCATTCTGACAATGATTCCCCGGGTTTTTGGTGAAATCGAGACCCTATTTCTTGTAACTCACGAGTGGTGAAGTCACGCACCCCTCTAGTGTTTACCGGCTGTTCCCCATCTTGTTATTTCATCTTATTTGTCATAAGGGGTCTAGCTTCCGTGCTCGGAGCGTATGGGGGAGGGTCGTTAGTTTCCTCCCGTTCCCCCCTCAACATCTGTCAACTCATATTCTGAGTCAGAGGAGTACCAGATGCCTCCGTCCCAACGAGCCGGATCCCAAGTGGGTCCAGCTACCAATGCACGTACCTTTGACCGATCTATCTGTAATTTCCGTCGTCTGGCTTTCTTTTTATTTTGTACTGTCGCCAGACGGCATATTAAAGTTTCTGATTGTTCATGAACTTTGTCCGCCCGCTCTTGTGCAGTGCGGACCGCTTCAGTCAGAGTCGAGTTTTGACTTTCCAAAACCTTAACAGCTGTTTTTAACTGTCGGTTTTCTGCCTCACTTTCCTTAAGTTGTTTACACATCGCCCTTAATGCTGTCAACAAAATCCATCCCATTTGTGGGGGACTATTTTTCTCCTGTGAGAAGCCCACTTCCTCCAGGAGAGACAGTACCGTGTGGGGTACGGCTCTATCTTTGCTCTGTTCCAATAACTGCATTTCCCAATGTTGCGGGGGTCCAAACCGGGCTAGCACATTGGCAAGAGAGCCAAAACCCTCATCCCTCGTGCTCCACCCTGGTATTCTATACTTCTCTCCCGCAGGAGGAGACTGCTTCTTGTCTTTGCTCTTAAACATTTTTCCAGATCCTGTTCGTGACGCCAAAATGTTTTGGATCGATAATAATAGATCCAGGTTCGGGATCTGGATGAATGTTAAATAAGAGACAAGACAAATGAAGTAAAGAATAAGATACCGTTTACTGAGAGAAAAGAAACATAATACAGAGAGCAAAGAAAAGAGAAGTATGATAAGATGCAACAAAGCTCACAGCCTTCGGCCCGTCGGGAACTCCGCAACAACGGCTGGTCAGGAGCCTTGGGGGTCCCGGCACCGCTCGCGAAGCACGGTCCAAGGTGAAGTTCAAAGAGCTACGGGACAGTGCGGTTCCTTTATACTATTGAACAAATCATGGGTGCATGTGGCTTATGGCCAACTCCTAATCTGTAAGGCCCCAGCTGCTCGTCCACAAAGCATGAGACCTCGAGGCGCCGACCATCCCATAACCAAGATGGTGTGCGCATCAAGGTCTCACTCTCTCTCGCTCTCTCTGCATCAACAACATTCCACTTGAAGCAGAAACACACTGTAAATGTCGGAATATCATCATTAACCCGATGTGATTAACCCTATACAATACAGTGGTAGAGGCCATGGGTTTGGGAGGTGCTGCTGAAGAAGCCTTGGCGAGTTGCTGCAATGCATCTTGTCGATGGTACACACTGTAGCCACGGTGCGCCGGTGGTGGAGGGAGTGAATGTTGAAGGTGGTGGATGAGGTGCCATTCAAGTAGGCTGCTTTGTCCTCGATGGTGTCGAGCTTCTTGAGTGTTGTTGATTTTGACTTTTGGACAATGGAACGATGACCGCTCAAGATCCCTCCTGTGATTTTTAGGCTCCAGCCTCATTTAAATCTGAGCCAAAAAGACATCCCCTGTGGTACAGTTTCAGCTCGTCAGATCAAGGCCTCAAGACCGGGCCTGGCTGGTTATGTTGTGGGGGGGGGTGTGTGCGATCGTGGATGGTGGGGTTCTGGGGGAGAGCGGGGGGCAGCACACCTTATCCCCCGGGTCCTAAAAACATAATTTACTGCTTACCCTTTGCTGGGCCTCCAGACCAGTTCCAAACTAAAAGAGCAATTGAGATCCTATTTACCTCAGGTTACGTTTACTTCTAATACCAGATTTCTGATTGGTCACCTCGGAGGACAAGAACTGATTTCTGATTGGTCACCTGGAGGACGAGCCCTGATTTCTGTTTGGTCCCCTTGGAGGAAAAGACACACCCAGCAGTTTCTTTGGAATGTGTAAGTTGATTCTCCCTGCCGAAGTAATCAATTAATTTGTAAAGTGTAATTCGAGCCATTCTGACAGCCAGGCTCCTAACATAACAGAGCTCACCGAGATCATAAAGGGCTCACCCTCACGGGTTAAGACCTTCTCCCACCCCCCAAACAAGTTCCTGCCCTCCCCCCCCCCCCCCAACAACGTCCTCACACCCCCCGAGTTTCTGAACTTTTCCCTCCCAACAAGTTTCTGACCACCTCTCTCCCCAAGTTCCCCTCCGATCCTTTCTCTTTCCCCTTCAATCCTCTCTCCCTCATCTCGCTCTCTCCCTTCTCTCTGTTCTCTCCCTTCCTCTCTCCCCTTCTCTTTCCCTTTCTCTCACTTTACCCTCTCTCACTCTCTCTCCCTTCCCCCTCGCTCCTCCTCTCTTTCTCTCTCACTCTCTCTCCCCTCCTCTCTCCCCCTCCTCTCTCCCCCTCCTCTCTCTCTCCCCTCCGCTCTCTCTCCCCTCTCTCTCACTCTCTCTCTCCCTTCTCTCTCTTTCCCCTCCTCTCTCTTTCCCTCTCTCTCTCCCTCCTCCCTCCTCTCTCTCCCATCCTCTCTCTCTCCCTGCCTCTCTCCCCTCCTCTCTCTCCCTCCTCTCTCTCCCTCCTCTGTCTCCCTCCTCTCTTTCCCCTCCTCTCTTCCCCTCCTATCTCTTTCATAGAAACATAGAAACATAGAAAATAGGTGCAGGAGTAGGCCATTCAGCCCTTCAAGCCTGCACTGCCATTCAATGAGTTCATGGCTGAACATGCAACTTCAGTACCCCATTCCTGCTTTCTCGTCATACCCCTTGATCCCCCTAGTAGTAAGGACTACATCTAACTCCTTTTTGAATATATTTAGTGAATTGGCCTCAACAACTTTCTGTGGTAGAGAATTCCACAGGTTCACCACTCTCTGGGTGAAGATGTTTCTCCTCATCTCGGTCCTAAATGGCTTACCCCTTATCCTTAGACTGTGACCCCTAGTTCTGGACTTCCCCAACATTGGGAACATTCTTCCTGCATCTAACCTGTCTAAACCCATCATAATTTTAAATGTTTCTATGAGATCCCCTCTCATTCTTCTGAACTCCAGTGAATACAAGCCCAGTTGATCCAGTCTTTCTTGATATGTCAGTCCCGCCATCCCGGGAATCAGTCTGGTGAACCTTCGCTGCACTCCCTCAATAGCAAGAATGTCCTTCCTCAAGTTAGGAGACCAAAACTGTACACAATATTCCAGGTGTGGCCTCAAGACCCTGTACAACTGTAGTAACACCTCCCTGCCCCTGTACTCAAATCGCCTCGCTATGAAGGCCAACATGCCATTTGCTTTTTTAACTGCCTGCTGTACCTGCATGCCAACCTTCAATGACTGATGTACCATGACACCCAGGTCTCGTTGCACCTCTCCTTTTCCCCTCTCCCCCTCTTCTCCCTATCTCCCCCTCCTCCCTTCTCTCTCTCTCTCTCCCCCTCCATTCTCCCCCTCCTCCCTTCTCTCTCTCCCTCCTTCCTGGTCATCAATGGATGCAGCGACCTTCTCCGCACGGAGCCAAGGAAAGTGTGTCCCGTGGTGTGGACTGTAACTGTGTGATACTGTGCACATGGGGCCTGGGTAACAGCAGGCATGCCCAAAAGGGGATCGGTTGTCCATGTGGGGCTCCGGGATACTGCACGGATGCGCAGAAGGCCACAAAGATGTCCGTGCAGATAATCATAGCATTTATGTTATAGGACCTCGATTTCCATTTTAAAAGAGGCTCAGTGCCTGAATCAGGCGGGTGCTTTGTACACCTGGCGGTAGGCCCCTTCCAAAATGGCGGCGGCCACATCATTGGCGTTTACCAGGCGGTAAGGCTACCAACTCCATTCTGAGGCCATTACTGCCTGTTATTGCCAGATGAAGGCAGTGAAAGTCCACCCATTGGGTTTTCAAATAATACATGCATAGCATTGTGCACATGTGTAGGCCTCTCCGGTGTGACCGCTTCAACATGCTGAAAACTTTGCCTGTTCAAGATCGATCGCACTCTCACTCTCTCTCTCTGTCTCAATCTCCCTGTCTCTCCCCCTCTCTTTCTGTCTCAATCTCCCTGTCTCTCTCTCGCTCTCTGTCTCAATCTCCCTCTCTCTCTCTCTCTCTCTCTCAATCTCCCTGTCTCTCTCTCTCTCTGTCTCAAACTCCTTGTCTCTCTCTCTCTTTCTCTCTCTCTCTCTGTCTCAATCTCCCTGTCTCTCCCCCTCTCTCTCTGTCTCAATCTCCCTGTCTCAATCTCCCTGTCTCTCTCTCTCACTCTCTCTGTCTCAATCTCTCTGTCTCTCTCTCTCTCTCTCTCTCTCACTCTCTCTGCTTCACTCACTCCCTGTCTCTCTCTCTCTGTCTCTCTCACACTCATTCTCTCTCCATCTCACACTCTCTCTGTCTCTCTATTTCTCTGTCACTGTCTCCTTCTCTTCTGTCTCTTTCTCTGTTTCACTCTCTCTCTCACTCTTTGCATATCTCTGCCTCTTTCTGCCTCTCTCTGTGGCTCCCTGTCTGTGTGTGTCTCTTTCTGTTTCTCTGTCTCTCCCTATTTCTCTAGCTATCTCTGTCTCTTTGCCTGTCTCTGTCTCTCTGTCTATCCCTCTCTCTCTGTTTCTGTCTCTGTCTGTTTCTCTGTCTATCCCTTTCTGTCTCTCTGTTTCCGACTCTCTCTCTGTCTGTCTCTGTCTAGCTCTCTGGCTCTCTCTCGCTCTATCTTTCTATTTCTCTGTTTCTCTGTCCATCCCTCTCTCTCTCTCTATCTCTATCTCTCTTTCTGTTCCCTGCCCTCCCGTTGAGTGTTTTGGAGCAGTTGAGGTTGCAGTTAATTGCACATTTTCTAAGTGCGCCACACTGCAATTGAGCAACGGGTAGCTGAGCTCAGAGGAGACAGTTGTGCGATCACTTTTAATTATATTTTGCCCGGATGAAAATAAATGAATGCATTAGTCACTTTTTTTTTGGAGGTGTTCTAGGGGCTTGGGGGTAATGAGTTTGGCAGATTAACAGCCACAGATCTATTGCCCGAAGATGCTTAATGCACTGAAATAGTCGCACTCAATTGCATTAGCGTTGAATTGATACAGGTTTCACTGCAATTGAACTAAAGCACCAATTTGTGCTCAATTGTTTATGTATGGAAGGTTCTTGCACTGCACGGGGGAAGGACGATATGAAATCCTTTATCTGCTGCTTTTTTTTTTCCAGAATGCACCAAATTGTGTGCCAATATAATTTTTTAAGAGAGGAACAGGGAGAAGGACTCAGGTTTGCAATACAATATTGAGTTCAGTGGGTAGCACACTCCCATCTCTGGGTCAGAAGGTTGTGGGTTCAAGTCCCACTCCAGGGACTTGAGCACTTAAATCTAGGCTGACACTCCCAGTGCAGTGCTGAGGGAGTGCCGCACTGCCGGAGGTGCCGTCTCTCGGATGAGGTGTTAAACCGAGGCCCCGTCTTCTCTCTCAGGTGGACGTAAAAGATCCCACGGCATTATTTCGAAGAAGAGCAGGGGAGTTATCCCGGGTGTCTTGGCCAATATTTATCCCTCAATGAACATAACAAAAAACAGATGATCTGGTCATTATCACATTGCTCTTTGTGGGAGCTTGCTGTGCACAAATTGGCTGCTGTGTTTTGTACATTACAATAGTGACTGCACTTCAAAAGTACTTCATTGGCTGTAAAGTGCTTTGAGACAGTCGGTGGTCATGAAAGGCGCTATATAAATTGAAGTGGGGCGTTCGAACTCTGCTATAATTAAAGGGTTAAGAATGGGTCTCGGAACTAAAAGGGGGTTTTGCACTGGTCAACTTTACAAGCTTTGTAACTTGAGGACAATTACAAATAGCCAAACTGTCGAACCACAGGAGGCCCAGAGGGGCAGTTAAACAGGGAAAGGGGTCAAAGGTGACACGTTGAAGAAACTCCATCTGGTATGAGATATAGGCCAATGATTGTGTGATATGAAAGGGAATTCATCAATCAACAACTGTGCATGCGGGCTTTGGGCCAATTAAATGACATATGGGGGGGCCGTGTAGGAGGTGACATGCATCATTAAGTGTATAAAAGGTTGCTTGGGACTTTGTATCATTGGAGAAGACTGGCTACAGACAACCAGCAGGCAGGCTCCCCACCGGTGCAAAATAAAGACTACTTGAATCTTCGAACGCAGACCTGGTGTTGAGTGTTTACTTACTTACTTACTTATACAACAGCTTTCATGGCCTCAGGACGTCCCAAAGCGCTTTACAGCCAATGAAGCAATGTTCCCGTTAAGGTGCGTGGCCACTCATTGGTCGGGAGGTCCCGCGCAGGCCGCTCAACAGGTATTGCCGCTGGAAACGACACGGCGCATGCGCGGCCGCTATGCAAATTTAAAGGGACCACGGCGGAAAAAAATATTAGCGGGAACATTGCAATGAAGTACTTTTTTCTGGTGTAGTCACTATTGTAAAAGAGAGAGAATGTGACAGAGAAAGAGAGAGAGTGAAAGAGGGAGAGAACGAGAAAAAGAGAAAGGCAGAGAGAAAAGCTTGTATTGATATAGCACTTCGTCCTCAGCCCTGCTTCAGAAGCACCTCAGAATACTTCCTCCATTTTGATTGACTTTGTCATGTCGAGAAGCACGGTGGCCATTTTGCACACACCAAGATTCCTCTCTCAGCCTTCAGATAATGAGCAGTGAGTCAGTTTTCTTCATGCTTTTGCTTGAGCGCCAGGACTCTCTAAAAATAAGTGAGCTAACACCTCCCACACAAGAGCGGAAAGAGTAATTTTGATACGAGCACAGTAAATGTTCATACATGTAACAGCGTACCGGGCTCCTAGTATTTCTCAGGCTCTTCCTTACTGTAAGAGTATTCCGGGACCATTGCACCCTGTGAAGAGGCTTCAACAAGCTTTGCTGGAATATAGAACCAGAGAGAACCGAATAAAACTGGTTGTACAGTTGCTGAGGAAGTGCTGCACTGTTGGAGGAGCAGTACTGAGGGAGCGCTGCACTGTTGGAGGGGCAGTACTGAGGGAGCGCTGCACTGTCGGAGGGGCAGTACTGAGGGAGCGCTGCACTGTCAGAGGGGCAGTACTGAGGGAGCGCTGCACTGTCAGAGGGGCAGTACTGAGGGAGCGCTGCACTGTCGGAGGGGCAGTACTGAGGGAGCGCTGCACTGTCAGAGGGGCAGTACTGAGGGAGCGCTGCACTGTCGGAGGGGCAGTACTGAGGGAGCGCTGCACTGTCGGAGGGGCAGTACTGAGGGAGCGCTGCACTGTCGGAGGGGCAGTACTGAGGGAGCGCTGCACTGTCGGAGGGGCAGTACTGAGGGAGCGCTGCACTGTCGGAGGGGCAGTACTGAGGGAGCGCTGCACTGTCGGAGGGGCAGTACTGAGGGAGTGCTGCACTGTCGGAGGAGCAGTACTGAGGGAGCGCTGCACTGTCGGAGGGGCAGTACTGAGGGAGCGCTGCACTGTCGGAGGGGCAGTACTGAGGGAGCGCTGCACTGTCGGAGGGGCAGTACTGAGGGAGTGCTGCACTGTCAGAGGGGCAGTACTGAGGGAGAGCGGCACTGTCGGAGGGGCCATCTTTCGGATGCGACGTTAAACCGAGGCCCCATCTGCTCTCTCAGGTGGATGTAAAAGATCCCATGGTACTATTTCAAAGAAGAGCAGGGGGAGTTATCCCCAGTGCCCTGGCCAATATTTATCCATCAACCAACATCGCTAAAACAGATTACCTGGTCATTATCACATTGCTGTGTGTGGGAGCTTGCTGTGCGCAAATTAGCAGCCACGTTTTCCACATTGCAACAGTGACTACACTCCAAAAGTACTTCATTGGCTGTAAAGTGTATTGGAATGTCCTGAGGTCATGAAAAGCGCGATACAAATGCAAATCTTTCTCTTTTGTTTACGGTGATTGCAGATGGCAGGGGGCTAAATGTCTGGGCACAAATTCCCATAACAACAACAACTTGAATTTATATAGCACCTTTAACACAGTGAAACATACTAAGGCACTTCACAGAAGTATTGGCTTGGAAATCCCGGCCTGCCCGGGTCCGTACGGAGTGTGTGCGGACCCGGGAAGGCATCGCAAAAGCCGGTTTTCAGCGCACAATGCGCATGCACTGAAAACCGACTTTTCCGATCTGTCGAGGCGGAGCCTGACAGATCCTCCGCATCTCGGGAGCAAGGACATTTGCATGGCCAAGATTGTGGTACTTGCCCATATCTTGCCCAGCAAATGTCCTCAAAACTCTTGCGCCTAATAAAACAGGTGCATAGCCCACTTTTACAGATGCAAGTTTTAAAACATACGAAAATATAATTAAATTAAATTTTAGAAACTAATTTTATTGTTAAAAACTCTTCCCACTACGGTAAGTTTTTATTTTTAACTCCACTTAACAAAACTTTTAAAAAAAATCAGAAAAATATATATTTTTTCCAAGGCATTTATTAACTTTAATTTCAATTAATTTTAATTATGTGAGGTGCGTTTTTTATTTTTAATTATGGTGTTTAGTGTGTTTGATTTTTTTTTAATTAATAGCAATGCGAACTGGTAGATACGGAGTTCACATTGCTATTAATGAGAAAGCTGTGGAATACTGTACCTGATTGGCTGAGCAGTCACACGTGACTGCACCGTCTCCGTGGGAACCTGGAGGACGGGAGCAGGCTCCACAGCGCGGGAAGAGAAGGCCTCCCCACCGGAATCCCACGCTCCTCCCGGACCACCAGGTAAATTCATAGAAATGTTTCAGGTCGGAGGCAATTGCCCGCGGGAAGCCTCCGACTGCAATTTCTGGACCATTATGAGATAAAAATATGACACTGAGCCACATAAGTAGAAATTAGCACAGGTCTTGGTCAAAGAGGTAGGTTTTAAGGAGCATCTTGAAGGAGGAACAAGAGGTAGAGAGGCGGAGAGGTTTAGGGAGGGAGTTCCAGAGCTTGGGGTTGAGGCAACAGAAGACACGGCCACCAATGGTTGAGCGATTATAATCAGGGATGCTCAAGAGGGCAGAATTAGAGGGGTGAGTTGTGGGGCTGGAGGATAGGGAGGGGTGAAGGGCCATGGAGGGATTTGAAAATAAGGATGAGAATTAGCAATCTGCACTCTTTGCGAGCTCAGACAACTACTGCCATCCCACCTTTGAGGGGGGGGGCCTGAATATGGCTTCAGGTCACAACCAGGGCCGGATTCAGGAACTGATGGGCCTGGGGCGAACTGATCCAAATGGGCCGATAGTTAAGTTTGTTCAAGTTCATTACATTACCTATATGATTCTGATTCCGAGTATGGAAACATTAGACTTTCCACTTTTTTTGCATCGATCCCGTCCACTTATCGTCCATTTTAATGCTGAGATGAGGTATAACGCCTAGATAGCGCCCATTGAGCAACAAAATGGAAACTAACGCCCATGTATCGCTCACTTATCACCCAGTGTTACTTTCGGCATGTAGTTAACGCCGAGAATTAATAATACTGCCCGCCCACTTTTTTTTGCCGTAAAGATCAGAATGGGCGAAATTAACGTCCATAATATCGCTGTGCGTTACTTTCGGCACTACACCCACATATTGCCAAAAATATCGCTCGACGACAAACCCGCTGAGAAAAAGTTGCTCTCACCTGAACTCAACCCAATGGTATGGACGCCATTTTGCAAATCGGAGGTCGGTTGATATAAAAGGCTGCTTCAACTTCTGGGGAGTTTTGATGTACTCCCCAGTTCTTTTAAGGTGATTTGAACATCTGAACAAATATCTTACCATACTGTGGACGATTTGGATTTTTTTTAGGTGTTTCAGTAGGTAAATTTATTGTTTGTGAACAATAGGTATAATAATGATTGTTATTGTAATGGGGCCTGTAATATCTCAGCCTGTCTTGATGACTACACACGTACTGCAGACTAGAGATGGCAGAAGGTATATTGAAGAGCATTATGTGCCCAGTCAATGAGGTGGCAGACAGAGGGGGAGGACGAGAACTTACACCCCACGCGCTTCAAGCGGTCTTATCTGAGACAATGCGCAACAAGGTTATGTGAAATAAAAAAACATTTAATGAGAACATTTGTATAAAATCATAATGATAACTGTAAAAAACACCCCACCCCACCCCACAACAAATTGATAACATTTATATAATTCATTAAATTTTTCACATTTTCAACAAAACTTCATAAACGTAGAACACAAATGCAAAAAAAAACAAGGTACCCCTCTCCCCCCCTTCCCCAATCCACCCAACAAAATAGCAGCAACAACATAAACATACTGTGACTAATACAACTCCTGCGGCCATGCACTTTCCTTTCCCCCAGCTTCTCCTCCCCACCTCTACCCCTTCCCCTCCCGACTCCAAGCCGCCCTGCCGAAGAGCTCCTCAGGCGCTGCTTCATCGGGGGGTGGGGGGGGAAGACGGCAGATCCGCTGGTTGCCCGGATACGAGAGAGGACGGTCCCGAGGAGGGAATGTCCTACGAGCCAGAAGCAAGATCTTTCTCCTGGCATCCGGGGCACGTATTCGGTCATGGTGGCAGACATGCTGGCCAGCTGTTGGGATATGCTCCCCATTGTCTGGAAGGTCTGCTGACCTATTTCAACATTCCTCCGGGACAAGTGTACCATGTCCCCGCTCAGATCTGCCGCTCGTGGAGCAGCCCTGCTGCGTCGAACCAACCTCCACGTGGTCAGCGCCATCATGGAGACACTTGGGGTGCCCTGCGGCAAGATGCTTGGGCCCGCTACCTCCACGGTGGAGGAGGGCATGGCCGCAGGAGCACTAGATGTCATCGGTGTTTCATAGATTATGGAGCTTGTCGATGCAGGCTCTTCAAAGTCGGCACTGTCATCAGTGGAAAAGGCACCCGGCAGCTCCACGGGCGAGAATCGGGGCTCTACAGCACCAGATTAACCATCCCCCGGTGAGTCTGGTGCCGAACCCGGAGCTTCTTGGCTCGGTGGTGTTGCCTGGGGCCGTGCTGCTGGCTGAGCTACAAATCATAAATGAGGTTATTCCAGGAGAAGGGGATGCTCGGGTCACAAGGTGATTCAAACGCGACACACAGCATGTGCAGGACAAAAGCACTTTCGTTATCAAAATCAACACAGACATCACATTTCATGACCATGACCAAATTCTGCATTACAATGATTTTCATGAGACCATCATTATTTAGATAACATTTTTACCAATCATATATTATTGTTAGGATATGAGTGGGTCTGGCATCTATTGACTTTACAAAGTGTATACTTTACTCACTTGGCATCACACCAGGTTCTGCAGCTGCTTGCGTGGCCGATCAGGGGTGGCTCCCCATTCGTGCCAGCACCTCGATGTCGGTGAGCTCGCTGATGACTGGTGGCCCCCAACCCATGCGCCGCTGCTCAGCCCTATTCCTCGAAAGCTTCTTCTGCAAAAGGTTACAACCACACGACATGGCAGGAAATCATTGTGTAAGATCACTGCCAGGTACTGTCACAGAAACTGATACACACATAACTGACAGATGTAATCATGATTATTATGATAATTAGCATTATGTAAATGCAGGCTTTGCGTAAAGCATTCCCGGTATAAGTGCAAGACATCACATGTGATTTTAATCACTCATTACATTTACAACTCAAATTGTATAAATATATAAGTAAATGTAAATAAATGTAATACTTACTCTGGCGGAACCGACAAGGTAGTTCCAGCGATTGTGACACTGGTTGCCCTCACGGACCTTGTTTGTTGCCGACGAGACCACCTCGGCTATGTCTGCCCATATCTTCTGGTAAACCTTTGGGGTGGGCTTCCCACACCCACCCTGGGTCAATTGACCCCAGCACCTCCTGCGGGAGGGAGGCATTTGCCTCGTCGGAGAATCTCCAAGCTCGTTTTCGTCCTCCCAATTGTTCCTCTCTCACCTCACTGCTCTTGCCAGCATCCTCAACCTCCTCCATACCTTCCATTTTAATTTTTTTTCCCCCAAATTTCCATGCAAACAATGTTATTTGTGCTCTCAATTCGTTTTACTGCTGCTAAATCTCTTTCCTACCTTCCACAACAACCAAACAACCACACAACACACCCATACATGCTTTCAGATCCTCTCTGCTCCCTCTCGCTCTCCTCTTCTGCACATGTATTGATGACCCCTGACCTCCTGAAATGTGGAAAACGACCATTGCCGTGGCGTTGCTATGGACGCCGACATTTTGCGGCAGGAGGGCAAAAGATTTCCCGCCCATTTCACATCGCTCGCGGTAACGCCCATTTTATAAAGTGGAAAGTTGGGGCTAGACTTTCCACTTAGTGTCTAAGGCTGAAAGAAATGGGCCTTGTTCCAGCGATGTGGGACGTATCGCCCGTGCTGATCGCTGGCTCAAGGCCCTTTTTTTTTTGCGATTTTCCACTCAGTCTTAGCCCAGCGATATCAAATGGGCGATGTGATTTCTCGGCGGTCTCACGATCGCCCAAATAAAATGGAAGTGAATGAAAAAAAAACTTCCCTAGCAACGCATTACTGCGCATGTGCAGGTTGATTTTTTTCTCAGGTTGATACTCCTTCCCACGTTTTGAGAGGTCAAGGGTCTTCACACATGCTCAGAAGCTCTGTGTGGGTCTGGGAGAGAGAGAGAGAGAGAGAGAGAGAGAGAGAGAGGAGAAAGGAAGCAGGTTATCTTAAGCTACTGAAAATACAGATACAATTAAAGAATGGAGGGAGCTGCAGGAAAGAGAAGGGCCAAACCCTTCAGCGAAGAGGCAAATGAGGCCCTAGTGAATAGTGTGAGCGCGAGGTGGGAAGATCTGACATGCGGTGGGCATGGGAAACCTCCATCCCGTGCATATCGGAGGATTTGGGCAGAGATTGCCGACGTGGTCACGTCAGCATCAAATGAAGCCCGTGCCGGAAAAGATGGAACAGTACTGGCGACTGCAAGAGTGAGTTGAAATTTAAATTTGAAATCATCCATATTTATTCTTTCATGTTGTATGGAAAATCTGATTAGAATCTGCAATGTTATATTGTAATCTTTAAGCATGACTAAGTAACTAAATTAGGATTAAATTATGATTACATTTATGCACCGCAACATAAATTTGAATGTTACAGTATGAAATATCTTTCTATGCAATGTATTGCAAACTTGAAATTGAACTTATAAATCTGTCAGTCCTAAATCTTTATTGCCAAATCCATCTGCTTATGCCGTGCAATGTTACCTTATCTATTACAGAAGAAGATTTCCATCAACCAGCGCGAGCAACGCAGGACGGGCGGGGGGCTGTGCTATGCTGCAATCGCTCAACGCCTACGAGGAGCTTGCAGTGGCCTTGGTGGGGCCAGAAAGCCATTTGGTCACAACCCGTAATGTGGCCGAACCCACCCTCGAGTCACGTGAGTAATGAGAACTGTGCATTGTGCAATGTCTGAATCAATAGTAAATATTTGTTACGCGGGTAATCCTGTGCAATGATACTTTAATTTGATATATATTTGAGTTATACTGTTGAGATGTACTATTGATCTTCAAATGAGGTCATGTTAGGCCTGGTGACTGCTTGTGCATATGGGCTAATGGTAATGTTTTGAGTTCTTAATTGAGATGAATTGATTTGCATTGTTAAACGTTGTTTATAACTTCCATTTGTCTTTCAAAGGTCAACAAGTACTGATGGAGTCAACGGACACGTCCACTGACCAATCGGGACACTCCCAGGAAGAAGAGCCAGAGGAGGAGCCAGTGCAGACTCCAGCTGCGTCTGTGCGAGAGCAGGAGGAGGAGGAGGAGGAAGAACAGGAGATTTTTTTTGTGGGGGCGGGGGAAACAACCTGCGGCCATCTCTTTTGAGATAGATGAGGCACCGGGACCAAGCGGTTTGCAAGTGGTGACGCCATGACATGTGGCATTGCACACGCTGACCCCACAGCGGTCCGCTCAGCGTGATATGCACTTGCCTGCCATGGAGGACCAGGCGGAGAGCTTACTTTCCCCGTGCAGGGAGACGGTCGCGATCGGTCATGTCGTGACCTTATCCAGGGGTTCGCGGGTTTCTCAAACAATGGGAGCCAGTTCTCCACATCCTGGAGCGAGTTCTGCTCGTGCTTCTCCAGTTGGTCTTCTGAGCAGTCACAGACTGCTCGGGAGACATTGGAGACGATCAGGGAGCAGACAGCCGCAACAAATGCCCTACGGCATGCGTTGCTGGCTGGACACGGCGCTGCACCCCAAGGTGTCGTGTCCGCTCACAGCGAGACCCCCGATCACACAAGGAAGTACGGAGGACACAGTTCCTCCTGACTCGGAAGTAGAGCCTGAGGCTTCTGCTTCCGCTCCGTTACTTCCACCATGGCAGGAAGTCTTGCCGTCCCACTCTGCACAACGTCTTGGTGTCGGTCTGCGTCGACCAAAACAGGCCGGTGGGGTGCAAACACGGGGTGGGACAGGATCTGGAGGGAAACGTGACCATAGGTAGGGAGGGGGGAGTGCTTCTCAATAGTTCACTTGTTTTAAAATGTTCACTTGTTATTATCACTTTATTATTCTCTTGTTATTGTTACTAAATTGGCCACTTGTATTCAATACTTAAATGTTCACTTGTTATCATTACTTAACTGTTCACTTTCCATTCTTTCTGAAATGGTCACTTGTTAGCATGACTTAAATGGTCACTTGTTATCATTACTTAAATGGCCACTTGTTCTTTAAAATATTCAATTTCTTCTTCTTCTAAAGTTTGGGGGATTTTGAGAGAAGGGTGGGATGGTGCGGTGGATGGGGGGTTGGAGGGAGGGTGTTGTTCATTAGCTTTTTGAAAAAATGTTGTTTCTTAATAAAAAAATGTTTTTTTCTGCAACTTTTGTACCTTCTCTCTTACTTACATAAGTTTTACAACGTACAGTTTTCCATGCATATTTGTTTGTTTATTCTGTTTCCCCACGGAAATGAAACTTTTGTTTAAACGTAACTGTATTTGAACGTTTGAATATCAACAATAATAGTTCATGCGAAGCGTTCATTAATGAGCTGCTGACGCAAAAGCTTAGCGGCCGTGTAACTGCCACTGGCTACTGGTCTTCAGGAAAGGTGTGGTGGTACCGGTGCTAGATTAAGCTCCCCTATGTCCTCGCCCACATCCTCTCCCGCCTGTTCCAACAATATCATTAAATAAACTTCACTATGTAAAATCTATTTCCTCAATAATTCCAATCTATTTAGCATAAATAAGTTGATAATATCTATTTATATTCCCTGTTCCAAATTTCTGAGTACAATTTGCTTCAATTTTACTCTCTAAATAACTCAGAACTAATTCTCCACTCTTCCTCAGAAGCTAAAAATGGCGTCCGTAGTGCCCATTTCCCTCTCTAATGCCCTGAAAAAGCAACTATTTTGAGCACTCTTTTGGGCCTTGCATCGGCCCAGTGAAGTGCATGCTAGGTGCCAAAACATGGGATGGGCTTTGTGTGGGCGATCATCTCGATGATCAAAGTGGAAATTTGGGGGCCTATTTTTCCGGTGATGTTTTGGGCCTAGTTTCTACTTTTTGCTCAAAATGGGCGCTAGAGGTCCATTTTGGGCGATAGATGGTCCTTCGATGGGCGATGTGAAGTTGAAAGCCTAGTCCTTGGGGTTTTGAAAATGGGTGATAATCCGGTGATCTCAAAACCCACAATAAACACCAATGCTGGAAATAACGCACATTTTTGGGCGATTTGCACAATAATGGACAGTCTAGCCCATAGGCCGGTATATTCAACAATGAAACCATATATTCTGTATCAAGTAGGTAAATATTCTGGTGCTGGTAACATTGCAATACTAGATTCCTATACATATATGCAAATTTCTCTCAATAACATGTGAAATAAAATAGGCTAGTTGACCTATTTATTTGGTGGGCTTATGTTCTTTGGTTGGCCCGGGGCTGCAGCCCCATCTGCCCCATGGTTAGCCCACCCCTGCCTCCCTGGGGTTGGCCAACACTTCACGACTGACTTGGAGCCTCCCGAAATTTGCGATTAAGCTCTTGGACCACATGACTGCCAGCAACTCAGGAGAATAAACTATTGAGGCATTTAAAAACACAAATGTCTCGTTTGGTTATTCGTTCTAAAAACGGGCAGAGGTGGAAGGAAAGGTTGTTTGAGCCGAGGGGGAGATGGGAGGTCATGTGACGAAATCTCCAGGAATATGACCAACGGAGTTGGTAACCCAATCCCCAACCTGTGCGCCCCACTTGCACCAGTCTGGAGTTCGCTACACTTCATCGGACTCACCGTACCAGACACCAAACTTACGCTTGATGAGAAAAATGGGATATAAACCAACTGGATTTGTCTGACTGGAGTTTATGAACTGTCATCAAAATTCCTTCCTCCATCAACTCAGCTTCTTCATCATTTATTGATCATCGGTTCTTACTTTCAGAGACACTGCAACAGTGCCACAAATGAAAGACCATTAAGCAAAGATCTTTGGGGTGTGAGAGACTTTGCATTAACTTAAATCCATGGGTCATTGGAAAGAAACCATCATCGAACTCAAATCGGCATCGAGATGGTTTGGGGCCAATTCACGCCGTCTCAGCTTTGACTTCATCCAATTAAGTGAAATGTGGTGGAAAATATCAAGTTGGAATGTGTACCAGCCATCGCCTCATCCACAATCGCTCTGGGAATTTATTGCAACGACTTTCCGCTTCACCTCCCGAAGGGAATTGTGCAACGACTGATTTACCGATCCATTTCCCTCTCGGGACGCCGAGACCGAATTTCGCGGTAGACGGCGCTAACTTTCACAAGGCGCTACACTTGCCGATCAGTCGGGCTTACCGCCCCAAAATGGCAATACCAAATTACTAGCCCATTGTCTTTTGATCTTTGGAAGTTTTTGCTATTAACACACACACACACACACACACACAAGAGCACAAAGAGTGTAATGGTTATGGGAAAGAAAGAAGGAAAGAAAGAGAGAAGGAAGGAGGGAAGGAAAGAAAGAGAGAAGGAAGGAAGGAAGGAAAGGAAAGAAAGGAAGGAAAGGAAGGAAGGAAGGAAGGAAGGAAGGAAGGAACTACATGTTGAAGGGTGGAAGATGCCTTTGCGTGGATTTTTTTTAACCTGTGGTGGCCGTTGCACACCAGCCACCACACGGGCTTGACAGAGCTAGGTCTTGGTCCAGTGACAAGGATTACCCAAGATGACTAGAGACCAGCTCTGCTGCATGGACCTAGTGCGCGCACATATCACAGTGTGGGCTGGGCCCGTGCTGCCCCTGGGCCCTCGTCTCTCTTGGGCCCCGATCACATCCCTCTACGAACTCTTGCCGCTCCTTCGCCCCGACCTCGCCGCTCCTGCTGTACCTGCCCACACTGCAGTCAGCCGTCGCCCTCCTGCAGCAGCACGCGCTGCTCCCTGCAGTGGCATGCCGCCGCACGCTGCTCCCTCTAATGGCCCCTGATGGTCTAGCAGGCCGGGACTGTGCTGATTTCTGGGCTGGGCCCCTGCACGCTGCTCCCTCTAACACATCAACAGCGGTAGCTGCGAGCCGTTTCGGGTGGATCTGAATTTCTACCCCGGTACCTCCAGACATCGAAGTGCTCCCTGATACATAAGAACATAAGAACATAAGAAATAGGAGCAGGAGTCGGCCATTTGGCCCCTCGAGCCTGCTCCGCCATTTAATAAGATCATGGCTGATCCGATCATGGACTCAGCTCCACTTCCCTGCCCACTCTCCATAACCCCTTATTCCCTTATCGGTTAAGAAACTGTCTATATATGTTTTAAATTTATTCAATGTCCCAGCTTCCACAGCTCTCTGAGGCAGCAAATTCCACAGATTTACAACCCTCTGAGAGAAGAAATTTCTCCTCATCTCAGTTTTAAATGGGCGGCCCCTTATTCTAATATTATGCCCTCTAGTTCTAGTCTCCCCCATCAGTGGAAACATCCTCTCTGCATCCACCTTGTCGAGCCCCCTCATAATCTTACACGTTTCGATAAGATCACCTCTCATTCTTCTGAATTCCAATGAGTGGAGGCCCAACCTACTCAACCTGTCCTCATTAGTCAACTCCCTCATCTCCAGAATTAACCGAGTGAACCGTCTCTGAACTGTCTCCAAAGCAAGTATATCCTTTCGTAAGTATGGAAACCAAAGCTGCACTGGGAGAGTCAGCCTGGAATTTTGCACTTTGATCTCTGGAGCGGGACTTCAATCCACGACCTGTAAACTCAGAGGCGAAAGCACTACTCACTGAGTCACAGCTTGAACCATGAAAAGCAGGTGTTAAACCGATTGCATTGTCCGGTTCCAGCCAATATCTTAGCGCGCAGACATTGCGCTGGTTATCGCAGGCTTATTATACCTGACTGCTGTCGGAGCAAAACACGCTTACATTTTCTGCAGCTTCCAGTCAAGCAGCGGCAGAGAATTCCATTTGATTTCTCTCCCCTTGCACCTCATGCAATTTAATCCTGAGTGCAGACGTTTTATCAACTTTTACCAGAGAATTTAGTCGGAAATACAATATTTATAAGCTCATAGAAAGGGGACATAATCTCGTTTCTCCAGTTTAAAACCATTAGGGCCTCAGAGTAAATCCAGAGAAGCCTGCGGACATAACGTAACCTGCTGTCACCTTGAATGCAAAACACTTTGCATTCTCAACGAGCTGTCGCCCGCTTCCTGCTCCTGCTCCCATTCACACGACTTCTCTGCAGCACAAAGGAATCTTTTCCAACTTCTGTTTTGGTTGGTCCTTCCTTAACTTCCAACTGGCTGGGATGGTACAGGGCCACGCTCACCAGCAAAGAGCAGCCCAGGCGAAGTGACAAGGCCCAGGTTGAGGACATTACCGATGGCAGCGTAGAATCGGTGAGAGAAGGAGGTGAGGCAAGTGGCAATGCCTAGATGAAGGTACCAGCGGCTGGGTTTTGGTTGGGCCTGCACCTCTACAGGCACCCTGGAGTAGTAGCGGGTATGCAAAGACGTTCCGGTCGGGCGGCCAGTACAGCATGTGTGTGAGACAGTGGGGAGTTGGATGGGGTACAGTGTGTGTTTGAGGGGGTGGGGAGTTGGATTGGGTACAGTGTATGTGTATGTGAGAGTGGGGAGTTGGATGGGGTACAGTGTGTGTGTGTGCGAGGGGGTGGGGAGCTGGATGGGGTACAGTGTGTGTGAGGGGGTAGGGAGTTGGATGGGGTACAGTGTGTGTGAGGGTGGGGTGAGGGATGGGGTACAGTGTGTGTGTGTGGGTGAGGAATTGGATGGGGTACAGTGTGTGTGTGAAGGGGTGGGGAGTTGGATGGGGTACAGTGTGTGTGTGAGGGGGTGGGGAGTTGGATGGGGTACAGTTTGTGTGAGGGGGTTGGGAGTTGAATGGGGTACAGTGTGTGTGCGGGGGTGGGGAGTTGGATGGGGTACAGTGTGTGAGGGGGTGGGGAGTTGGATGGGGTACAGTGTGTGTGAGGGGGTGGGGAGTTGGATGGGGTACAGTGTGTGTGTGAGGGTGGGGAGTTGGATGGGGTACAGTGTGTGTGAGGGTGGGGAGTTGGATGGGGTACAGTGTGTGTGAGGGTGGGGAGTTGGATGGGGTACAGTGTGTGTGAGGGGGTGTGGAGTTGGATGGGGTATAGTGTGTATGAGGGGTTGGAGAGTTGGATGGGGTACAGTGTGTGTGTGAGAGGGTGGGGAGTTGGATGGGGTACAGTGTGTGAGGGGGTGGGGAGTTGGATGGCGTACAGTGTGTATGAGGGGGTGGGGAGTTGGATGGGGTACAGTGTGTGTGTGAGAGGGTGGGGAGTTGGATGGGGTACAGTGTGTGAGGGGGTGGGAAGTTGGATGGAGCACAGTGTGTATGAGGGGGTGGGGAGTTGAATGGGGTACAGTGTGTGTGTGAGAGGGTGGGGAGTTGGATGGGGTACAGTGTGTGAGGGGGTGGGGAGTTGGATGGAGCACAGTGTGTATGAGGGGGTGGGGAGTTGAATGGGGTACAGTGTGTGTGTGAGAGGGTGGGGAGTTGGATGGGGTATAGTGTGTGTGTGTGGGGGTGGGGAATTGGATGGGGTACAGTGTGTGTGTGAGGGGGTGGGGAGAGGGATGGGGTACAGTGTGTGTGAGGGGGTCGGGAGTTGGATGGAGTACACTGAGTCAGTGAAAGGGAGAGTGGTCATTGGGTTGAGAGGAGTTCACGGTGATCGGGAGGGACGGAGGTAACACCTCCTGGGACAATGCAGGTTTTATCTACCTGCTTCCATGTGTCACAAACAGTGGTGAGTTGTCAGCTATGTGGGGGCTGTATCAACATTCTTGAAGCTGTTAATCAGTCTTCACCACTCTTCTAGGTCAATATTGTGGCCACCCTGACCTATGAGAGGACATCACCGTAGGTCGGGAACATAAAAGAGCATACCACTGCAGCTCCCAGCACGAGCCACTCCAAACGTGCGACAATTTCGAGGTGGGCGACTGGATGTCGTCATCAAAACCCACGTTTGGAGCGTGGGCAGGAACATCGGCGGGGCCCAGGTACAGCGGAGGAGCGGGAAGGTCGGGGCAGAGGAGCGATGAGAGATCGTGGCAGAGGTGCAGCGAATGAGGGTACCGGGCCCAGAAGAGGCGAGGGCCCAGGGGCAGCACGGGCCAGCCCATACTGCGATATGTGTGCGCACTAGGTCCGTGCAGCAGAGCAGGTCTCCAGTCGTCCTGGTTCAACCCTTGTCACTGGACCAAGACCTAGCTCTGTCAAACCCGTGTGGTGGCTGGTGTGCAACGGTCACCACACGTTAAAAAAATCCACCCACAGGCATCTTCTACCCCATCAATTGGAGTTCAGGACTGGAACATCGGGTCCTTCATTGAAATATCTGTGAACTCAAGTGGAAGCAAGTCATCCTCGTTCGAGGGACCGCCTATGATGAGGTCAATATGTATGCAGAGAGACAACAAAAACTGCAATGGAAAGCGAATTTGGAAGTGAGAGGTGAGAGAGACATCACCTGTCCAACGGGCTTTTTCATACAACCCAGTCCAGGACGTGAAAATAGTTCTTTACCTGGAGAGTGGTAAGTATGTGGAAATCGCGACCACAGACTTGGGCTACTCTATAAGTAAAGAAAGAAAGATTTGGATTTATATAGTGACTTCTATGACCACCGGACATCTCAAAGCGCTTTACAGCCAATGAAGTACTTTTTTGGAGTGTAGTCACTGTTGTAATGTGGGAAACGCGGCAGCCAATTTGCGCACAGCAAGCTCCCACAAACAGCAATGTGATAATGACCAGATCATCTGTTTTTAGTGATGTTGATTGAGGGATAAATATTGGCCAGGGCACCGGGGATAACTCCCCTGCTCTTCTTCGAAATAGTGCCATGGGATCTTTTACATCCACCTGAGAGAGCAGATGGGGCCTCGGTTCAAAGTCTCATCTGAAAGATGGCATCTCTGACAGTGCAGTGCTCCCTCAGCACTGCACTGGGAGTGCCAGCCTAGATTTATGTGCTCTATTTCTATCTTAAATTTATTCAATGTCCCACCTTCCACAGCTCTCTGAGGCAGCGAATTCCACAGAATTACAACCCTCTGAGAGAAGAAATTCCTCCTCATCTCAGTTTTAAATAGACAGCCCCTTATTCGAACATTTCCAAGAACATAAGAACATAAGAAATCGGAGCAGGAGTAGGCCATCCGGTCCCTCGAGCCTGCTCCGCCATTTAATACGATCATGGCTGATTCGATCATGGACTCAGGTCCATTTCCCTGCCTGCTCCCCATAACCCCTTATACCCTTATCGTTTACGAAATTGTCTATTTCTGTCTTAAATTTATTCAATGTCCCAGCTTCCACAGCTCTCTGAGGCAATGAATTCCACAGATTTACAACCCTCTGAGAGAATAAATTCCTCCTCATCTCAGTTTTAAATGGGCAGTCCCTTATTCTCAGATCATGCCCCCGAGTTCTAGTCTCCCCATCAATGGAAACATCCTCTCTGCATCCACCTTGTCAAGCCCCCTCATAATCTTATACGTTTCGATAAGATCACATCTCATTCTTCTGAATTCCAATAAGCAGAGGCCCGACCTACTCAACCTTTCCTCATAAGTCAACCCCCTCATCTCCGTAATCAACCGAATGAACCTTCTCTGAACTGCCTCCAAAGCAAGTATATCCTTTCGTAAATATGGAAACTAAAACTGCATGTTCTTATGTTCCAGTTGAAAGCCAGTCCCGAGAGGGCCTAAGTCCACGGCACACGACTGTCCATTGTGTAGCACTCCCTCGTTGAGAGTCCACAAAAGTGTTTGGTATAGAACGTGGTGCATTGTGGGTACTCCAGTGATTGAGATCAAAGCCGATTATTGGTCAGAGCTAAGGAAGCGTTATCCTGCTCCTAATCTGTGCTGCACCTGACCGGGGATGGTTTCATGTCGATGTTTATTGGAAAAATGTTCCTTTACCCCGCCGCTGTCATCCCTCACCTTAATGAACACAGCATCCGAGCGCTGAGATCCCTATAGTGCATGTAGCCCTCTAAGACATCGGCGGGGGTGGGGTGGGGGAGGGCGGGGAGGACGGGGGGAGGGGGGTGTGGGGAAGAGGGGGGGAGGAGTCTACCGGGGTAGACGGGTCTCTGCCAGTGTTCCACTTCTGTCAATCAGCTTCAGAGGGAAGGAACGTGGGAGCCATGCCTCTTACTCCGCCACAAAGTTAACTTCAGCATTCTTAAAGGACATGCAATTCACCAGAATCATGGGATGTATTTTTAGTGAGGTAAATAGATTGTGCATCTGCGGATGCGTCTATATATTTCTGTGTGTGCATTCACCCTGAGTGAGTGCCTCTGTATCTGTTTTAATAGATGTGGAAGAAAGACCACACTTGGACAGTTTTGATCTCCTTACCTAAGGAAGGATATATTTGCCATAGAGGGAGTGCAACGATGGTTCTCCAGACTGATTCCTGGGATGGGGAAAGATTGTCCTATGAGGGGAGATTGAGCAGACTAGGCCTATATTCTCTACAGTTTAGAAGAATGAGAGGTGATCTCATTGAAACATACAAAATTCTTACAGGGCTTGGCAGGGTAGATGCAGGGAGGATGTTTCCCCTGGCTGGGGAGTCTAGAACCAGGGGTCAAAGTCTCAGGATAAGGGGTCAGCCATTTAGGACTGAGATGAGGAGAAATTTCTTCACTCAGAGGGTGGTGAATATTTGGAATTCTCTACCCCAGAGGGCTGTGGAGGCTCAGTCTTTGAGTATATTCAAGACAGAGATCCAAAGATTTTTGGGTATTAAGGGAATCAAGGGATAGGGGGACAGTGCATTTGAGATAGAAGATCGGCCATGATCTGTGCTGGATGTTTATGATCAAGGCTCTGGGGTGGGATTTGAACCCACAGCATGCTGACTCAGAAGCAAAAGTACGAACCACTCAGCCACAGCTGACACCCACATGTCCACCACCAATTGGAATTAGCTAACCTTGTATTGTAACACAAAGCAGATCACCCCCTTGGCAGAGGTTCTGAGATACAACAATATCCTTTGGGGGGAGGGAGTGGGGAGCAAGGAGGAATGACCCCCTGGCTTAATTTACTGCTCTGGCACTCATAACTTGCCTGTGTCATAGCAACTAGTTGCAAGGACTCTGAATAGAACATTTTGAAGAACTCGCAGTCACATCTCAAGCATTGGGTAAATCTACAGACCTGGGGTCCACCCACTGTGATATATTCTTTAGACATCACAGAGACACACACACACACACACAGAGGAACTGGTCATGTGACCTTGTCACATGATCCTTTTATGAAAGACATCAATAGCTGCATTACCACACTAGTGCACTTGGTGGAGCAGTAGTCCACTAGTAGGAGCTCTCTATTACACCCACCTTTCTCCATTACATTCCTGGGCCACAGTAACCCTCCCCATTTGCCAGATTTTCCATCCTTCCCTCTCCCTCTGTTATTCTGCGGTTGCCATTTCCACCTCCTCCGGGCCCATCTTTTAGTTCCATACTTGTCCCATTACCAATGTTCCCGAAAAGTTGCGCGACAGCCCGAGACCGGCTTTTTCAAGGTTAAAGCTCGCGCATGCGCCAAACTATGAATGGGCTGCTCAGCCCCTTAAATCGCGTACCCCCAAAAATATGGGTAACATTGTCCATTACCCATTACCACTGCTTTTCCTGATATATATTAATGACTTGAACTTGCGTGTATAGGGCACTATTTCAAAATTTGCAGATGACACAAAACTTGAAGTATAGTAAACAGTGAGGAGGATAGTGATAGACAGGCTGGTGGAATGGGTGGACATGTGGCAGATGAAGTTTAACGCAGAAAAGTGCGAAGTGATACATTTTGGTAGGAAGAACAAGGATAGGCAATATAAAACTAAAGGGTACAATCCTAAAGGATATGCAGGAACAGAGAGCCCTGGAGGTATATGTGCACAAATCGTTGGAAGTTGCAGAACAGGTTGAGAAAGCGGTTAAAAAAGCATACGAGATCCTGGACTTCATAAATAGAGGCATAGAGTACAAAAGTATGGAGGTTATGATGATCCTGTATAAAACATTGGTTCGGCTACAACTGGAGTATTGTGTCCAATTCTGGGCCCTGCACTTTAGGAAGGATGTAAAGGCCTTAGAGACAGTGCAGAAAGGATTTACGAGAATGGTTCCAGGGATGAGGGACTTCAGTTACGTGGATAGACTGGAGAAGCTGGGGTTGTTCTCCTTGGAGCAGAGAGGAGATTTGATAGCGGTGTTCAAAATCATGAATGGTCTCGACAGAGTAGATAGAGATTGGCAGAAGAACCAAAGGCGACACGAGGAAAAACATTTTCACGCAGCGAGTGGTTAGGATCTGGAATGCGCTGCCAGAAAGGGTAGTGGAGGCAGATTCGATCGTGGCTTTCAAAACGGAATTTGACAAATACCTGAAGGAAACATATTTGCAGAGACAAAGGGAAAGGGCGGGGGAAGTGCGACGAGCTGAAGTGCTCGTGCAGAGAGCCAGCACGGGCTCGATGGGCCGAATGGCCTCTTTCCGTGCTGTAACTGTTCTATGATTCTATGATTACTGAGTCTCTCAAGCCACACAGTCCAGATCAAAGTCCAACACCCAAGCTAGGGATAGCATTTTGGACTTTTGAGTTTAGCTGCAGAGGGTTTGAGACGTTATCCCTGTGCTGTGCCTCGCGGCCATGCTGTGACCAATGGAGCGTCGATGCCAATTGCTCCAACTGACTCAATGGACCTCATCTCTGTCAGCCGAGACTACTGCATAGTGCCCATTAACACCTAATGGGAGCAAGATTGGAGATGACAAAAGATAATGGACGGGCAATTAGGAATGAATTTGTTCTTAATGAGCTACAACCAAACTTGAGCATTCAGTTCACTGCCAGCACAGCATGTGATGGGAAGACAAAAGTGGCCCCAGATGATGGTTGAATGTCTAACTATCCAACCTCCTCATTCAAATGGTTCACAACTGGGCGAACTTGCTCTATGTTTACATTTCTCAAGTTCCTCATTATTTATTTGTTTGTAGTTTTCTCCCTTCCAGCTTTTGCTCATTTTCTCCCAGTGACAGGTGACAGTTTTGCAGACATTGAGATACATAGGCCAGAAGGTTCCTGGATCCATACGCTGGACTGTTCTCTTCTTCTTCTTCTTCTTTCATATTGGTCGTAGCAAAACAAATCCAACGCCAATATTCAAGTTGGATATCCAGGTCAAAGCTTCCGGTGTAACAGCGTGGACATCATGTAGGCTGCCAGTGAATATCCTCTGAGGGCAGTGCTCAGCGATGTGCTCCAGGGTCTGATTAGGGGCTCCACAGTTGCATGACTGGTGGCAGCATCAACCATGACCGGTTCTGAGGCGGTCCACTGTTTGCGAGGAAGGTTTGATCCTTTAATATGGGGTCCGCTATAGTGAGTCACACTGCAGGTAAAGGTTACACAGGCAAATAGGAAATGGGTGACCATCAGGAAGAGCAGTGGAAGGAAGGTAGTGCAGAGATCCGCTGCAGGCATCTCCCTCCAAAACGGATACACCACCTTGGGTATTGTGAAGGTGATGATTCATCAGGGGAAGGCAGCAGCAGCCAAGTCCATGGCAGCGTGGATGGCTCTGCTGCACAGGAGGGCAGGAAAAAGAGTGGGAGAGCTATAGTGATAGGGGATTCTATTGTAAGGGGAATAGATAGGCGTTTCTGTGGCCACAAACGAGACTCCAGGATGGTATGTTGCCTCCCTGGTGCAAGGGTCAAGGATGTCTCGGCTGCAGCACATTCTGGAGGGGAAGGGTGAACAGCCAGCTGTCGTGGTACATATAGGTACCAACGATATAGGTAAAAAATGGGATGAGGTCCTACAAGCTGAATTTAGGGAGCTAGGAGTTAAATTAAAAAGTAGGACCTCAAAGGTAGTAATCTCAGGATTTCTACCATTGCCATGTGCCAGTCAGAATAGGAATTGCAGGATAGCTCAGATGAATACATGGCTTGAGGAATGGCGCAAGGGGGAGGGATTCAAATTCCTGGGATATTGGAACCGGTTCTGGAGGAGGTGGGACCTGTACAAACCGGATGATCTGCACCTGGACAGGACCGGAACTGATGTCCTAGGCAGAGTGTTTGCTAGTGCTGTTGGGGAGGGATTAAACTAAAAAGGCAGGGGGATGGAAATCTATGCACGGAGGCAGAGGAGAGTAAAAAGAGGGCGGAAGCAAAAGGTAGGAAGGAGAAAAGCAAGAGTGGAGGGCCGCGAAATCAAGGGCAAAAATAAAAAAGGGCCACATTACAACATAATTCTAAAAGGACAAAGAGTTAAAAAAACAAGCCTGAAAGCTCTGAGTCTCAATGCGAGGAACATTCGTAATAAGGTGGATGAATTGACTGCGCAGATAGTTGTTGTATGATGTAATTGGGATTACGGAGATATGGCTCCAAGGTAACCAAGGTAACTCAACATCCAGGGATATTCAATATTCAGGAAGGACAGACAGGAAGGAAAAGGAGGTGGGGTAGTGTTACTGGTTAAAGAGAAGATTAACGCAATATTAAGGAAAGACATTAGCTTGGATGATGTGGAATCTATATGGGTAGAGCTGCGAAACACCAAAGGGCAGAAAACGTTAGTGGGAGTTGTGTACAGACCACCAAACAGTTATAGTGAGGTTGGGGATGGCATCAAACATGAAATTAGGGATACTTGCAATCAGGGTACAGCAGTTATCATGGATGACTTTAATCTGCATATTGATTGGGCTAACCAAACTGGTAGCAATACTATGGAGGAGGATTTCTTGGAGTGTATCAGGATGGTTTTCGAGACCAATATGTCGAGGAACCAACTTGAGAACAGGCCATCGTTACTAGGTTTTGTGTAACGAGAGAAGATTAATTAGCAATCTGGTCATGCGGGGGCCCTTGGGGAAGAGTGACCATAATATGGTAGAATTCTTCATTAAGATGGAGAGTGACACAGTTAATTCAGAGACCAGGGTCCTGAACTTAAAGAAAGGAAACTTTGACGGTATGGAATGTGAATTGGCTAGGATAGACTGGAGAATGATATTTAAAGGGTTGACGGTGGATAGGTAATGGCAGACATTTAAATATCACATGGATGAACTACAACAATTGGACATCCCTGTGTGGCATAAGAATAAAAAAGGGAAGGTGGCTCAACCGTGGCTAACAAAGGAAATTGGGGAAAGTGTTAAATCCAAGGAAGAGGCATATAAATTGGCCAGAAAAAGCAGCAAACCTGAGGACTGGGAGAAATTTAGAATTCAGCAGAGGACAACTAAGGGTTTAATTAGGAGGGGGGAAATGGAGTATGAGAGTAAGCTTGCAAAAAACATAAAAACTGCCTGTAAAAGCTTCGAAAGGTATGCGAAGAGAAAAAGATTAATGAAGACTTAATGTAGGTCCCTTGCAGTCAGAATCAAGTGAATTCATAATGGGGAACAAGGAAATGACAGACCAATTAATAAATACTTTGGTTCTGTCTTCACTAAGGAAGGCACGAATAACCTCCCAAAAATACTAGGGGACCGAGGGTCTAGCGAGAAGGGTGAACTGAGGGAAATCCTTATTAGTCAGCAAATTGTATTAGGGAAATTGAAGGGACTGAAGGCCGATAAATCCCCAGGATCTGATAGTCTGCATCCCAGAGTACTTAAGAAAGTGGCCCTAGAAATAGTGGATTCATTGGTAGTCATTTTCTAACATTCTATGGACTCTGGTTCAGTTCCTATTGATTGGAGGGTAGCTAATGTAACCCCACTTTTTAAAAAAGGAGGGAGAGAGAAAACAGGGAACTATAGACCGGTTAGCTTGACATCGGTAGTGGGGAAAATGTTGGAATTAATTATTAAAAATGTAATAGCAGCTCATTTGGAAAGCAGTGACAGGATCGGTCCCAGTCAGCATGGATTTATGAAAGGGAAATCATGCTTGAAAAATCTTCTGGAATCTTTTGAGGATGTAACTAGTAGAGTGGATAAGAGAGAACCAGTGGATGTGGTGTATTTGAACTTTCAAAAGACTTTTGACAAGGTCCCACACAAGAGATTGGTGTGCAAAATTAAGGCACATGGTATGGGGGTAATGTATTGACGTGGATAGAGAACAGATTGGCAGACAGGAAGCAAAGAGTGGGAATAACCGGGTCCTGTTCAGAATGGCTAGTGGAGTGCCGCAGGGCTCAGTGCTGGGACCCCAGCTATTTACAATATACATTAATGATTTAGACGAAGGAATTGAATGTAATATCTCCAAGTTTGCAGATGACACTAAGCTGGATGGCAGTGCGAGCTGCAAGGAGGATGCTAGGAGACTGTAGAAGGACTTGGACAGGTTAGGTGAATGGGCAAATGCATGGCAGATGCAGTATAATGTGGATAAATGTGAGGTTATCCACTTTGGTGGCAAAAACACAAAGGCAGATTATTATCTGAATGGTGACAGATTAGTAAAAGTGGAGGTGCAACGAGAGCTGGGTGTCATGGTATATCAGTCATTGAAGGTAGGCCTGCAGGTACAGCAGGCAGTAAAGAAGGCAAATGGCATACTGACCTTCATAGTGAGGGGATTTGAGTATAGGAGCAGGGAGGTCTTACTGCAGTTGTACAGGGCCTTGGGTATTGTGTGCAGTTTTGGTCTCCTAATCTGAGGTAGGACATTCTTGCTATTGAGGGAGTGCAGCGAAGCTTCAGCAGACTGATTCCCGAGAAGGCAGGACTGACATCTGAAGAAAGACTGGATCGACTAGGCTTATATTCACTGGAATTTAGAAGAATGAGAGGGGATCTCATAGAAACATATAAAATTCTGACGGGATTGGACAGGTTAGATGCAGGAAAAATGTTCCCGATGTTGGGGAAGTCCAGAACCAGGGGTCACAGTCTAAGGATAAGGGGTAAGCCATTTAGGACCGAGATGAGGAGAAACTTCTTCACTCAGAGAATTGTGAACCTGTGGAATTCTCTACTACAGAAAGTTGTTGAGGCCAGTTTTTTAGATATATTCAAAAGGGTTAGATGTGGTCCTTACGGCTAAAGGGATCAATCAATTTGAAAATCCCTGCCTGCCCCAGTCTTCGCTTCCTCTTGCGATCACCAAAACACTTCTCACCTGGTTTACTTGGTCTCCTCTTTTTTCAACTTTGGTCTCAATCTAAGCAACTGGAGTGTTCTTCTGTGAATTGTAGATGTTGAAGCAACGAGACCTATAATTTGCAATAACAGGGATGAGAGACTGGAGAAGCTGGGGTGGTTCTCCTTCGAGCAGAGAAGGCTCAGAGGAGATTTACTGAGGCGTTCAGAATCTTGACGGGTTTTGATGGAGTAAATAAGGAGAACGTGTTTGCATTGGCAGGAAGGTCAGTAAGCAGAGGGCAGAGATTTAAGATAACTGGCAAAAAAAATCCAGGGGGAAAATGAGGGGAAATGTATTCATGAATCTGAAACACGCTGCCTGAAAGGGCAGTGGAAGTAGATTCAATAGTAACATTCCAAAGGGAATTGGATAAATACTTGTGAAGAAGAGATTTGCAGGGATATGGGGAAAGGGCGTAGGAAGTAGGATTAATTGGATCGCTCTATCAAAGAGGAAGCACAGGCACGATGGGCCGAATGGCCTCCTGTGTGGTATCATTCTATTCCATATAGCCCTTTCACGTCCTCACGATCTCCCAAAGTACTTCACAGTCAACTTGTATAAAGATGAATGCGGCGGCTAATTTATGCACAGCAAGATCACACAAACAACCGTTTCGATGCTGGCGGTTTAGGAGTAATGATTGCTTTCCTTCACAGACTGCCGTGGGATCGGTTACATCCATCTGAATGGACGAGCCGGGAGGGGCATGCACCTCTTCTGAAAGAAAGCACCTCGAGCACAGCTCCCAGAACTCAGGACTCGCTCGCGCAGAGGTGCCCGCATTACCAAATGAGTCAAATTGCCGTGTAAACTGTAAAAGTTCCCCACCGCTGCCTCCTCAGGGCAATGAGGGGTGGGCGATAACTCAGTCACGGCCACACGCTGAGAGAGAAACCAAAGCAAGCGCTCTACTCGGAACTCCTTTTTGGCAAACGAGCCAAAGGTGGGCAGAGGAAACGTTACAAGGACACCCTCAAAGCCTCCCTGATAAAGTGCAACATCCCCACCGACATCTGGGAGTCCCTGGCCAAAGACCGCCCTAAGTGGAGAAAGTGCATCCGGGAGGGCGCTGAGCACCTCGAGTCTCATCGCCGAGAGCATGCAGAAATCAAGCGCAGGCAGTGGAAAGAGCGTGCGGCAAACCAGTCCCACCCACCCCTTCCCTCAACGACTGGCTGTCCCACCTGTGACAGAGACTGTAATTCCTGTATTGGACTGTACAGCCACCTAAGGACTCATTTTAAGCATGGAAGCAAGTCTTCCTCGATTCCGAGGGACTGCCTATGATGGGCTGTCCTGGTCTTGGCCTCAACTCCACTTTCCCCGCTCGCTCCCCATAACCCTTGACACCCTTATAAAACCATCGGCCCAAGGTATCTACACCTGCGATAACAGAGAACATTTTGGGAGTGATTCTGGCTGAGTTTAAACCTCTCAACAGTAAGTATTCAACAGATTCTCTCAATTATCATTTAAGTGGATACATCGATATAATCAGGTCATTACTTCAATCAATGCAGTAAAGGACATACTGATGACACAATAATGGTGCAATAAGGAGCTTCAGTTACTCGCAGAGGAGTATGGTGAGTAATGAGGACATAAAGTGATCTGTATACTGGAGCAATTAACAGATTAATGAAGCCAATGGTGATCATTTTGAACGAAGCCCCTGCTTAAATGCTTTACGCAGCACTCCACACGACATAGACACCTCTTTCACCTCTAGCCTCCCGCCTTCCCTCTCTCCATGATTGACTTCATAGAATAAAATCAGAAAAATTACGACACAGAAGGAGGCCATTCGGCCCATCGTGTCCGTGACGGTCGAAAAATAGCTATCCAGCCTACTCCCACTTTCCAGCTCTTGGTCCGTAGCCCTGTAGGTTACGGCTCTTTCAGTGCACATCCAAGTACTTTGTAAATGTGGTGAAGGCTTCTGCCTCTGCCACCCTTTCAGGCAATGAGTTCCAGACCCCCACCACCCTCTGGGTGAAAATATTTTTCTTCATCTCTCCTCTATCCCTTCGACCAATTACTTTCAATCTCGGCCTCCCTGGTTATTGACCCCTCTGCTAAGGGAAATAGGTCCTTCCTATCCACTCTATCTGGGCCCCTCATAATTATATACACCTCTGTTAAATTTCCACTCAGCTTCTTCTGTTCCAAAGAAAACAATCCCAGCTGATCCAATCTTTCCTCATAGCTAAAATTCTCCAGTTCTGGCAACATCCTCGTAAATAATCTCTGTACCCTCTCTAATGCAATATTATTCTTCCTGTAATGTGGTGATCAGAACTGCACGCAGTACTCTAGCTGTGGCCTAACTAGTGTTACATACAGATTCAACATAACCTTCCTGCTCTTACATTCTATGCCTCGCTTAATAAAGGAAAGCATTCCATATGTTTTTTTAACTACCTTATCGACCTGTCCTGCTACATTCAGGGATCCAAGGTCCCTCTGTTCCTCCACACCGATCCATATTCTCCCATTTATTGTGTATTCTCTTGCCTTGTTGCACCTCTCTGTTTAGAACATAACATAATAAGAACATAAGAAATAGGAGCGGGAGTAGGTCATTTGGCTCCTCGAGCCTGCTCTGCCATTTAATAAGATCATGACTCATGATCAATAAGAGCTTGGGCTCAGCTCCATTTCCCTGCCCGCTCCCCATAATCCTTAACTCCCTTATCATTCAAAATTCTGTCTATCTCCACCTTAAATATATTCAATGACTCAGCCTTCACAGCTCCCTGGGGTAGAGAATTCCAAAGATTCACCACCCTCTGAGAGAAGAAATTCCTCCTCATTTCTGTTATAAATGGGCAACCCCTTATTCTGAAACTCTCCGTGCTTTATCGCTGAACTTTACATTTTGTGCTCCTACCAAACTTCTATCCTCTTCCACGTCAGCTGTGGCTCAGTGGGCAGTGCTCTTGCCTCTTGGTCAGAAGACTGTGGGTTCAAATCTCCCTCCAGAGATTTGTGCGATAATCTGAGCTAACGCTGCCAGTACTACTCGTGAAGGAGCACTGCACTGCCATTATGTCAGGTGAGATGTTAAAGAAAAGCTCCACCTGCTCTCTCAGGTAGACATCCCATGACCACTACTTTGAAGATGAGTCTGGTGCCCTGTCTGATATTTATCCCTCAATCAATATCAATAAACCAGATTATCTGGTCATTATCATATTATTGTTTGTGGGACTTTGCTATGTGGAAATTTGCCTACATTACTGCACTTCAAAAGTACTTCATTGGCTGTATAGCGCTTTGGGACGTCCTGAGGTCGTGAAAGGCGCTATATAAATGCGAGTCTTTCTTTTTGTACAGACTCATCACACTGTTTCATTCCCTGACTCCTATCCAAGGACCCCAAAACTGCAGAAGGCTCACCAACTCTCAGATTCTTGAAACCCAAGTTTATTTTGAACTGCATCGCAGATATTCTGAAATTCTTTTTTTGAACTCAGGAACCCGAGAGGAAAAAGGCCAAGGTCCACTGTGCAGGTCACCGCCAATGATGAAAAGAGTAAAAGAGAAGACAAGGTAGCACAGGAAGCAACGACTAAGTGATGGAAAGCTTGGCTTTTAAAGGCTGAAGGCGAGAGTGTGTGGGGAAAATTGAGGAAGATGAGGTGTTCCACCATTTTGAGGTATTGAGAAAGGATGAATCGGAGGCTGAGACTTAATGAAAAGAAAGACTTGCATTTATATAGCGCCTTTCACGACCACCGGACGTCTCAAAGCGCTTTACAGCCAATGAAGTACTTTTGGAGTGTAGTTACTGTTGTAATGTGGGAAACGCAACAGCCAATTTGTGCACAGCAAGCTCCCACAAACAGCAATGTGATAATGACCAGATAATTTGTTTTTTGCTATAGAAACATAGAAAATAAGTGCAGGAGTAGGGGCAATTGGCCCTTCGAGCCTGCACCACCATTCAATATGATCAGGGCTGATCATGCAACTTGAGTACCCCATTCCTGCTTTCTCTCCAACCGTTGATCCCTTTAGCCGTAAGGACCACATCTAACTCCCTTTTGAATATATCTAACGAACTGACCTCAACAACTTTCTGTGGTAGAGAATTCCACAGGTTCACAATTCTCTGAGTGAAGAGGTTTCTCCTAAATGACTCACCCCTTATCCTTAGACTATGACCCCTCGTTCTGGACTTTCCCAACATCGGGAACATTCTTCCTGCATTTAACCTGTCCAATCAGAATTTTATATGTTTCTATGAGATCGCCTCTCATTCTTCTAAATTCCAGTGAATATAAGCCTCGTCGATCCAGTCTTTATTCATATGTCAGTCCTGCCATCCCGGGAATCAGTCTGGTGAACCTTCGCTGCAGTCCCTCAATAGCAAGAAGGACCATCCTCAGATTAGGAGACCAAAACTGTACACAATATTCAAGGTGTGGCCTCACCACGGCCCTGTACAACTGCATTAAGACCTCCTTGCTCCTATACTCAAATCCTCTAGCTATGAAGGCCAACATGCCATTTGCCTTCTTCACCGCCTGCTATACCTGTATGCCAACTTTCAATGACTGATGTACCATGACACCCAAGTCTTGTTGCACTTCCCCTTTTCCTAATCTGTCACCATTCAGATAATATTCTGCCTCCCTGTTTTTGCCATCAAAGTGGATAACCTCACATTTATCCACATTATACTGCATCTGCCACCGAACCTGCCCAAGTCACCCTGCAGCCTCTTAGCATCCTCCTCACAGCTCACACTGCCACCCAGCTTAGTGACATCTGCAAACTTGGAGATATTACATTCAATTCTTTCGTCTAAATCATTAATGTATATTGTAAATAGCTGGGGTCCCAGCATTGAACCTTGCGGTACTCCACTAGTTACTGCCTGCCATTCTGAAAAAAAAAAGTTTATTTCTACTCTTTGCTTCCTGTCTGCCAACCAGTTCTCGATCCACGTCAACACAATACCCCCAGTACCGTGTGCTTTAATTTAGCACACTAATCTCTTGTGTGGGACCTTGTCAAAACCTTTTGAAAGTCCAAATGCACCACATCCACTGGTTCTCCCTTGTCCATTCTACTATTTACATCCTCAAAAAATTCTCGATTTGTCAAGCATGATTTCACTTTCATCAATCCATGCTGACTTGGACCGATCCTGTCACTGCTTTCCAAATGTGCTGCTATTACGTCTTTAATAATTGATTCCAACATTTTCCCCATTACCGATGTCAGGCTAACCAGTCTATAATTCCCTGCTTTCTCTCTCCCTCCTTTTTTAAAAAGTGGGGTCACATTAGCTACCCTCCAATCCATAGGAACTGATCCAGAGCCTATAGAATGTTGGAAAATACCACCACGCGTCCACTATTTCTAGGGCCACTTCCTTAAGTACTCTGGGATGCAGACTATCAGGCCCTGGTGATTTATTGGCCTTCAATCCCATCAATTTCCCTAAAACAATGTTGATTGAGGGATAAATATTGGCCAGGACACCGGGGATAACGCCCCTGTTCTTCTTCAAAATGGTGCCATGGGATCTTTTACGTTCACCTGAGAGAGCAAACGGGGCCTCGGTTTAACGTCTCATTTGAAAAAGGGCCCGACTGACAGTGCAGCACTCCCTCAGCACTGCACTGGAGTGTCAGCCTAGATTTATGTGCTCAAGCCTCTGGATTGGGATTTGAACCCACAACCTCCTGACTCAGAGGTGAATGAAATGTTAAACTGAGACACCCCCAGTCTGCCCTCTTAGGTGCACTTAAAAGCGGTATTTGGCTGGTTAGCTCTTTGTCGGCCGGCACGGACACGATGGGCCAAATGTCCTCTTTCTGTACTGTAAATTTCTAAGATTGTATGAAAAGATCCCGTGGCACTATTTTGAAGAAAAGCAGGTGAGTTTTCCCTGGTGTCCTGGCCAATGTTTATGGACGTGCTTATTTGTACTGTAACAATGGCCGCCATGCTCCACCCTTTGTCTCTGATTGGTCCCCTTGCAGGATAAGCCACACCCTGAAGTTTCACAGGAATGTGTAACTGGAACCGCCCATCCCAAGGTCTCACTGACTTTGCAAATTATAACTCGATCCACTTTGACTTCCTGAAGCGACAGAGGACAGAGCTCCCCAGGATACAGCAAGACCCCCCCCCCTCCCCCCACACCGCCATAGATGGGGCATTGTGTGTGGATTGCTAACAGGTTTATTGGGTATGGTGAATAGTGACAGTGTCGTGACTTCTGGATATCATCCACTCCAACGATATCCCTAGTAGAGGGTTAGAAGAACGTGATCCGTCTTCCCTGAGTTCCTTCGCTCCCCTCCCATCCCCCCCACCCATGTCTCCCCCCCCCCACCTCCCCCGTCTTTTTCTCTCTCTCTCTCCCCCAGCCCCTCTCTCTCCCCAGTCTTTCTCTCTCTCCCCCAGCCCCTCTCCCTCCCTCAGCCTCTCTCTCTCTGCCAGCCCCAGCCTATCTCTTTCCCTCTCTCCCAGTCTCTCTCTCTCCCTCGCAGTCTCTCTCTCTCCCCCAGTCTCTCTCTCCCTCTCCCTCTCCCATTCTCTCTCCCTCTCCCTCCTTCATTCTCTCTCTCTCTTCCACCCCCTTTTCGGCTGCCCGTGGTCTCTCTTGGCGCCCCCACCGAGATCAGGTCAGCTGTCTCGGGCCTCAGGCCCTGCTTCTTGGCACCACGTGGAGGGAATGATTTGGGGCTCGGGGGTGGGTGCTTGATAGACGCATGTCTGTCAAAAAAAGTGCAGTACAGAAAGTTACATCGAATATTTATCCCTCAATCAACATCACAAAAACAGATTATCCGGTCATTAACACATCTGAGTTAATCCATCTTAAATTGACAAATAATCACGTGTGGTCCTTTTTCAAATTTCTGTCCGTGCAGCTGGTGACTGAGGCTCATTCCAGAAGTAGTGCGTTGCACCCCCCAAAGATATATTAGACTTGGGGATGAGGGGTTGCAGTGTAGTTTCACCAGAATGATAAAAGTGTTAAATTATGTGGACAGCTTGCATAGACTTGGCTTGCATTGCCTCGAGTATAGAAGGTTAAAGGGTAATCTGATTGAGATGTTTAAGATGGTTGAAGATTTGATAGAGGGAAACTATTTCCTCTGGTGGGGGAATCCAGAACAAGGGTGCAAGTTAGCAGTGTCAGCTGTGGCTCGGTGGACAGCACACTTGCCTTTGAATCGGAAGGTTGTGGGTTCAAATCCCAGTCCAGGAATTTAAGCACATAAATCTAGGCTGACACTGCAGTGCTGAGATAGTGTTGCACTGTTGGAGGTAGAAACATAGAAAATAGGTACAGGAGTAGGCCATTCGGCCCTTCAAGCCTGCACCACCATTTAATATGATCATGGCTGATCATTCACCTCAGTCCCCCTTTCCTGCTTTCTTTCCATACCCCTTGATCCCTTTAGCCTTAAGGTCCATATCTAACACCCTCTTGAATATATCCGATGAACTGGCATCAACAACTCTCTGTGGTAGGGAATTCCACAGGTTAACAACTCTTTGACTGAAGAAGTTTCTCCTCATCTCAGTCCTAAATGGCTTACCCCTTATCCTTAGACTGTGTCCCCTGGTTCTGGACTTCCCCAACATCGGGAATATTCTTCCTGCATCTAACCTGTCCAGTTCCGTCAGAATTTGATATATTTCTCTGAGATCCCCTCTCATCCTTCTAAACTCCAGTGAATAAAGGTCCAGTTGAACCAGTCTCTCCTCATAGTCCTGCCATCCCAGGAATCAGTCTGGTGAACCTTCGCTGCACTCCCTCAATAGCAAGAATGTCCTTCCTCAGAGTCGGAGATGAAAACTGAACACAATATTCCAGGTGAGGCCTCACCAAGGCCCTGTACAACTGCAGTAAGACCTCGCTGCTCCTTACTCAAAACCCCTAGCTATGAAGGCCAACATGCCATTTGCTTTCTTCACCGCCTGCTGTACCTGCATGCCACCTTTCAATGACTGATGTACCATGACACCCAGGTCTCGTTGCACCTCCCCTTTTCCTAATCTGCTGCCATTCAAATAATATTCTGCCTTCGTGTTTTTGCCCCCAAAGTGGATAACCTCACATTTATCCACGTTGTACTGTATCTGCCATGCATTTGCCCACTAACCTAACCTGTCCAAGTCACCCTGAAGCCTCTTAGCATCCTCCTCACAGCTCACACCGTCACCCAGTTTAGTGTAATCTGCAAACTTGGAGATATTACATTCAATTCCTTCATCCGTCTTTTGGATGAGACGTTAAACCGAGGCACTGTCTGCTCTCTCAGGTGGACGTAAAAGATCCCATGACACTATTTTGAAGAAGAATAGAGGAGTTATCCCCGGTGTCCTGGCCAATATTTCATTATAGTCCCTCGGAATCGAAGAAGACCTGCTTCCACTCCTAAAGTGAGTCCTTTGGTGGCTGAACAGTCCAATACGAGAGCTACAGACTCTGTCACAGGTGGGACAGACATTTGTTGGGGGAAGGGGAGGTGGGACTGATTTGCCGCACGCTCCTTCCGCTGCCTGCGCCTGACCTCTTCATGCTCGCGACGTTGACATTGGAAGAGCTCAACGCCCTCCTGGATGCACTTTCTCCACCTAGGGCGGTCTGTGGCCTGGGTCTCCCAGGTGTCAGTGGTGATGTCGCACTTTACCAGGGAGGTTTGAGGGTGTCCTTGTAACGTTTCCGCTGCCCACCTTTGGCTCGTTTGCCGGGAAGGAGCTCCACATAGACCAATTGCTTAGGGAGCCTCGTGTCTGGCATGTGAACTATGTGGCCTACCCAGCGAAGCTGATCGAGTGTGGTCAGTGCTTCAGTGCCGCGAATGTTATCCTGGGCGAGGACACTGATGTTGGTGCACCTGTCTTCCCAGGGGATTTGCAGGATCTTGTGGAGACATTGTTCGTAATAAATCTCCAGCGACTTGAGGTGTCTTCTGTCCATGCCTCTGATCCATACAGGAGGGTGGGTATTACTACAGCCCTGTTGACCATGAGCTTGGTAGTAGATTCGAGGGCCTGGTCTTCAAACATTCTTTTCCTCAGGCGGCCAAAGGCTGAACTGGCGCACCGGAGGCGGTGTTGAATCTCCACAACAATGTCTGCCTTTGTTGATAAAAGGCTCCCGATGTGTGGGAAGTGGTCCATATTTATCCCTCAATCAACATAACAAAAACAAATTATCTGGTCGTTGTCACATTGCTGTCTGTGGGAGCTTGGTGTGCGCAAATTGGCTGCCTCCTTTCCCACATTACAACAGTGACTACACTTTGAGGCATCCGGTAGTCGTGAAAGGCGCTATATAAATGCAAGTCTCCTTTTCTTCCTTTATAACCTCAAAATTAGAGCCAGGCCGTTCAGGGGTGATGTCAGGAAGCACTTCACATAAAGGACAGTGGAAATCTGGAACCCTCTCCCCCAACAAACTGTCGAGGCGGGGAGTAAATTGAAAGTTTCAAAACTGAGATTGGTGGATTTCTGTTAGGTGAGGATATTGAGGGGTATGGAGCCGAGGTGGGTTGAGATATAAGTCAGCCATGACCTAACTGAATGGCAGAACAGGCTCAAGGGGCTGAATGGCCTCCTCCTGTTCCCTTGTCGCTGGTGTGAAGATAGAATGGTGCTGTGGCAGCACTCAATCCTTGCCATGGGCCCAGAGGACACCTGTACGCCTTTCGAATGTTCGGTGGCCAGGAAGCTCACCAAGGTGGCAGCTTTCTGTTTGAGCCTGTTTCAATTGGCCCGCTCAAGCAGCCAACATTACGGCCCCAAGTTTCCACATGCGACAAAACAGGCGCCCCTCCGAGCTGGGCGCCCGTTTTTCGCGCCGAAAACGGCGCCTGAAAAAAAAACGCGCTATTCTCGAGCGCTTTGCAGCTCGATGGCTGCTTGACGCGGCGCACAGGGGGCGGAGCCTACCACTCGCGCCGATTTTGTAAGTAGGAGGGGGCGGGTACAATTTAAATGAGTTTTTTTCGTGACGGCAACCCTGCGCGTGTGCGTTGGAGCGTTCGCGCACGCGCAGCGTGAAGGAAACATTGGCACTCGGCCATTTTAAAAAGTGCTGCAGAAAAAGTGAAAATTTGTTCATTGAACCCTTGCAAAGGCTTGCATTTTAATTTTCTTGATATTTCTGTTTGTGAGGGTGAGGGAGTGCATTCTGTAATTAAAGATAGACTGTGATAAACGGGACACATGCACTTGTTTGAGACTATTCAAATTCTTTGTAGCTGTTCAATTTTTAACTTTTTTAATAAAACCACATTGCCCTTCCATGATCAGCACTGAGGCTGCTTGCAGCTTTCTACCCCTGCCGTCGGTCTGGCCCGACGGCAAACCGCTGCCTCATGTTCTGAGGCTTCCTGCAGCCTTCTCCCTCCCTCTACCCCCCTGCCGTCGGTCTGGCCCGACGGCAAACCACTGCCTGAAAGGCCTGCCTGAAGCACTTTCACACAGGTAGGAACATGGTTTATTTAATCTTTTCTTTGCTTATAAATGTTTATTCATGTTGGATTTATTTGTAAAATATTTGTATAAGTATAACTAAGGATTTATTGTAGAATTTAATGACCTCCCTTACCCCCCTCCCCCCCCCTCACCTCGTTCCCGACGCCTAATTTGTAACCTGCGCCTGATTTTTTAATGTGTCGACAAGGTTTTTTCAAGCCTACAAAAATCTTCACTTGCTCCATTCCAAGTTAGTTTGGAGTACGTTTTCACTGTGGAAACTTTCAAATCAGGCGTCAAAAAAATTCTGTTCAAAAGTGAAACTGTTCTACCTGACTCGAACCGCAGAAAACTTAAATGTGGAGAATTCCGATTTCTAAGATACTCCGTTCTCCACCAGTTGCTCCTAAAAATCAGGAGCAAATCATGTGGAAACTTGGGGCCTACAATCTGTTGAAGTTGCCAGTCAAAAGTTGGCAGGACGCGGGACTGGTCAAACACGGCAGCTGGTCCTGAGCAGACTCCTTCCAGGTGATCAGGGGGAGACAGTCAACGAAAGCTCCAGCTAGGGATCAGCTCAGAGTTGGAGCAGCTTGAGAAGAAGGCCATTAGCAGCTGCAAAAATAAGCGCAATGTTTTTTTGGCCACGGTGCTCCGCGCTTTATCTCTTGCTTCTTAGTCAATCCTCACGATGGCAATTGATGTGCCAATCACGTGGCGTATTCATTCCAGATTAAATTCTGCTGATGATATTTGAATGGAAGGTGAAATTGAATCATCAGCAGATGGCAGATGGCAAACAGAAGCCAGAAGGACCTCGATCTCCTTGAGAAGTACTTCTGTTCAAAGGGATTGAAAGAGACAGGATTTCATAACTTGCCTGTGGGATGCTGCTAATCTGTATTTGAATCTAGCAAAACGCTCGCGTCACGTGTACCACACAGTCACAGAGATCGTGATAACAGCCTATATTTATCTAGTGTCATTAACGGAGTAAAGTAAAGAAAGGAAGGAAAGACTTGTATTTATATAGCGCCTATCACAACCACTGGACGTCTCAAAACGCTTTGCAGCCAATGAAGTGCTTTTGGAGTGTAGTCACTGTTGTAATGTGAGAAACGCGGCAGTGAATCTGTGACTTGTGATGTTAAAAAGGGAATTTGAAAAGGAAGCATTTTCAGGGTGGGGGGGGGGGTGTGGTATGGGACTTTCAAAGATATGATGGGCCAAATGACCTCCTTCTTTACTGTACGATTCCCTCTGGACCATCCGGTTTTTATTCTTCGTGTACTTCTTTGTAGCGCGTTTGGTACAACTGAGTTTCTCACTAGGCGATTTCGCGGGGCAGTTACGAGTCAACCACATTGCTATGGGTCTGGAGTCACATATAGGTAGGGTGGCCATATTTTCTGAACCGAATCCGGCGGGGGGCAGGGTGGGGGGAAACACATGGAGGAGCACAGTGAAGTAGCCAGGATGGAAAGTGTCAGTTACACAGCCTGTATTTTAACCATTGCACATATAAAAGAAAAAAGAAAGTCTTGCATTTATATAGCGCCTTTTACGACCATTGGACATCTCAAAGCGCTTTACAGCCACTGAAGTACTTTTGAAGTGTGGTCAATGTTGTAATGTAGGAAACGCGGCAGCCAATTTGCATACAGCAAGCCCCCACACACAGCAACATGATAGATGACCAGATAATCTGTTTTTAGTGATTTAGTGATGTTGATTGAGGGATAAATATTGGCCCCAGGACACGAGGGATAACTCCCCTGCTCTTCTTCGAAATAATGCCATGGGATCTTTTACGTCCACCTGAGAGAGCAGACGGGGCCTCGGTTTAACGTCTCATCCAAAAGATGGCACCTCCTACAGTGCAGCACTCCCTCAGTACCCCACTGGAGTGTCAGCCTAGATTTTTGTGCTCAAGTTCCTGGAGTGAGACTTGAACCCACAACCTCTGACTCAGAGGCGAGAGTGCTGCCCACTGAACCACGGCTGACACTACAGGCACAAAACAAATGTGCATATAATTATTGCAGATGCATCATAACACTATTGAAGCGCATTCAGACATGACCCAGAGATGATCGACCTCCGATCTCCCTCTCCGGGCGCCACGCCCAGATCTCCCGCCCACCTGCGATCCCCACCACTACGATTTCCACCGCTGCAGTGAAGCTTCCAGAAAGTTCCACTATTGCACCAGTTTTACACCAATACATGCAATAATGGGAATGTATTTGAAACTTGTGCGCAACTCCCAACAGGAGAAATTCAAAGTTAGGGTATTCGGGGAAGCATTTCACAAACTGGGGACTCTGTTTGCCCTGGGACACTCTACCTCATCCGGGAACTGTCCCTGCAAAATGGGGATGTATGGTCAACCCTACATATAGGCCAGGAGATTTCCTTCTCTAAAGGGGTGGGTTTTTACAATAACCCAGTAGTTTCAAGATCACCCTTATTGATATTAGCTTTTGATTTCAGATTTATTTAATTAACTGAGTTTATATTCCCCAGCTGCCACAGTGGGGTTTGAACTTATGTCCTGTGGTGATTAGTCCAGGCCTATGAGATTACTAGCTCAGTAAAATAACTACTATGCTACTATTCCTGATCTGGGATGTGTGATATATTCTTTATGACATCACAAACACATCTACATAAGATGGCTCCACAGGAACTTGTCATCATGTGACCTTGTCACATGATCCTTTTATTATTTGCATCATTAGTTGCATTACCACAGTAGTCCAGTAGGGAGAGCAGTAGGCCATTAGGGAGCTCTATATTAAAGAATGTAACATTGCAACCATGATAGGAAGTTTGCCTCTTATTGCTTTGTGTTGACAATTCTGCAAACGCGTTCTCACTAGTAATAACTAACATTGGAAAGCTTCCTGCTGTGCTTATGATATCGCTGATACTGAGTGACCAGAAGGAATCTTCCTGCCATGTTTACCCCCTCCCTCCACCATCAGACATAAGTAAACAAACTCCATTCCTCCTAAAGAGCCTGGAGAGGGGAGGGAAGGAGGGAAGGAAGGAGGGAAGGAAGGAAGAAAGGATATAAGGATATAAAGCTAGAACCTCCACTTTTTTTGCCTGCTTAATGCTCACTTAATGCCCATTTTACCACTGAAATGACGTATAACGCCCATATATCACCCATTTTGGCACAAAATGGAAACTGGCGGGCATTTTTCAGAAACTTATCACCGAACGTTACTTTCCCCACGTGGTTAACGGCGAGAAAAAATATTCCCGCCCGCCCATTTTTTGGGGGTGGAATCAGCAGGATGGGCGAATTCAATGCCTACAATGTCGCCAAGGGTTACTTTCCGCACGGAATTAATTCCGAGATTTAATATTAACGCCCGCCGACTGTTTTTTGTCGTAAAGAGCATGTTTACCCAAACTAGCGGCCATGGAGATCACCCATCTTCAATTTCACCACCTCGCACACATTCCGCCCACAATATCGCTCGCTCAAAAAAACACCCACAAAAAGTGGAACTAACCGGAATGAATCACAGCGTTATGGACGTCATGTTTTAGATCACATGTTGCTTCCTTTAAAAGGCTGCTGTGCTTCAACCTCGCCGGAGTTCGGATGTACTCTGCAGGTCGTTGGAGTTGATGTGAACATCTCTAAAACATCTTGTCCACGCTGTGACTGATTGAAATTGAAGAGGTGTGATCGTCGGGACATTCCTTTTTTGTGTAAAATCGGTGGAAAACAGAGAGCTACTGCAATGGGACCTGTCCTTTCTCACCCTCATGCAGCAGACTCAACATCGCCGAAAGAACGCTGCACTGCATTATGTGCCCAATGTACGAAGTGACAGACAGATGAGGAGGACCAGACGTTACACCCCCCACCAATACAAGGAGAAGCATTCTTACCTCAACTTGCCCGACGCCACCTGCCTTCGGAGACTGCGCTTCCACAAAGAGGTTATCACTGAGATATGCCAGGTGATAAGGGCAGACCTGCAGCCTGCCAGCACCATCGGAACTGCACTGTCCGTTGAGGTCAAAATCACCGCGGCACTGTCGTTCTATGCCTCGGGTTCTTTTCAGGCCATAGCTGGCGACATTTGTGAACTTTTTCAGCATGCCACACATCACTGCATTAGACAGGTCACTGAAGCCCTGTATGCATGCAGGCGGGACTTGACCAGCTTCCCTATTAAACGGGAAGCACAGAGTGAGAGGGCTCTAGGTTTCTCCAGAATTGCAAACTTCCCCAAGGTGCAGGGGGCAATAGACTGCACGCACATTGCGATGCGGGCACCTTTTCAGGATGCTGAGGTTTTCAGGAACTGCAAGGGATTCCACTCCCTGAATGTCCAGCTGGTTGTCGACCACCAGCAAATGATACTGGCAGTGAATGCTCAATTTCCGGGCAGCAAACAAGATGCGCACATTCCGCATGAGAGCACTATATCTGACTTGTTTAACAATGAGCCACAAGATCACTGATGGATGCTTGGGGACAAAGGATATGGCCTCGCCACCTGGCTGATGACCCCCCTGCATGGCACCCACACCGAGGCGCAGAGCAACTCGCAATATCGTGGAGAAAACCATTGGAGTGCTGAAGCAGCGCTTCAGACACATGGACCATTCAGGAGGCGAGCTCCAATACCACCCTGAGGAGGTAGCTCAATTCATGATGGTCTGCTCCATGCTACACAACTTATCTATCAGGAGGGGACAAGAATTGCCTCTCTAACAGTCCACCTCACCAGAGAGAGGTCGAGGAGGCGGATGCTGACATCAGCCCATACAATCAGGCTGAGGCTGAAGCCATGCCCACGCCCCCCTGTAGACTGCATGAAAGGGCCAGTGGTGGCATGATAGCTGTAAGAGCCTTACGTCAGGAGCTCATCAATGATTGCTTTGCCTGAAAGAATGTTGGTGTTATTTACAAGGCTGACACACTGCTGGGTGCACAGGTCATACATCAATGGTGGGCATCACCTTGATGACAGTTAAAGTTTACGTTGATTGAAGTTAAGTGTGATTATACCCTTTGATGTGAAGGAATCACCAGCGTATAATGGTGCAGCTATCTGAGCCAATGTGCTGCAAGGATTTGTTAAATAAAAAACATTTAAACCGAACATTAGTCTGAAATCATCAGTATTTCTGTACAACCCAACTCTTCTCCCCCTCCCCCCACTCCACTTCTCCTCCCCACCTCTACCCTTTCCCCTTACCCTCCTGACTCCAAGCCGCCTGGCCGAAGAGGTCCTCAGGTGATGCTTCATTGGGGGCGGGGTTGACAGCCAAAGCGCTGCCTGGTCGGATACAGGAGAGGACGGTCCCGAGGTGGGAGCGTGCTCCGAGCCAGAAGGAAGATGTTGCTGCTGGCTCTCATGTGTAGTTGGCAATGGGGGTGCGTCACCTTGGGGTGCAGTGCTGCACTCCCGGACCACTGGGAGGCCTCTGCTACCAGTGTTCCTGGTTACCAGCTCCAGGGCCTCCTCCATCCCTTCCATGTTATATATTATTTGTTGGACAAAAACTTGGTGCCAACTATGTTCTTGGCACTTAGTAGGCTTTTTGCTGCTGGTGAATCTCCGTCGTTCCTCCCACAACAGCCAAACAAGCACACACCACAGCCACACACGCCTTCATTCCCTCTGAGCTCCCTCTTGCTCTGTCTCCTCTTCTGCGCATGTTATGATGACCCTTGACCTCCTGAATCGTGGGAATCAAGCATTGCCATGCCGTTGCTAAGGACGGCCACACTTTACGGCAGAAGGTCAGAAAAATGTAATGCTACCGCCCATTTGATATCGCTCGCGGTAATGCCCATTTTCAAAAATGTTAACTGGGTGTTTTGAGAATGGGCGAGAAGCCGGCGATCGAAAATCCTTTTTTGCCGCCCGCGCCGGAAATAACGCCCATTTTGGGGCGCTAAGCTCAAAAATGAAGGTTCTAGCCCATAGTGCTTTTCACAATTTCGTCCTCAAGTGTGGTCACTGTGGTAAAGTAGGCAAACAATTTGTGCACAGCAAGCTGCCACAAACACGAGGACGTGATAATTGTAATATATGTGGGTAGAATAAAGAAAGGACAAAGACACAATGAGTTGATAATCCATGTGCTTGCTTTATTAGGCCAGAGCAAACTGAGCATGTTCATACTAAACCATCTGACAAACCATGTGATAATACATTACAATAATGACCCAATAATCTGTTTTAGTGATGTTGGTTGAGGGATGAATATTGGACACTCGGGAGAACTCCCCTGCTCTTATGTGAAATAGTGCCATAGGATCTTTGACACCCATTAGCGAGGGCAGACGGGCCTCGGTTTAACATGTGATCTGAAAGACGGCACCTCTGATAGTGCAGCACTCCCTCAGCACTGCACTGGGCATGTCAACCTGAATTTAGTGCTCAAGTCCCTGGAATGGAACTTGAACCCACAACCTTCTAACTCAGAGGCGAGAGAGAGTGCTACCCACTGAGCCACAGCGGAGTCTTGTCAGATTCGGCGAAAATATCGACAGCAAAAACTTCAAGTTTTCGGACATTGCTTGGACACATTTTCTGTTACTGCAGAGAGCAGACAGAACTGACGTGGGGCAGGTCCAAACATACCCCACAGGAGTACACATTACAGGTGGACAAGGAGTCAATGGCAGGAATGGTTGATGGACAGGCCCTTTGTCTTGCAATCAGTGAGACATTAAGTAAAGTGGCCGGGGTTTCATGCCATCAAAAGACAAAGGGAAGCTATTCGACCACAGACTTGACGGAGCAACACATTGAGGTACAGCCCAGTTGCCAAAGGAACAAGCCAGAGACTTGTTTTTGCTCTTGAGTTGCACAGCCTCAGGGGAAGGACCGTTGGACTTTTGGCGTGCCATCTCTCGCTCTCTCTTCCCTCTTCGACGCCCGCTTGCTTCTTTCAATGAATACAAGGACCGAGCTCTCCATCTGGGACAGAGAGAAGAAACACCAGAGAGCCTCGCTACTTCAACTGGGAGGCTGACCTTGAGACTGGACTTGACAGGTTGGTACGGACCCAGAAGATAAGCCTCATCGGGAGAAGCAGCGAGTAAGCCAGAGGGGTAATTGGTGAGCATTATCCCAGCCCACACATCTTTAAGACCACCGCATAGTGTGAAAGGATGTTGTGTGTCCCAAACAAGCCTTAGAGATTTTAGCGGGGAGGTTTTTGCAAGGATCATAAGCGTATGCACATTCTGTTGGACAGATCCGGTGCAATTTTGAATTCAAGCAGGGGTGTTTTAGACGTGGGTACTTTGCGTTAGGGGTCTGTTTAGACAGGCCAGACTGTGTGTTGTACTGTGTTTGTTTGTATTACACTACCAGGGTGTGTTTTTACTGGGTGCATGTGTGTTTTAACATGATTAAAAGCATTGTGACAGTTGAGACCGAAAAGATCTGACTACGACTGTATATTGCTGTTCACGACTGAGAGTTTGGTGTCGAGAACTGTTGTAAGAGGGGTGATTCGAAACCACCAAGGGCAAAACCACTTACAATCTCAAGCTCCACACTTGAGCAATCAGGACCTTATTTTTTGCTCTGTCTAACCAACAGTAGCAGAGGAAAACCGGTCGGGTCTCAACCGCTAACTCAACACAGACCAAATGTGGGAGTAGACGGTCTCCGTGGCTCAATGCAAGAGCAGGGAGTGACCCTCCCTATAAGTGTGTGTACACTCCAAGGCTCGGGTACTTTATTGCAGGAGGCACAGTAAAGCGTGTGTACCATCGAAATGTAGAACCTGCTCTCCATTTGCGGCTGGATTTGGCACCTCTCCCAGCTCCAGCCTTAATAAGCTCCTATTAATTTCCATCTAAAAATAATGTCGGAATTAATTCAAAGGGTTAGACTCCACTCGAGGTCTGCACAGCTCACTCGGTTTGTGCAGCTGAGGAGAAGGTTCACATAATTCAATGCATTCGCAATAACATAGGGCATTACAGACTAACAGAAGGAGATAGTGTCTATTTCTGAAGTTTAATATGGTAATGTCTAATCTGGGAATGGGAGTCCTTTCAATTATTACATTCATACTTTAACTATAAGCTTCATCTCAGCTACAGTAACACTCTAGGTAAAAGGAACACTGTTTCAAAGCGCCGACTTTTCTTAATTAAGCCCACAAGGCTGTTTCTCAATTTCACCTCAATTGTGAATGGTATTTTTATCTGTTTTCTTGTAGCTGTGCTTAATGGTTTTGAATATTGAGTGCGTGTGCCTGAGGTAGAGCCAGTCCCAAATGATTGTGGCTTAACCCGTACCGTGCACGCTTCCGATAGTAGGCAGCGCACGGGAATATTCATCCAGGGCAAGGCACTCTGCTTGACCCCACACCCCATCCACCAGCAAACCTCCACTCCCTCCACCACCTGTCGCACCGTGGCTGCAGTGTGCATGCTCAACAGGCCGCACTGCAGCAACTCACCACAGCTTCCTCGGAGGCACCTCCCAAACCGGCGACCTCGCCCACCCAGAACGTCAAGGGCAGCAGGTGCACGGGAAACCCCCGCCCACACCCCACCTTCCAACTTCCCCATCTGAGTCACACAAAACATTCCAACTTGGAAATATATCGGCTGTTCCTTCATTGTCGCCGGGTCAAAATCCTGGAATGTCCTCTCCCTAACAGCACAGTGGGAGCACCTTCATCATATAAAAACACAAGAACGTACGAAATAGGAGCAGGAGTAGGCCACCTGACCCTTGGAGCCTGCTCCGCCATTTAATAAGACTGCAGCGGGTTCAGGAAGGTGGCTCACCACCACCTTCTCAAGGGGCAATTGGGGATGGGCAATAAATGCCGACCTTGCCAGCGACGCCCACATCCTGGAAATGATTCATTTTTAAAATCCGATCGAAAGAGTGAGTGGACCGTGAGTGGGGATGCAGTCTGCGATAGGTCTCTGCTGTAGCCCCGATCCACAGTCCTACAGATGGCCGGTATTGGGCTGGGCCTTCGAAGATGTCTGTCCTCTGTCCCCCACCAATATCCAGTCAGGACCTTCCGGAGAAGAAGGGAGGGGAGAGAAAATTGTCAGAAAACAAAAAGAGGTGCTAGTTCTACCGTTCCTGCACCCAGGAATATTGAATCTCCCGGGTGCAGTGATTTAAAAAAAAAATTAATTCTCGGGATGTGGGCATCGCTGGCAAGGCCGGCATTTATTGCCCATCCCTAGTTGCCCCGAGAAGGTGGTGATGGGCCTTCTTAAACTGAGTGGCTTGCTCGGTCACCTCAGAGAGAGCTGGGGGCTGGATTTTTGGCTTTGATGATTTTAGGGCGGGAAAGTTAGTGCCGAGGATCAGTTTGCCCCTCAGTAGGTAAGTTTGGGCAGCTGGGCCCTGAGTCAGGGGAGCAGAGGCGTTGTACACCACTCTTAGCGAGTTAGGATGGGAAACTCCCGAGCTAAAGAGCCGGGCCGGGAGCGCTCCCAGAGACGCCCCGGGGGAAAAAAACCTGAAAAAAAAAACCACAACCACATTCCCAAAACATTGCCCATTCCACCAGAACGTAAATTGCAAAAAATATTTAAATAAAACGATCGCACTTACCTCAGGAGTCCATGGCTCACCTCTCTGCAGTCGGGATGGTGGGACCCCCCCCCGATTTCCCAGGCGGTCACTGCGGGGCGCGCTGCGGGGCGGACGGGTCGGGCGGGAGTCAAAACTCGCGCCGGTGTCACAACCGTGGGCGTTGCACACCGGGCGCAGCTCTTCCGGGCGGTGCTGCTCCCCGCCGCCGCTAAACCAGCCCCGAGGATCGCCGCCGGACGCTGGAGGCTGACCGCCCGCCCAGGACACCTCACCCCCGCCATTGCCGCAGCTCCGGGGCGAGAAACAGAGCGCAGAAGGCCCGAAAATCCACTCCTAAGAGTCGACTGCTTTGGAGCCACATGTAGGCCAGACCGGGTAAGGACAGAAGGTTTCCTTCATGTAAGGGCATGAGAGAACCAGTTGGGTTTTTTACGACAATCTAACACTTTTACTGATGCCTGCTTCTTATTTCCATTGGAGGAGAAGCGAGCTCCCTTACAGTTGCCTGACACGCCATGTCCGATTTTCCTCTATGTGTTGCATCTGGACTTAAGATCGAGAGGAGCTCGCCAATATTTAGATAAAGGTGGAGATTCTTTTATCAGTAAACAAGCGAATGGTTTTTTGTTGTTGTTGAATACTACACTGTGATCCTGAAAGACAAATTAAACTTTAAGGCAGGCTCCCCTGGGCTAATAGGACTGTGCACAGAAATGGGTCAGTTTGCAGTTTCCATGGTAACATCTTACTAATTTACCAAAATAACATACATGGCCCAGAACTTGCCCCTCTGTTAGTCTGTACAGGGACAAAGAGAACTTCAACATATTTGTAGGCAAGACAGTAATGACCAAAAGTGAAAACAGAACTTGCATTTCTATAGCACCTTTCACATTTTCAGGATGTCCCAAAGCCCTTCACAGCCAATGAAGTACTTTTGTTGAAGGGCAGTTGCTGTTGTAATGTAGGGAAATGCAGCAGCCATTTTGTGCACAGCAAGGTCCCACAAACAGCAATGAGCTCAATGACCTGGTCATCTGCTTTTGGTGGTGTTACATGAGGGATAAATGACACTCGGGACACTGGGAGATTTAGACCCTGCTCTTCTTTAAATAGTTCTATGGGAACTTTCACATCCACCTGATGAGCTGGACAGGACCTTGAGTTTAACATGTTATTCAACATACCTCAGGCCATCTCAAAGTGCTTTAGATGACGTACTGTTGAAGTGTAGTCACTGTTGTAAGGGTGGGAAACACAGCAGCCAACTTGTGCACAGCAAGCTCCCACAAACACCAACGATCAGCCTCCCTGATAAAGTGCAACATTCCCACTGACACCTGAGAGTCCCTGGCCAAAGACTGCCCTAAGTATTCCATTCCACATTTTCGAGAGCAATAGGTTCAGAACAAAGTGTGATCACAGTGACCTTTTCTCCCAGTATCACAGAAAACTGAAAGAGATGGGCTGAATGGCTTCCCTCATCCATTACTTACCTTAATGATCTTTCTAATTTACCTTTCCACCCAGTCCCAACAGCCTGCCTGAGCATCCGGGAGGGCGCTGAGCACCTCGAGTCTCATCGCCGAGAGCATGCAGAAATCAAGCGCAGGCAGCGGAAAGAGCGCGCGGCAAACTTGTCCCACCCACCCCTTCCCTCAAAGACTATCTGTTTCACCTGTGACAGGGACTGCGGCTCTCTTATTGGACTGTTCAGCCACCTAAGGACTCAGTTTTAGAGTGGAAGCAAGTCTTCCTCAATTCCGAGAGACTGCCTATGGTGATGAAATTATCAATTAATCCGTGTCTTTCGCGCTATGTAGTGAGAAGAAAAAAATGCTACACTGACGCAGTAAGCAAGACTTTCCTCAGCTTGGAGCTCAGGCAGGCTGTTGGGATTGGGTGGAAAGGTAAATTAGAAAGATCATTAAGGTAAGTGATGGATGAGGGAAGCCATTCAGCCCATCTCTTTCAGTTTTCTGTGATACTGGGAGAAAAGGTCACTGTGATCACACTTTGTTCTGAACCTATTGCTCTCGAAAATGTGGAATGGAATACTTTTGATTTTAAGCGCCCAGTGCCAGATTCAAGTGCTATTGGCCTAGGACCTCGGTCCTAATGTAGCGTAGAGCGAGGGACATGAGATTCTTCTCTGCCTGTTAGCTGCAAGGTTTCTACATGGAATGAGTCTGGCTAGTCTCAGTCCAGTTCCGAGAGGGCCTGTGCTCACAGCACAAAACTGACCTTGGCAGTGATTGCACCAGAGAGGGTACAGAAGAGATTTACCAGGATATTGCCAGGACTGGAGAATTTTAGCTATGAGGAGCGTTTGGATAGGCTAGGGCTGTTTTCTTTGGAACGGAGGAGGTTGAGGTGTATATAATTAGGAAAAGCCAAGATAGAGTGGATAGGAAAGACCTACTTCCCTTAGCAGGCGGGTCAATATCCGGGGGCATGGATTTAAAGTAATGGGTTGTAGGATTAGATGGGAGTTGAGGAGAAATGTTTTCACCCAGAGGGTGGTGAGGGTCTGGAACTCACTGCCTGAAAGGGTGGTAGAGGCAGAAACCCTCACCACATTTAAAAAGTACTTGGATGTGCACTTGAAGTGCCGTAACCTGCAGGGCTACGGACCAAGAGCTGGAAAGTGGGATTAGGCTGGTTGGCTCTTTGTCGGTTGGCACGGACACGATGGGCCAAATGGTCTTCTTCCGTGCTGTAATTTTCAATGATTCTACGTAACTGAGAGAGGCAAAACAAGGACTCAAATGGGCCCTGACTGACCAGACATTCCCCAGGTCCTGGGTCATGCTATGAAAAATGGTCTGAACTACTTGCCGCCCTGTCGCCGAATTTAACCTCTGAGCAAATCACGCAACTCACGAGCCTCTCAGCCATGGACCAGACATGGAGCGGTTATCTCAATGCTTAAAAGTCGTAGATCTCAATTTCATTCCGCAAATTTGACAAGGTACGATGTCACATGCTCATTGTAAACTGGATTCGTGCTTCCTTTCAAATTGGATACATGGCCTTAGAGTTTGAATGCAGCTTTTTGCCTCATTGTAACCCCTGTGTAAGGGTTATGGGCCCCGCTCTGTTCTTCGACATCCGCCAGGTTGTCCGTCAAGGCATCAAAAGCGGCCTTGTTCTATTTGCTGATGAACTCACTGTTATGTATGGAGAAAGAGTCAGACTGAACACTGTGAGCTCAGTCTTAAGTGTGACCTTAGTCTTTTATTGCAGATCTCCAGAGTGCCTCTCCAACCCTGTGAGGCTTCCTTAAATACCTGTGCTCCCAAGGGATTATGGGATACCTTGGGACTCCAAGGGATGAGCCCTCTGGTGGCTGTACAGAGTAAATACAAGTGCTCATATATAACACTCATCAAATCTGCCAAATTGCTAACTCTACCATCTCAAAGTCAAGGGGGGTCATTCTGAGGGGGTCTGCTTGGCCGATGAGCTGAGGTCAGTACTCGTTAAGAAAGCTTGACTATCGAGCTCCCCTTCTGCACCAGTACACTCAAAGAGAAAAGGCAATTAGGCCCAGCAAACCGGTCCTTTTCTCATCAGAGGTTGATTATCATCAGCAGGGACATGAACCTTGCTCAGGCATCACAGTGAGACAATTGATCAGTACCAGTAATGATGGCCATGAAGCTATCAGATTGTAGTAAGAACCATCTTGTTCACTAACATCCCTTAGGGAAGGAAATCAGTCGTCCTTACCCGGTCTGACCTATTATGTGACTCCAGACCCACAGCAATGTGGTTGACTCTTAACTGCCCTCTGAAATGGCCCAGCGAGCCTCTCAGTTGTAATAAACTGCTACAAAAAAGTATAATAAGAATAAAACCGGATGGACCACTCGGCATCAACCTAGGACATGACAAAGGCAAACCCAGTCCAGTCGACCCTGCAAAGTCCTCCTCGTTAATATCTGGCGAATTGTGCCAGAATTGGGAGAGCTGTCAATAGTGGGTAAATGTGAGGATATCCATTTTGGGGGCAAAAACACGAAGGCAGAATATTATCTGAATGGCGGCAGATTAGGAAAAGGGGAGGTGCAACGAGACCTGGGTGTCATGGTTCATCAGTCATTGAAAGTTGGCATGCAGGTACAGCAGGCGGTGAAAAAGGCAAATGGTATGTTGGCCTTCATAGCTAGGGGATTTGAGTATAGGAGCAGGGAGGTCTTACTGCAGTTGTACAGGGTCTTAGTCAGGCCTCACCTGGAATATTGTGTTCGGTTTTGGTCTCCTAATCTGAGGAAGGACGTGCTTGTTGTTGTGGGAGTGCAGCGAAGGTTCACCAGACTGATTCCAGGGATGGCTGGACTGTCATATGAGGAGAGGCTGGATCAACTGGGCCTTTATTCACTGGAGTTCAGAAGGATGAGAGGGGATCTCATAGAAACATAAAAGATTCTGACGGAACTGGACAGGTTAGATGCGGGAAGAATGTTTCCGATGTTGGGGAAGTCCAGAACCAGGGGACATAGTCTTAGGATAAGGGGTAAGCCATTTAGGACTGAGATGAGGAGAAACTTCTTCACTCAGAGAGTTGTTAACCTGTCGAATTCCCTGCCGCAGAGAGTTGTTGATGCCAGTTCATTGGATATATTCAAGAGGGAGTCAGATATGGCCATTACGGCTAAGGGGATCAAGGGGTATGGAGAGAAAGCAGGAAAGGGGTACTGAGGGAATGATCAGCCATGATTTTATTGAATGGTGGTGCAGGCTTGAAGGGCTGACTGGCCTACTCCTGCACCTATTTTCTATTTTTCTATGTTTCTATGTCCCAAAGACTAGTCATTCAACAGCCTGACATAGTCATACTCACTGAATCATACCGTTCTGCCGATGTCCCAGACTCCTCCATCACCATCCTTGGGCATGTCCTGTCCCACAGGCAGGACAGACCCACCAGGGGTGGCAGCACAGTGGTGTACAGTCGGGACGGAGTGAACCTGGGAGTTCGCAACATTGACTCCGGACCCCATCAAGTCTCATGGTATCAGATGAAATATGGGCAAGGCAAGCTCATTCTGATCACCACCTACTGCCCACCTACTGCCCTGCCACAGCTGATGAATCAGTAATCTTCCATGTTGAACACCACTTGGGAGAAGCACTGAGAGTAGCAAGGGTACAGAATGTACTCTGGGTGGGGGATTTCTCAAGGACATAGCTGCCAGACTAGGCCTGCAGCAGATGCTGAGAGAACCAACATGAAAGAAAAACTCACTCAATTTCTTCACCAATATACCTGGCGCAGATGCATCTGTCCATGACAGCATTGGTAACAGTGATCACCGCACAGTCATTTTGGAGACAAAGACCCGTCTTCACAATGAGGACACCCTCCATCGTGTTATGTGGCACCACCACCGTGCTAAATGGGATAACTTCAGAGCAGATCTACCAGTTCAAATCTCGGCATCCATAAGCCATCAGTAACAGCAGAATTGTATACCACCACAATCTGTAACCTCATGGCCCAGCATATCCCTCACTCTAACATTACCATCCAGCCAGGTGACCAACCCTGGTTCAATGAGGAGTGTAGAAGAACATGCCAGGAGCGGCACCAGGCGTATCTAAAAATGAGGTGTCAACCTGGGGAAGCTACAAAACAGGGCTACATGCATGCTAAAGAAGCGGAAGCAGCATGATATAGACAGAGATAAGCGATCCCACAATCAACGGATCAGATCAAAGCTCTGCAGTCCTGCCACATCCAGTCAAGAATGGAAGAGGCTCCATGAACATCCACATCTCAGTGATGGCAGAGCCCAGCATGTGAGTGCAAAAGACAAGGCTGAAGTGTTTGCAATTATTTTCAGCCAGAAGTGCCCAGTGGATGATTTATATCGGCCTCCTCCTGAGGTCCCCACCATCACAGAAGTCAGTCTTCAGCCAATTCGATTCACTCCCAGTGATAACAAGAAACGGCTGAGCGCACTGGATACAGCAAAGGCTGTGGGCCCCGACAACCTCCCGGCTACTGTGCTGAAGACTTGTGCTCCAGAAATAGCCGCGCCTCTAGCCAAGCTGCTCCAGTACAGCTACAACACTGGCATCTACCCGACAAAGCGGAAAGGTAGGAAAGAAAGAAAGACTTACATTTATATAGCGACTTTCACAACCACCAGACATCTCAAAGCGCTTTACAGACAATGAAGTACTTTTGAAGTGTAGTCACTGTTGAAATGTGTGAAATGCAGCAGCCAATTTGCGCACATCAAGCTCCCACAAACAGCAATGTGATAATGACCAGACAATCTGCTTTTGTTATGTTGATTGAGGGATAAATATTGACCAAGACGCCAAGGATAACTCTCCCCGCTCTTCTTTGAAATAGTGCCATGGGATCTTTTATGTCCACCTGAGAGGGCAGACGGGGCCTCGGTTTAAAGTCTCATCCAAAAGGCGGCACCTCCGACAGTGCAGCATTCCCTCAGCACTGCTCTGGAATGTCAGCCTAGATTTATGTGCTCAAGTCCCTGGAGTGGAACGTGAACCCACAATTCTCTGACTCAGAGGTGAGTACACTACCCACTGAGCCACAGCTGACATTATAAAAGATTTCTTCATGTTGCTGCAGGAGTCCTGATGTGGGCCAGGCTTGATGGACCAGTTGGTCTTTTCCTGCCTGTTATTTTCATATGTTCGTATTTGTGCAGGATCCTGACGGGAACAGATCGACAATCATTTCCAGTGCTTGACTGCTGCCTCATGTTTGCCACAAAGTATTTTCCAGACACTATTGCATATGAGAACCCTTCCTCTATGCAGAAGGTGAATTCCAATCGCCTCCGAAGTATAGTTACCTCTTTGGCACATCGGAACCCTTCACACTTGCTATAAAGTACCTCATTGGCTGTTCATTAGTATCAGCTGTATCTCTGTGGGTAGCATTCTTGCCTCTGAGTCAGAAGGTTGTGTGTTCAAGTCCCACTTCAGGAATTTGAGCACATAAATCTAGGCTGACACTCCCAGTGCAGTGCTGATGGAGTGCTGCACTGTCGGAGGTGCCGTCTTATGGATGGGACGTTAAACCGAGGCCCCGTCTGCTCTCTCAGGTGGCCGTAAAAGATCCGATGGCACTATTTCGAAGAAGAGCAGGGGAATTATCCCCGGTGTGCTGGGCCCAATATTTATCCCTCAATCAACATAACAAAAACAGATTATCCGGTCATGATCATATTGGTGTTTGTGGGAGCTTGCTGTGCACAAATTGGCTGCTGCGTTTTCCACATTACAACAGTGACTACACTCCAAAAGTGCTTCATTCTCTGCAAAGCACTTTGAGACGTCCGGTGGTCGTGAAAGGTGCTATATAAATGCAAGTCTTTCTTTCTTGGGACCCCCTGAGGTTGTGAGAGCCACTATATATTTCTTATTTCTTCTAAAGTACCTCAGAACAACTCTTAATTGAAACGGCTGAGCCTATTGTGGTTGTGTTTATACAGCTCGATGCAATGTGTCTTGGTGGGGAGTCTATTAGCTGTAATGCTCACCTCCCTGCTTTAAAAAGGGTCAATTAGCCAAACAACAAAGGTCTTCTTCTGAGTTCCTCGTGCCCGCTGTTCAGCTAAAATTTGGATTGCTCATTTTACCAACACTGTCACGGTTCCTTGCCCACCATTTTGACTGGCAGTGCCGGAACATTCTACACAGTTTTCAGTACGGGCATAAGCCACCCCACCGTTGTCCTAGTCGTCATGCATTTGATAGAGCTCCACTCGTGAGAGAATATCTCCGCAAGTCGGGGCTAAAAAAAGAGCTGGTGCATGTCACTGAAGATTCCAGCGCGAGCTGACACAAATGTGCGACGGCTTCGAGGTGGGTCACTGGGTGACGTCATCAAGACCCAGGTCATCGTTTGGAGCATGGGCAGGAACATCGGCTGGGTCCTAGTACAGCAGAGGAGTGAGAAACATAGAAACATAGAAACTAGGTGCAGGAGTAGGCCATTCGGCCCTTCGAGCCTGCACCGCCATTCAATGAGTTCATGGCTGAACATGCAACTTCAGTACCCCATTCCTGCTTTCTCGCCATACCCCTTGAGCCCCCTAGTAGTAAGGACTACATCTAACTCCTTTCTGAATATATTTAGTGAATTGGCCTCAACAACTTTCTGTGGTAGAGAATTCCACAGGTTCACCACTCTCTGGTTGAAGAAGTTTCTCCTCATCTCGGTCCTAAATGGCTTACCCCTTATCCTTAGACTGTGACCCCTGGTTCTGGACTTCCCCAACATTGGGAACATTCTCCCTGCATCTAACCTGTCTAAACCCGTCAGAATTTTAAACATTTCTATGAGACAGTGGGACAGTGTAGAGGGAGCTTTACTCTGTATCTAACTCGTGGTGTACCTGCCCTGCGAGTGTTTGATGGGAGAGTATAGAGGGAGCTTTACTCTGTATCTAACCCATGCTGTACCTGCCCTGGGAGTGTTTGATGGGAGAGTATAGAGGGAGCTTTACTCTGTATCTAACCCATGCTGTACCTGCCCTGGGAGTGTTTGATGGGACAGTGTAGAGGGAACTTTACTCTGTATCTAACCCCGTGCTGTACCTGCCCTGGGAGTGTTTGATGGGAGAGTATAGAGGGAGCTTTACTCTGTATTTAACCCGTGCTGTACCTGCCCTGAAAGTGTTTGATGGAGTTAGGGGGAGTACCGAACACGATGGTGTACATGATGCTGATACAAGATGTTTGAAATGGAAAGTGTTCTGACCCCAGCGTCTATGACCCTAAACCTATCCCCAAAAAAGTAATTAAAGTTACACAAAGCTGTTTTAGTTCCCCTTTTGCTCCACAACAACAAAATATTAAATAACTTCTACATACAGGTCGCGTTATTTTCTAATTTGCTTCCAGTGTCAGCCGTGGCTCAGTGGGCAGCACTCTCTCGCCTCTGAGTCAGAAGGTTGTGGATTCAAGTTCCATTCCAGGGACTTGAGCACATACGTCTAGGCTAACACTCCAGTGCAGTGCTGAGGGAATGCCGCACTGTTGGAGATGCCGTCTTTCGGATGAGATGTTAAACCGAGGCCCCATCTGCTCTCTCAGGTGGACGTAAAAGATCCCATGGCACTATTTCGAAGAAGAGTAGGGGAGTTATCCCCGGTGTCCTGGGGCCAATATTTATCCCTCAATCAACATAACAAAGTCAGATTATCTGGTCATCATCAGACTGCTGTTTGTGGGAGCTTGCTGCGCCTAAATTGGCTGCCGTGTTTCATCACATTACAACAGTGACAACAGTTCAAAAGTATTTAATTAGCTGTAAAGCGCTTTGAGGCGTCCGCTTTTTGTGACATGCACTATATAAATGTAAGACTTTCTTTCTTTGCTCTGCTGATGTTGGGATGTTGTATAACTGATGCAGGAAACCTGCCGATGCCTCATCGGTGTGCAATCTTTGATAGATATCATCATCACAGTCACTTCCTCAAAGTGAGGGTGACTTGCTTCCACGCCAAAAAAGGATGAGTTCACAGGTGAGTCAATGAAGGACCTAATATTCCTGGTCCTGAGCTACATCCCAAAGGGTGGAAGATGCCTGTGCGTGGATTTTTTTAATGTGTGGTGGCCGTTGCACACCAGCCACCACACGGGATTGACAGAGCTAGGTCAAGGTCCACTGGCAAGGATTAACCAAGACTGAAGACCAGCTCTGCTGCAGGGCCTGGTGCGCACACACATCGCAGTCTGGGCTGGCCCATGCTGCCCCTAGGCCCTCGCCTAGACAGTGATGGGTTGGCGGGAGGTCGACCAGGGTTGTGAGATGGCTGGAGGACCACTACCGGTCACGGCCCGAACCCCACCCTGACTATTATGTCTGTAAGCACTCTAGAAATGACTCCATAAGGCAAGGTATTGTACTTGAACTGTGGTGACCTTAATCCATTTATTACAGCTCCTGAGTGAGGGTACAGCATGATGAGCTCCCTTTTATACCTGGTTACCTGTCGTGTACAGGTGACCCCTAGGTCTCCACCAGTTGCACCCTCTGGTGGTACAGGCATAGTGTATACAGTGTGAAGGTACATCCAGTCATCTTATGTAACTGTACATTGAGTATATAGGATATATACTTACGTTATACATACACAACATCACTACCCCGTAAGTCTTGTGCCACTGGCCTTTGCACTGTGTGCTTTGGCCCTAGACTTAAGTGCCCAAAGCCCATGCACCTTGTCTATGCTTTGGCCAGGCTCTCTCCCTGTTGACCCCCAAGTCCTATTGCCACAACATTGGGAAATGGTCAGCAGTGAACGGTTTGAGGTTGCAGTGGGGGTTGAATGGGTTCTGGGTGTGATCCATGTGTGTCCATGGCTGCACACAAGCATTTCCTCCGACCCCCCCAACCATTCATAGACCATGTGTGTGACTCAACACCTGCATGTGCATACATGTACAGAAGGAAAGAACAAAAAAAAAATAGGATTAATTATATCACTGTTTGGATTCTGCAGTAGTGGAACAAGTACATTTTACAGGTAAGGCACATACGTGGTATCATAGTCTTGCTCCTGGGGTGTAGGTGCAGGTGGGTGAGGACGTTAGTTCCAGAGTGACCGGACTGTGTCCAGGTTGTCTGATGGCGGCGCTGCGCTCCCTGCCAGCTAGGTGGGCTCAGATCGCTCACCTGACTGAGTCTCAGGGCCTTTGCCGTTGTCCTGGTGGCCAGAGAGGTCGAGCCGATCAGGGGCAGAATACCGGTAGTGGTGCCTTTGCCGTCCGCTGGTCGTTGGCCCTGCAGCTGGTATACTCCCTCTGTGTGTGGCCACGCTCTCTGGGGCATCACATTGGTCCCGGAGGCGCAGGCTACATGATCGGGTAGCCCGTAGGACCTGGGTGCTTCCGACAGGAGGTTTCCCTTGGTTTTGTCGGCGTACATGTAGAACCCGGCATCGCACATCATTTCTTCATTTACAGTCATAATACATTGGCTCCAACCGCAATCACCCAACTCGACACTGTTAGTTGCCCTTACATATTTGCATTTGTCAATTACATGTGTATACCGGCATTGCTGTACAAAGTTACATTTACATACTTGCATTTGTCAATTACATCTTTTACATGTGCATTGCGGGCATCGCTGTACAAAGAGTGGAACTGTCCCTTTAATTGTGATGGGTTGTCGGTCTCCTTTAAGAGGGCCTTGCAATCTTTACCCCAATCGGATTCGCTGCTCAGCATCATGTGTTGCTTCCTCAAAGCTGCCCCTCGTGGTCTGGCCGGCGCCATCTTTACTTCAGGTGCTTCACCTCGTTGTGCGGAAGCCATCTTCTTTCTCTCCACGAGGTAGGCTGTGGGGATCCTTTTCTCCCCAGCTTCTGCCACAGAAACAGGGAAGTTACCTTCTGCGCCAATTTTCTTCCTCCGGAGTCCTGCCACTGGAGCCTAGAAGGTGAGGTCGGGTCATTTGGGCTGGATCATCTCGCTGTTGGGTTGAACGGTCTGTGTCGTCTCCATGCAATCGAGTTGGACGGTTGGATTTTCAGGTGTTGCGCTGGATCCAAATTTGGGGCTGCAAAGGACATTGATCGGCAGGCCTTGGAGGTTTTCCCGGCTCCAACAGATTTGGATTTGTTTCATCCATCTTCTTCCTAGCAGCGTTGGACCATCACCAGCAACGGTCCACAAAGGTAACTTGTGCAGCGCGCCGCCGTGGAACACCTGGACATCCACGCTGCCAACGACTGGGATGGTGTCGTTCATGTAGGTGAGCAGCTTCACCTGGATTGGGATAATTTTAGTTCGTTTTCTTGGACTGTCCCAGAGTTTCTCAAACGCTGCCTGATTCATCAGCGATTGGCTCGCCCCTGTGTCCACCTCCATCGAGACTGGAACACCGTTGATTTCAACTTCCATTTTCAACGGAGAGCTCTCAGTGGAGCAGGTAAACACTCCGTACACCTCTTCGTGGGGCTGAGCTGCCTCGTGGACTCTCTCTTCATCATCGCTGGAGTCCGGATGATCGACCAACTCTTCAGCGACGCGGTGAGTACAATTTCTGTCGCACATTCTCTGTAGGTGGCCTTTCGTGTTACAGGCTTTGCAAGTATAGTCTTTGTAGCGGCACCGGTGGGCCCTGTGATTTCCTCCACAGCGTCAGCATGGGGTTGGCCGGTCGGCCCCATGTGGCGGACTCAGTGTTGCGGGACTCAGGGTTCTGCTCTCTCTACCCTGAGAGAGATTGTTTGCAGCAGACTTGCCTCTAAAAGGCGCCATTCGGTTCATAGTACTTGCCGGGTTAGAGTCCTGGTGGTGAGTTATCTGCTTGGAATTGTAGGCCGAGGCCATGAACGCCTGGCTCACGTTAATTGCCGGGTGACTGTGGTGTCCGCCGAAAACAGCCTTTGGAGAAGGCCCTCGTGGCCGATTCCAATAACAAAGATGTCCCTCAGGGCTTCGGTGAGGTGGTCGCCAAAATCACACGGTGCAGCCAATCATCTCAGGTCTGCAGCATATTTTGCGATTTCTTGGCCTTCGGGCTGCCGGTGGGTGTAGAACCGGTGTCTGGCTGTGAGGATGCTCTCCTTAGGTTTGAGCTGTTCCTGTATCATCATTACGAGCTCCGCATACGTTTTGGTTGTTGTCTTCTCTGGGGCTAGCAGGTCCCTGACGAGACCATAGACGGTGGGCCCATAACTGCTGAGCAGGATAGCTCTGCACTTATCAGCCAGCGAGGTCAGTGTGTCTCCCGCCAGGTCGTTCGCAATAAAGAAGTGTTCGAGCCTTTCCACAAAGGCCTCCCAATCTTCCCCTTCAGCGAATTGTTGAAAGTTGCCAAGGTTAGCCATTTTTCGTATGGAAATTCTTAATCTTGTCGCCAGTTATGATGTCTGTAAGCACTCTAGTAATGACTCCATAAGGTAAGGTATGGTACTTGAACTGTGGTGACATTAGTCCATTTATTGCAGCTCCTGAGTGAGGGTACAGTATGGTGAGCTCCCTTTTATACCTGGTTATCTGTAGTGTACAGGTGACCCCTAGGTCTCCACCAGTTGCACCCTCTGGTGGTACAGGCATAGTGTATACAGTGTGAAGATACATCCAGTAGTCTTATGTAACTGTACATTGAGTATACAGGATATATACTTATGTTATACATACACAACACTGATCTGGCCTGCCGCTTCTATTTCCGAAAGGATCGGTGCTTTCAGCTCGAGCCGGTCGTCAGGGAAACGAAACGTGTAAATATGAAGTTTTGTTCCTGAGCGGGGAGAGGAGGGGCTCGGTGGGCAATTGGCCAGTGGCAGCCACAGCTCGACCCAAACCCAAGTCCATGCGACTCCATCTCAGCAGAGGCTTTCCCTTTAATCATGAAAACTGGAGACCTGCTCTGCTGCACGGGCCTAGTGCGCACACACATTCCAGCCTCGATCTAATTACCCCGCGGCAAATTGGCTGGACACCTGAACAGCCCCACAATCTGTCTCCATATACTTTCAAACCAACTGACGGTCATTGCTTCATGCATACGGCGATGTGTTAACTTAATAAAGCTCTTTGTCCCAGAGTTAGCAGCTTCTGAACGGGCTTCTCAGGCCTGGAGCTGATCTTAAACATTCCCCCGGGGATCCTCGGCCAGAAACTGCAATTTTTCTCAATTAAAGACACATTTGTTAGCAGGAATAAGATACATCTCTCTGTAATGACCTGACACAAGTTTGTGGTTGCCACTAAGCCTTGTCTCTCTTAGTAATTGCAGAGGGACTTCTTCTTAATCCCTTAAAGCTTTTTTTTGGCTCCATGAATAATGGCAGATCAATGCGATGTAAGAGCGAGATCTCCTTGCACTTTGCAATAATCCAAATTGCAAATGATTGTTGATGGGCCGGTTTACAATCTCCACCCCCCGTCCCCCCCCCCGCCTCCCACCCAGCAATAAAAGTCAATCCGGTATCACTCTTTGAATTAGCGAAACCGTGAATTCAAGCAGAGAGCACTGGAGACACTCAACGGGTCAGGCAGCGTCTGAGGAGAGAGGAACAAAGTTAACATGGCAAGTCAATGACCCTTTGTTGGCACTGGAAGAAGTTAGAGATGTAACAGGGAAAGTAGGGGAGGGGAGGACAGGATGAAAGGGAAGGTCGGTGATAAGGTGGAAGGTAGGAGAGATTAAATGGCAAAAGGAATAATGGTGCAGCAATAACAAATGGTATTTATATAGCGCCTTTAACGTCCCAAGGAGTGTAATGGGATTTAAAAAACACCAAACCACACAAGGAGAAATTAGCGCAGGTGACCAAAGGTTTGGTCAAAGAGGTAGGTATTAAAGAGCGCCTTGAAGGAGGAAAGAGAAGGAGAGAGGTGGAGAGGTTTAGGGAGGGAGTTCCAGAGCTTGGGGCCCAGGCAACAGAAGGCACGGCAAGTTGAGCTCAGCCAAAGTGGGTGGTAATGGGACAAGTAAAGAGACAAAAGGTGGGTCCAGATAGGGTGTAAATGTCAACAGCAGAACTGTTACCAGCTATCCTAAGAAATGGGAGCGGTGGATACGCGTGAAATTGATGAAGTCGATGTTGAGCCGTAAGGTTGCAAAGTGCCTCATCAAAAGGTGCTGTTCATAGAAACATAGAAACATAGAAACATAGAAAATAGCTGCAGGAGTAGGCCATTTGGCCCTTTGAGCCTGCATCACCATTCAATAAGATCATGGCTGATCATTTCTTCAGTACCCCTTTCCTGCTGTCTCTCCATACCCCTTGATCCCCTTAACCGTAAGGGCCATATCTAACTCCCTCTTGAATATATCCAATGAACTGGTATCAACAACTCTCTGCGGCCGGGAATTCCACAGGTCAACAACTCTCTGAGTGGAGAAGTTTCCCCTCATCTCAGTCCTAAATGGCCTACCCCTTATCCTAAGACTATGTCCCCTGGTTCTGGACTTCCCCAACATCAGAAACATTCTTCCCGCATCTAACCTGTCCAGTCCCATCAGAATCTTATACGTTTCTATCAGATCCCCTCTCATCCTTCTAAACGCCAGTGAATAAAGGCCCAGTTGATCCAGTCCCTCCTCATATGACAGCCCAGCCATCCCTGGAATCAGTCTGGTGAACCTTCGCTGCACTCCCTCAATAGCAAGAACGTCCTTCCTCAGATTAGGAGACCAAAACTGAACACAGTATTCCAGGTGAGGCCTCACTAAGGCCCTGTAAAACTGCAGTAATACCTCCCTGCTCCTATATTCAAATCCCCTAGCTATGAAGGCCAACATACCATTTGCCTTATTTACCGCCTGCTGTACCTGCGTGCCCACTTTCAGTGATTGATGAACCATGACACCCAGGTTTCATTGCACCACCACTTTTTCTAGTCTGCCGTCATTCAGATAATATTCTGCCTTCATGTTTTTGCCACCAAAGTGGATAACCTCACATTTATCCACATTATACTGCATCTGCCATGTATTTGCCCTCTCGCCTAATCTGTCCAATCACCCTACAGCCTCTTAGTGTCCTCCTCACAGCTCACACCGCCACCCAGTTTAGTGTCATCTGCAAACTTGGAGATATTACACTCTATTCCTTCATCCAAATCATTACTGTATATTGTAAAGAGCTGGGTCCCAGCACTGAGCCCTGCGGCACCCCACTAGTAACTGCCTGCCATTTATCCCGACTCTCTGCTTCCTGTCTGCCAACCAGTTCTCTATCCACGTCAGTACATTACCCCCAGTACCATGCGCTTTGATTTTGTACACCAATCTCTTGTGTGGGATCTTGTCAAAAGCCTTTTGAAAGTCCAAATACACCACATCCACTGGTTCTCCCTTGTCCACTCTACTCGTTACATCCTCAAAAAATTCCAGAAGATTCGTCAAGCATGATTTCCCTTTCATAAATCCATGCTGACTCGGTCCGATCCTGTCACTGCTTTCCAAATGGGCTGCTATTTCATCTTTAATGATTGATTCCAACATTTTCCCCACTACTGATGTCAGGCTAACTGGTCTATAATTACTCGCTTTCTCTCTCCTTCCTTTTTAAAAAAGTGGCGCTACATTAGCTATCCTCCAGTCCATAGGAACTGATCCAGAGTCGATAGATTGTTGGAAATGATCACCAATGCATCCACTATTTCTAGGGCCACTTCCTTAAGTACTCTGGGATGCAGACTATCAGGATCCGGGGATTTATCGGCCTTTAATCCCATCAATTTCCCTAGCACAATTTCCCACCTAATAAGGATATCTTTCAGTTTCTCATTCTCACTAGACCCACTGTCCCCTAGTACATTCGGAAGGTTATTTGTATCTTCTTTTGTGAAGACAGAACCGAAGTATTGGTTCAATTGGTCTATCATTTCTTTGTTCCCCATAAATTCACCTGAATCCGACTGCAAAGGACCTACGTTTGTCTTTACTAATCTTTTGCTCTTCACATATTTATAGAAGCTTTTGCAGTCAGTTTTTATGTTCCCTGCAAGCTTCCTCTCATACTCTATTTTCCCCTTCTTAATTAAACCCTTAGTCCTCCTCTGTTGAATTCTAAATTCCTCCCAGTCCTCAGGTTTGTTGCTTTTTCTAGCCAATTTATATGCCTCTTCCTTGGTTTTAACACTATCCTTAATTTCCCTTGTTAGCCATGGTTGAGCCACCTTCCCAGTTTTATTTTTACTCCAGACAGGGATGTACAATTGCTGAAGTTCATCCATGTGACCTTTAAATGTTTGCCATTGCATATCCACTCTCAACCCTTTAAGTATCCTCTGCCAGTCTATTCTAGCCAATTCACACCTCATACCGTCAAAGTTACCTTTCCTTAAGTTCAGGACCCTAGTTTCCGAATTAACTTTGTCACTCTCCATCTTAATAAGGAATTCTACCATATTATGGTCACTGTTCCTCAAAGGGCTTCGCACAACTAGATTGCTAATTAATCCCTTCTCATCACACATCACCCAGTCTAGGATGGCCAGCTCCCTGGTTGGTTCCTCGACATATTGGTCGAGAAAACCATCCCTAATATACTCCAAGAAATCCTCCTCCACCGCATTGCTACCAGTTAGGTTAGCCCAATCTATATGTAGATTAAAGTCGCCCATGATTACTGCTGTACCTTTATTGCACTCATCCCTTATTTCTTGTTTGATGCTGTCCCCAACCTCACTACTATTATTTGGTGGTCTGTACACAGCTCCCACTAGCGTTTTCTGCCCTTTGGAATTCCGCAGCTCCACCCATACCGATTCCACATCATCCAGGCTAATGTCCTTCCTTACAATTGCATTAATTTCCTCTTTAACCAGCAATGTCACCCCGCCTCCTTTTCCTTTCTGTCTATCCTTCCTAAATGCTGAATACCCTTGGATGTTGAGTTCCCAGCCTTGGTCACCCTGGAGCCATGTCTCCGTGATGCCAATCACAACATATGCGTTAACTGCTATCTGCGCAGTTAATTCATCCATCTTATTCCGAATACTCCTCGCATTGAGGCACAGAGCCTTCAGGCTTGTCTTTTTAACACACTTTGCCCCTTTTGAATCTTGCTGCATTGTGGCCCTTTTTGCTTTTTGCCTTGGGTTTCTCTGCCCTCCACTTTTACTATTCTCCTTTCTATCTTTTGCTTCTGCCCCTCTTCTATTTCCCTCTGTCTCCCTGCATAGGTTCCCATCCCCCTGCCATATTAGTTTAACCCCTCCTCAACAGCACTAGCAAACACTCCCCCTAGGACATTGGTTCCGATCCTGCCCAGGTGCAGACAGTCCAGTTTGTACTGATCCCACCTCCCCCAGAACCGGTTCCAATATCCCAGGAATTTGAATCCCTCCCTTCTGCACCATTTCTCAAGCCACGTATTCATCTGAGCTATCCTGCGATTCCTACTCTGACTAGCACGTGGCACTGGTAGCAATCCTGAGATTACTACGTTTGAGGTCCTACTTTTTGATTTAACTCCGAGCTCCCTAAATTCGTCTCGTAAGACCTCATCCCGTTTTTTACCGATATCGTTGGTACCCATATGCATCATGACAACTGGCTGTTCACCCTCCCTTTTCAGAATGTCCTGCATCCGCTCCGAGACATCCTTGACCCTTGCACCAGGGAGGCAACATACCATCCTGGAGTCTGGTTGCAGCCGCAGAAACACCTATCTATTCCCCTTACAATAGAATCCCCTATCACTATCGCTCTCCCACTCTTTTTCCTGCCCTCCTGTGCAGCAGAGCCAGCCACGGTGCCATGAACTTGGCTGCTGCTGCTCTCCCCTGATGAGTCATCGCCCTCAACAATGCCCAAAGCGGTGTATCTGTTTTGCAGGGGGATAACCGCAGGGGGCCCCTACACTACCTTCCCTGCACTGCTCTTCCTGTTGGTCTTCCATTCCCTATCTGGCTGTGGACCCTTTACCTGTGGTAAGACCAACTCACTAAACGTGCTATTCATGTCATTCTCAGCATCATGTATGCTCCAGAGTGAATCCACCCGCAGCTCCAGCTCCGCAACGCGGTCCGTCAGGAGTTGGAGGCGGACACACTTCCTGCACACGTAGTCGCCGGGGTCACCGGAAGTGTTCCTGACTTCCCACATCGTACAGGAGGAGCATAACATGTGTCCAAGCTCTCCTGCCATGACTTAACCCTTAGATACAATTAAATTGGCAACAACAATGCTAAAAGTTAATTGCTGATATATATAAGGACGGGAGAGTGGAGAGCACCAGTTCCAACTGTCACAGAAGAGTTCCAACTGTTCACCGAGCTTCCGCTGAGCTTCACTAAAACAGTTTAGCAAGCCGAGGACAGAGAGGTCAGAGTGCGAGTGGGGTGGAGAATTAAAATGGACGCGTTAGTTTGCAACATCCAAGGCTCTGATTGGGTCCCCTTGATCACATGACCTGATTGCTGATTGGTCCCCTTGGAGCAGTTTCTTTGGAATGTGTAATTGAGAACTGCCCTGCCAACATAATCAGTGACTTTGCAAAGTGTAATTCGAGCCATTCTGACTGCCGACTCCAGACAGGACAGAGCTCACTTGGAACAGACAGGGTTCAATTTAACTAGTTAAGTCCTTCTCCCAACCCCCAAACAAGTTCCTGCCCGACCCCCCACCATCCAAGTGCCTGACCTTCTCCTCTCCAAGTTTCTGACATTCTCCCCCACACCCCCCGCCTCCCCTGTCACCCAGCACCACCCTGCCATAGATGGGGCATTGTGAGTGGGTCACGGATTGTTAATAGGTTTATTGGGTATGAAGTGAACAGTGACAGTGTCGTGACTTCCTGATTTCGTCCAGTCCAATGATGTCACTTGCCACACATGCACCGAGCTTTCTGAGAAATCAACCGGGTGTAGAGGGAGGAGAGGGAGAACGTGGTGCGGATGTAAAGGAGGTGGGAGTTGGAAGAACGTGATCCATCTTATCATCTGGATCATGTTCTCGCTCTCAACTCCCCTCCGCCTTTACATCTGGATCACGTTCTTCCCCCATCCCCGCTGTGCTTTCCGTAATCTTTACTGTCCCCTGCCCCCCCACCACTGAGTTCCCTCTCTCTCTGCCTCCCCCCTTTCTCTCTCTGCCTCCTCTCTCACTGCCTTCTGCCAATCACTCTCTGCCCTTATCTTCCCCAGTCTCTCTCTCTCTCCCCCACTCTCTCTCCCCCACTTTCTCTCTCCCAGCTGCGATTTCTTCTCTCTCTCAGAAGGTCGCGTAAATGTTTGTGTAGATAACCACAGCGATATCCTAGGTCAAAGACCTGGTGGTAACCCAAAAGCCCCAGTAGCAGGCTTAGGCTCGAGCAGCAGGCCCAGTAACATAGTTCGGCCCTACTTCCAGCTTCCTCACACATCGCACTGCGCATGCGTGACCGGATCGAGCGCGCATGCGCAAGTTTGCAGATGACACTAAGCTGGGTGGCAGTGTGAGCTGTGAGGAGGATGCTAAGAGGCTGCAGCGTGACATGGACAGGTTAGGTGAGTGGGCAAATGCAGGCAGATGCAGTATAATGTGGATAAATGTGAGGTTATCCACTTTGGTGGCAAAAACAGGAAGGCAGAATATTATCGAATGGTGAGAGATCAGGAAAAGAGGAGGTGCAATGAGACCTGGGTGTCATGGTACATCAGTCATTGAAAGTTGGTATGCAGATACAGCAGGCGGTGAAGAAGGCAAATGGCATGTTGACCTTCATAGCGAGAGGATTTGAGTATAGGAGCAGGAAGGTCTTACTTCAGTTGTACAGGGCCTTGGTGAGGCCACATCTGGAATATTGTGTACAGTTTTGGTCTCCGAATCTGAGGAATGACATTCTTGCTATTGAGGGAGTGCAGCGAAGGTTCACCAGACTTATTCCCGGGATGACAGGACTGACGTATGAAGAAAAACTGGATCGACTAGGCTTATATTCACTGGAATTTAGAAGAATGAGAGGGGATCTCAAAGAAACATCTAAAATTCTGACGGAATTGGACAGGTTAGATGCAGGAAGAATGTTCCCGATGTTGGGAAAGTCCAGAACCAGGGGTCACAGTCTAAGGATAAGGGATAAGCCATTTGAGGAGGAACTTCTTCATTCAGAGAATTATGAACCTGTGGAATTCTCTATCACAGAAAGTTGTTGAGGCCAGTTCATTAGATATATTCAAAAGGTAGTTAGATGTGGCCCTTACGGCTAAAGGGATCAAGAGTCTGGAGAGAAAGCAGGAATGGGGTACTGAAGTTGCACGATCTTGTTCTCTAGTGTGTGGGGGGTGGGGAAAGTGTTTGGAGATGTTTCTCTGGTGTGTGGGGGAGGGGAAAGTGCTTGGAGATGTTTCTCAGGTATATGGGGGGTGGGGCAAGTGTTGGGGATAGTTCCCTGGTGTATGGGGAGGTTATCATCATCATAGGCAGTCCCTCGAATCGAGGATGACCCACTTCCAGGCATTCACAGGTGTTTCAGTGAAGGACCTAATATTCCATGCCCCGAACTAAATCTTGAACGGTGGAAAATGTTATGTCTCGAATAAAGCAATGTCACTTAGTACTGTAGACTTGAGTAAGTGTGACCTTAGTCTCTTGATTCTGACTCCAGAGTGCTGGCACAGCATGGGAGGCCTGCTTACATATAGTGCTCCCAAGGGATGCTGGGGTCCCTTGGGACTCCAGCAGATGCGCCCTCTGATGGAGGTAGAAATGCTGGTTACATGGTGTTGCATACATAACATCACTCCCCCCCAAAGTCAATAGTGCATTTATTGGCAGGGTGAGATGATCTGGGGCTTTCCGCTCCCTAGTTGATCGTCTCGGTACAAACACAGATGCAGGTGAGTTGGTTGGGCTTTCACATGGCTGCTGCGCAGCTGGCCTTGCTGGGCTGCTGGGAATGATGAATTCAGCTTCGTGGTCAACCGTGATGTCGATTGCTACTTATGTGTGTATCGGAAGGTCGAAGTTGGTGGTGTCCTCTTCAGGTTGCTCGTGGCTGTCTGTGAATCGCAGTTTGGTTTGGTCCAAATGCTTTCTGCAAGTTAGTCCATTTGCGAGTTTGACCTCAAAAACCCAACTCCCTTCTTTGGCCATGCCAGCAAGCCATTTGGGACGATGTCCATAGTTGAGTACATATACATGGTCATTGACTTCAATATTCCGTGACAAATTTGCGCAATAATGGTACATGCTTTGTTGATGCCGCCTGCCCTCGACATGATTGTGGAGATCAGGTTGGACTGGAGAGCGCCTTCTTTTGAGTGCCCTTTTCATGAGCAGTTCGGCAGGGGGAACCCGAATGAGCGAGTGGGGTTTTTTGTGGTAGCTGAGCAGGACTCGGGACAGGCGGGTCCTGCAGCGATAAATGATTGATCGCTACTTTATAGTCCCCACAAATTCTGACCGTGCCATTGCCCTTGAGAACCGGAACAATCGGACTGGCCCACTCGTTGAACTCAACCAGCGTGATGATGCCCTCTTGTTGCAGCCTGCTCATCTTGACTTCCACTTTCTCTTGCATCATGTAGGGCACCGCACGTGCTTTGTGGCGGATGGGTCGTGTACCGGGAACCAAGTGGTTCTGCACCTTCGCCCCAGAGAAATTTCCGATGCTTGGCTCAAACAACGTCGGGAACTTGCTCAAAACCTGGGCACATGAGGTGTCGTCGACGGACGAAAGCGCTAGGATGGCATCCCAGTTCCAGTGGATTTTTCCCAGCCAGCTTCTGCCGAACAGTGTGGGGCCATCTCCTGGTACAATCCATAGTGGTAGTTCGTGCACCGCTCCATCGTAGGAGACCTTTACTGCTGCGCTGCCAATTACAGGGATCAGCTCTTTAGTGTAAGTTCTCAGCTTGGTATGATTAGGGCTCAGCTTGGGCCTTTGTGCCTTGTTGCACCAAAGCCTCTGAAAGGCTTTTTTGCTCATGATAGACTGACTTGCTCCCGTGTCCAATTCCATGGATACTGGAATTCCGTTCAGCTCAACTTTTAACATGATCGGTGGACATTTCGTGGTGAAGGTATGTACCCCGCACACTTCTGCCTCCTTGGTTGGAGTCTCTAATCCAGTTTGATCCACCATGGATCGGTCTTCCTCTGCAACGGGGTAGTTTGCAGGGTTTGCAGCTCATCTCCACATTTGCTGGAGGTATCCCATTGTTTCACAGCCTTTGCACGCATAGTGTTTGAAGCGGCATTGATGGGCTCGATGATCACCTCCGCAGCGCCAACAAGGTGTCAATTGCCTCGCATTCACGCTTGCTGGCGGACTCTGAGTATCTGACGTCGTGCAGCTTCAGGTGTGTACATTTCTGCCATATGCATTCCTGCCTGAAAACGACGTTACTTTGTGTAACTTTAAAGTACTTTATAGTATTTATAGTACTTGCCGAAGCATCTTTATGCTGCAAAATTTGTTTGGTGTTATCGCTGGTGGACATAAATGCCTGGGTTATCGTTATGGCTTTGCTCAGGTTCGGTGTTTCAACAGTCAGTAGTTTGCGAAGGATAACCTCATGGCCAATGCCAAACACAAAAAAATCTCTTAGCATTTGCTCCAGGAATCCATCGAATTCTCAATATCCTGCAAGGCGCCTTAGTTCGGCGATGTAGCCCGCCACTTCCTGGCCTTCAGACCGTTGACATGTATAAAATCGATACCTTGCCATCAGAACGCTGTCCTTCGGATTTAGGTGCTCCCGGACCAGCGTACACAGTTCTTCATATGATTTGGTTGTTGGTTTCACCGGAGCAAGAAGATTCTTCATGAGGCCACCGGTTGTTGCCCCGCAGGCGGTGAGGAGGATCACCCTTCGTTTGGCAGCGTTCTCATCCCCTTCCAGCTCGTTGGCCACGAAGTATTGGTCGAGTCACTCCACGAAGGCTTCCCAATCGTCACCTTCTGAGAATTTCTCCAGGATACCAGCAGTTCTCTGCATTTTCGTGTGATGGTTCGTTATCTCGTCGCCAATTGTTATGTCTCGAATAAAACAATGTGACTGAGTACTGTAAACTTGAGTAAGTGTGACCTTAGTTTCTTTATTCTGACTCCAGAGTGCTGGCACAGCATGGGAGACCTGCTTATATGCAGTGCTCCCAAGGGATGCTGGGATACCTTGGGACTCCAACAGATGCGCCCTCTGGTGGTGGTAGAAATGCTGGTTACATCGTGTTGCATACATAACAGAAGATGCCTGTGCGTGGATTTTTTTAACGTGTGGTGGCCGTTGCACACCAGCCACCACACGGGCTTGACAGAGCTAGGTCTTGGTCCAGTGACAAGGATTAACCAAGACGACTGGAGACCAGCTCGATGGCAGCTGGTTCCCTTGTGTTGGTCTTTCTTCTCATCGCCTTTAGTGGGATCTTGCTGTGCTAAATTTGGTTGTCCCATTTTGCTGCAAAACGGTGATTACACTTCAAAATGAATTCCTTGGCAGCAACGCATTTTCGGATGTACTGAAGACATGAAAGACTTTGTCTACAAGCAGGATGTTTCTTTCACTCCATGCCATAAAAATAATTAAGTCGCGATTGTGTCCCTCAGCCTGCCACAGCTACCATCTAGCCTTGCTTCCCTGTGATAATCTCGTAGCCACAGTCAGTTCATGAGCTATTGGCTGCGAGATTCTCACTCACTGCTAACTGAAACCGACTTGTAGGCAATCATAGAATCATCGAATGGTTAGAGCACAGGAGGAGGCCATTTGGCCCTTGGAGCCCGTGCCAGCACTCTGGGGTGAGCGGGACTTGGTGCAATTTAGGATTTGGGCAGAAAGTTGTCCAAATCTTTGCAGGTCACACTGTTCTAAGCATGCTAACTTTCAGAGGGATGAGTGTAGCCATTCCTTTATCACTCCTGGCCCGAGCCCTGCACTCACAGGTATAAGAACATAAGAAATAGGAGCAGGAGGAGGCCATTTGGCCCCTCGAGCCTGCTCCACCATTCAATAAGATTACGGCTGATCTAATCACGGGATCATCGTGAAGCGGGCAGAAGGGTCGCCAACCCTCCAGGAATGGCCTGTTGTCTCCAGGAATTAAACGTGAATCTCCTGGGACACTGTAGCGAGCAATCCAGAGAGAAAATTAATCAGGGCATTTAAAAAAAATTATGGGCTAAAAATTGGTTGGGTTAGCGCCACCCGCTAGTGCCCAAGAGGGGGCGCCAACGGGCCACCTAGCGCCCAAGTGCGCGCTGTGACAGCCTGCCGCGAACTTCACTGGCGGTTTAGTTGGCCTCGCTGTCATTAAGCGCTGCGCACTCGAGCGACACCACTTGGCGAAAGCACGGGCGTGCAACGCACCCTTTGCATTGCGTTTCCGGAATTGACTGCTTTGGCCTGCCGTAGTGTCGGGCGCTGCTCCCGACAGGATCCTGGGGGCAATATCGCAGGGAATGAAGAGCTAAGTGGTCAGTGTCACCTCCTCCTTAGGCGCTAGGATGCCGGTATCCCCGTCCCTCAACTTGAGAAGCGCTCCGGCGCTCCTGCCTTGCAATGGGCCTTTAGTGCCCCAACAGGATTGTGGAACTCTTCCCTTGGCCCTCCACTATCCTCTGGGGGGGGCGCTAAAAAAAAAATATCCTGGTTGGAGGCAGTAATAGAGCTCGCCCTAGTGGACTGCCGATAGAATGCAACTACTGATGCAAAAGGGTCATGTGCCAAGGTCACATGATGACAGTTTCTTGTCGCGAGCCATCTTGTGTGTGTTTGTTGTGTTGGTGATGTCGTAAGAATATATCGCAGAGGCGTTAGACATTAATCGGCGCTCAAGTTAACGCCCGGTTCATGTCACCGCCTCAAACCGTGCTATAACGAATTTTCAGCCAACATGGTGTTTTATTCACTTTCTTCAAACACATTTATTTGTTGTGAAAATACTGGAAATGGTTAAACAGAAAAGGGGCAGTTTGACTGAGCGGGGTGGGAGGTCATGCGATGAAAGCTGGTGGGCAGCAAAGTTTGTTTTCCTGGGAGCTTCGCCCTGTAGCCTGACACAGAAACGCTTGGTCCTGACATTGATGCAGTTCCCCTGCCACATCTCACTTCAGGATAAATAACCCGACGAACACATCGAACGCTGCGAGGTTGTCGGCAGTCTGGCGTCCAAGAATAGTTAGTCTCGGGCTGCGATCTCTGACTCCTGGTTCAGTTTTCCTGCAGCATGGGTCCTTACGAGGGCAGCTCCGTGCCCAGCGGTGTAGAATTGCTTCCTCCACATGACAACCCTCTCTCCATTTCTCTGCGAATGATTTGCCCCCCCCCGCCTGTCAGATCTGCAGCGGTCCAGCGCTGCTGCAGTTGCTGACCAAGGGAGCTGCAGTCAGAGAGGTTGCTGGTAAATATCATGCTTTACAAAGGATGGTAAACTGAGAGTCTTGCAAGCAAAGTGTAAAGATAAGAGAAAGAGAGAGCAACTCAAGGAGAAAATGAACAGAGATGCGGGTGAAGGGCTTTTCGAATCATAACGGCACATCACAGAAGAAGGTCAGTCGGCCCATCTGTGCCAGCTCTTTGAAAGAACTTTGCAGGAACTTGAGCACATAAATCTAGGCTGACACTCCAGTGCAGTGCTGAGGGAGCGGCGTACTGTCGGAGGTGTCACCTTTCAGATGAGACGTTAAGCCCAGGCCCTGCCTGCCCGCTCAAGTGGTCGTAATGGCGGCGGGGCGGTAAAGTTTGCGCCCGGGAACGGTTTGCGCCTCAGTCTGCAAAATTGGGCAGCTGGGCCCTGAGTGTGGGGCGGAGCGCTAAGGGAGTCGTTGCACACCTCTCTTAGGGCGGTAGGCCGGCTGAACATGGGAAAATCCCGAGCAAAACAGCCGGCCTGGGAGCGCTCTGAGAGAGGCCTGGGGAGAAAAAAAAAAACGACAAAGAAAAACAACCAAAAACTCTCGACACCACAACATAAATCGCAACAAAAATAAAATAGTAAACAACCACATTTACCTGAGGTGGACATTACTTACCTCACTGTGGCCGCTGCAGGTCAGACCGCCCGCTTTCACAGGCGGGGGGCGCTACAGAGCTCTAGGGGTCGAGCGGAAGCCAAAAATGGAGCCAGTGTCGCAACCTGGGTCGTTGTACACCGCCTCACCTCTCCCGGGTGGTACAGCTCCGCGTCCTGTCGAAACCGGCACTGAAAGTCCCGGCTGGCTGCCTGCCCGGAAGCGCTTCCCGGCGCTATTTCCGCCCCTCTGGAGCGTAAACAGAGGCAGCAGCAAAGCGAAAATCAATCGCAGTGTGGCCTGGCCCATGCTACCCCTGAGCCCTCGCCTCTTCTGGGCCCCGAACTCACGCCTCTCCCGATCACGTCGCTCCACAATCTGTCGACGCTCCTGCGCCCCGGCCTCACCGCTCCTGCTGTACCAGCCCACGCTCCAATCACCCACCTGGACCTTGGTGATGTCCAATCCAGTCACCCTCTTCGTTGTTCACACCCTACCTTGCAGTGGTACACGCCGCCACACTGGTTCCTGGGGCGGCTCCCCACTCCTTTTATGGCCCCGACCTGCCGCTGATGGTCTCTCGCAGGTCGGGGCCTCCACGCCTGTACCACTCTTTCAGGCAGTGAGTTCCAGACCCCCACCACCCTCTGGGTGAAAAGAATTTCCTCTCAAATCCCCTCTAAACCTAAATGGGGAGCCAGATGGCGAGATACCGTTTTTTGCGTGGCTTACGGAGGATTACATACGAGTATAAGAAATAGGAGCAGGAGGCGGCCTTTTGACCCCTCGAGCCTGCTCCGCCATTCAATAAAATCACGGCTGATCTGACCTTGGCCTCAACTCCACTTCCCTGCCCGCTCCCCATAACCCTGGACTCCCTTATCGTTCAAAAATCCGTCTATCTCCACCTTAAATATATTCAATGACCCAGCCTCCACAGCTTTCTGGGGCAGAGAATTCCACAGATTCCAATATCGCGGATGGCTCTTTCTGCATTCCGGGGTTTAACCCCGCATTTGCTCGTCGATAACAGTGAGCACTGATAGATTCGCCATTATTTTAACAGCAAAATCAGGCCCAAGAATTATTTGATAAAGGCACATGGCTAGCTTCCAGCTCTGCACTGCTTCCCTCGACCTGCCATGCATTTCCAGCATTTGCAATTTCAGTTTGTGCCCTTGTACTTGCCCTTGCCATGTAGCTGCACAAAAGCCGACACGCATTTGAAGACTGCCAGCACCTTATTCCTAATATTTCACTGAGTCGCGGCTTAAGGACTGATTCCCAGCCTTAATGCCTTAGCCTCTTCAAGGTGGTAGCTTATGAGCAGGACGCGGGATTCAGGCACCAGTGATTTAACAAGCTCAGCATAATGTTTACAATAAACATATTGAACCAGCGCGGAGTGAGGGCTCGAAGGCAACTGCACAACACGACCAGCCCTGTCAGAAATCCAAGGATATTTCAGTCTAAATCCTCGGAGATTCTGCCTCAAAAAATCCGTAGCAATCCTCCGATCCACAGAGAGGCCTGAGGGTCAAATGAAACACATACAGGATTTTACTGCAAGCACGCCCTGTAATTACTGCGTGCCAAGGATATCAGAGTTCCTCCGCATCGGAGATGTGGCAGCTCATCCGAACGTCAATTATATATTTCTTTTGGTTTAATCATTTTTTTTTTTCCTTTGCTCGTCTGCTTCTTCATTTCGAAACGTTGGGTTAAAAACAAAGGCCGAGCCACTGAACTTTGCTTCCTCTCTGCCCATGATTTGGACACAGTCCACTGGGTTAACGGCAGGATGGAATTCATGGCTTGAGTTGGACCTGTTTCTGGCTGGGTGGAGCCCACCCTTGTATGAAAATGGGCCTCTACGCTCTGGAGTTTAGAAGGAAGGATGTCTTACTACAGTTTATACAGGGCCTTGCTGAGACCACACCTGGAGTATTGTGTGCAGTTTTGGTCTCCTTACATAAGAAAGGATATACTTGCCATCGAGGGAGTGCAGTGAAGGTTCACCAGACTGATTCCTGGGATGGCAGGACTGTTGAACGATGGGAGATTGGGTGGACTAGGCCTGTATTCACTGGAGTTTAGAAGAATGGGAGGGGATCTCATTGAAACGTAAAAAATTCTGACGGGGTTGGATAAACTGGATGCGGGGAGGATGTTTCCCCTGGCTGGGAAGTCTAAAACAAGGGGTCACAGTCTCAGGATATGGGGTAGGAAATTTAGGACCGAGATGAGGAGAAATGTTTTCACTCAGAGGATGGTGAACCTGTGGAATTCTCTATCACAGAAGGCTATGGAGGCCAAGTCACTGAATATATTTAAGAAGGAGATAGATAGATTTCTAGACACAAAAGGCATCAAGGGGTATGGGGAAAAAGCGGGAATATGATGTTGAGATAGAGGATCAGCTATGATCATATTGAATGGCGGTGCAGACTCGAAGGGCCGAATGGCCTACTACTGCTCCTATTTTCTATGTTTCTAATAAGAGATGATCTCATTGAAACATACACGATTCTGAAGGGGGATTGACAGGGTGGATGCTGAGAGATTGTTTCCCCCTGGATGGAGCATCTAGAACCAGGGGTCACAGTCTCAGGATAAGGGGTTGGCCATCGAAGACCGAGATGATGAGGAATTTCTTCACTCACAGGGTTGTGAATCTTTGGAATTCTCTGCCCCAGAGGGCTGTGGATGCTGAGTCTCTGAATATATTCAAGGCTGAGAAAGATAGATTTTTGAACTCTAGGGGAATCCAGGGATATGGAGATTGGGCAGGAAAGTGGAATTGAGGATGATGATCAGCCTTGTTCTTATTGAATGGCGGAGCAGGCTCGAGGGGCCGAATGGCCTACTCCTGCTCCTATTTCTTGTGTTCTTAAAAGGCAGGTGTTGCACAGAAATATCAGGGCCAGGGTGATCTCCTTGACTAGTTTCAATCGCCTTAAGGTGAGTCGGGTGGGTATTGGAGAGGAATTTCCCCCCAAATTGGCGCGGGTTTTTATCTGGTTCTCCCAGGAAATCACATGGTTTTAGGTGGGGTAGCATCGGAGGGTGTATATGTTGTGATACGCAAGGTGTTGCAATGGAGCGGGACAGGCTCGATGGTCTTGTCCCACTCGTATTCGGAGAAAGAGAGAGGGGAGAAGAAGATTAAGTCAGTTAGTTTGTCCGCACTAAAAGATCACAAGATAATTACAGATGAGGAAGGCCAACTGACCCATCTAAGTTCATCCAGCAAGAAAGATGTTAGCAGCACTTCTTCACACAAAGGGTCGTGGAAATCTCGAACCCTTTCCCGCAAACTGGTAGTCAATTGGAAATTTCAAAACTGGGATTGGTAGTTTTTTGTTTGCCGGGGATAGTAAGGGTTACGGAAGTCGGACAGGTAGGTACAATTGACATACAGATCAACCAGAAGCGAATTGAATGGTCGAGGGGCTGAATGGCCTCCTCCTGTTCCTATGTTGCAATCCCTCCATTGTAGCAACCAATTGTTCTTTAAACAATGCCAGGATTATTGCCTTCACTATTCTATCTGCAAGTTTATTCCACACATCGTATATTCTCAGTGTGAAGTAGAAGTTCCTATCAGTTGTAAAATGACCTTTTACTTGTTTTGAACCTGTATCCCCCTAGCCCTTCTCCCACAGCTTAATTTAAAGTAATGTTTCGACTTGACTTTTTCTATTTACCGTAACAATTTTAAGTACCTCTACAAGGTCACCTCTCTGATGTCTCATTTCCAGGCTGAACCACATAAGCTTTTCCAGTCTTTTCCGATTCCTCAGATCTCTGGCGCTGACAATCAACCTTGTGATTCTTGTCTGCACTGCCTCCAAGCGTTTGAATGTTAATTCTTATTTCTTGGGGACCAGAACTGGAGACAATACTCAAGGTGCGGTCTGACTAGAGTCCTATACAGTCTGATCATTACCACTTGCCTGGAGGAGTGCAGCTCCAACAACACTCAAGAAGCTCGACACTGTTGTGTATGCAATAACTCAAAAGACTGAATACTGTAAACTAACACAGGTACAAACCTGGCTCTACTTAATTCGGGCCCGAAGTGATCACATTACAGGGTGGCTGGCCTTTTATACCTGGGCCGCGCACACGTGTGCACAGCCCAATGACCTCCGACAGTGGTGCCACCTGGTGGCTAGTAAACCCAAGCATACATACATGACAATAACCCCCTTTAAGATATTAGTAACGGTCTTTTTACAAATTGAGACGGTCCGGGGCCTTCCACTCCCGAGTTGAACATTTAACTCCAGCCTTGGGCGAGTGTTCTGAGTCTGTTATGACTGGGGGCTGGGTAGCCGATCTGATGGGAGTGGCAATGACCACATCAGGGATTGAAAATCCAGATTCATTGACCATGTCAGTGATTGAAAGTCCAGATTTATTGATGACAGCGGAGTCCTCTGATGACTGAGGGTGGGTTGGTTGGTCACTGTGTCTTCCTCAGACTGTTCCGGTTCATCCGTGTGCCGCAGCTTTATCTGATCGACATGTTTCCTGCATGTCTGCCCATTCTTGAGCTTGACAATAAACACTCTGTTACCCTCCTTGGCCGATCCATTTTGGACCTTGACCATAATTCAGTACATACACAGGATTATTAATAGAAATGTCGCGTGACACAGTAGCGCGATCATGATACTACTGCTGACTTTGACATCTGTATTCGACACGATTATTCAAGTCGGGGTGGACAAGAGAGAGCCTGGTCTTGAGACCTCTCCATCAATAGTTCAACAGGGGAGACCCCAGTAAGCGTATAGGATCTTGTCCTGTAACTGGTGGTACAGGCTCGAAGGGCCAAATGGCCTACTCCTGCACCTATTTTCTATGTTTCTATGTTTCTAAGCAATATGCATGACAAGCGAGTTTGCAGTGAACCTTGAGTTACACGTTATACTCTGCTTGATGGCTTGGACCGCACACTCTGCTTGTCCATTGGATGTGGGTTTGAATGGTGCTGACTTCACATGTTTGATACCATTGAGTTTCATGAACTCTTGAAACTCCATACTAGTGAAGCAAGATGCATTGTCGCTTACAACGATGTCAAGCAGACCATATGTAGCAAACATGACACGAAGGCTCTCAAAGGTAGCTGTGGATGTGCTGGATGATATGATTGTACACTCTATCTGTAAAGTCCTGTCCCTGCAGTACAGATTCACACGAGGCACATACTGAAGTCAAGGTCACTCAGGACCTGCACTTTTATTACACAGCTCTCGAATGCCATAGTTGCCTGAGACCTCTCCTTATATACATGTCTGGGACAGGTATCCAGTGTATCCTGCAAGTGCATCCCTGGTGGTAAGGTAAGCTTGTGGTTACAGGTCATCTCTACTTACAGTCATGTATAGCATGGTAAGATACAGTTATGTACAGTAGTGTGAGATACATGACATCACCCATCCCCAAGGTCTTATTGTCTTTATAGGTTCAGTCTCTCAGGTGGTCTAGGCTCTCGCGTGGAGCATCTTAGTTGTGATTCAGTTGTTTGCCTTGGTGCCTGTTTTTCTTTCGGTGTGATTGCTGGTATCTCGCCTGGGCTGTCTGTTGGGATTGCCCTTTCCTCAGGTTGTTCCCTCTGTCTGTCCACCAGGTGTGGTGTGAGTTCCACATTGTAGTCTGCTTCTGGTTCAGCAGTGTTGTTGGTAAATCTACTTTTGACTTGGTCTACATGCCTCCGGCAGGTTTGGCCATTGTCCATTTGTACCACCAGTAGCCTGTTTCCTTCCTTGCCTGTTACTGTCCCTGCAAGCCATTTGGGACCCCTGCCATATACCACGAACACTTTGTCCCCTATCTCATTCCACCTCCCCCTCGAATTTCGGTCATGGTGCTCAGTTAGCTTACGGCGCTTTGCCTCAACGATTTCATGCATGTCTGGGAGGATTAATAAGAGCCTTGCCTTTAAGGTCCGTTTCATTAATAGTTGCGCGGGGGGAACTCCAGTCAATGAATGCGGACGAGATCTGTCTGCCAGCAGCAGTCACGACAGGCGGCCCTGCACCGTGGGACCTTGGATTTTGAGCATGCCTTGTTTAATGATCTGCACTGCTCACTCTGCCTGGCCGTTGGAGGCCAGCATGAACGGTGCCGTCCTAACATGATTTAGGCCGTGGTCACTCATAAAATCTTGGAATTCGGCGCTGGTGAAGCACGGACCATTATCACTGACCAATATGTCAGGAATGCTGTGCCTTGCGAACATGGTTCTAAGGCTCTCCACAGTGGAGGAGGTGGTGCTCGAGTTTAAAATGGTGCATTCGATCCAATTTGAAAATGCATCTACAACTACGAGGAACATTTTGCCCATGAATGGGCCCGCATAGTCTATGTGCACCCGCGACCATGGTTTGGTGGGCCAGGACCAGGGGCTCAGGGGGGCTTCCCTGGGGGCATTACTGAGTTGGGCACAAATGGTGCACCGTCAGATGCAGAGCTCCAAGTCCGCGTCAATGCCAGGCCACCAGACGTGGGATCTGGCTATGGCCTTCATGAGAATGATCCCCGGGTGCTCGCAGTGGAGCTCCCGGACAAATGCCTCTCTGCCTCGCAGAGGCACAACTATTCGGCTGCCCCACATCAGGCAGTCTGCTTGTAGTCACAGCTCATGCATGCGCTTATGGAAAGGTTTGATCTCCTCGGGTCAGGCATCACGAGCCTCTGCCCAGTCACCAGTTAAGATACATCTTTTGACTAAGGATAACGTGGGGTCGCTGGTCATCCAGGCTCTGATTTGGCGAGCCGTCATGGGCAAACCTGTGGACTCAAAGGCAATGATTGTCATGACTATCTCACAGTCCTGTTCGTCAGACCCTTCCGTGGTCGCCAGGGGTAGCCTGCTAAGCACGTCGGCACAGTTGTCTGTGCCTGGTCTGTGCCTTATGGTATAATCGTAAGAGGCCAGCATGAGTGCCCACCGTTGAATGCGCGCCGAGGCGTTTATTGCCTTGCTCTCGGATAGTAGGGACGTGAGGGGCTTGTGGTCGGTTTCTAACGTGAACTTGGCCCCGAAAAGGTATTGGTGCATCTTTTTGACACCGTACACGCACGTGTGCGCCTCCTTCTCCACCATTCCGTACCCGCGCTCCACCCACGAAAGTGATCTGGAGGCATAAGCTATGGGTTGTAATTTACCCGCACTATTGACATGTTGTAAAATACACCCGACCCCGTACGCTGACGCATCACATGTAAGAACTAGCTTTTTACCTGGATCAAAGAAAGCCAAAACACTGTTGGAACACAGAAGGTTGCGTGCCTTATTGAAGGCGCGTTCCTGGGCGTCCCCCCAAAACCAATCGCACCCCTTTCTGAGTAGCACGTGGAGAGGCTCCAGCAGCGTGCTTAAGTTCTGCATAAAGTTCCCAAAGTAATTGAGTAGCCCGAGAAAGGCATGCAGTTCCGAGACATTCCGGGGCCTGGGTGCCAGGCGAATTGCTTCTGTTTTGGACTCTGTTGGGCAGATTCCATCAGCGGCAATCCTTCTGCCCAAAAATTCAACCTCGGGCGCGAGAAACAGGCACTTTGATTTCTTAACTCTTAGACCTACCCGATCCAACCGCTTTAGTACTTCCTCCAATTTGCGGAGATGGGAGTCGGTGTCCCTGCCCGTGATAAGTATGTCGTCTTGAAATACAACAGTCTCCGGGATGGACTTGAGCAGACTCTCCATGTTGCGCTGGAATATAGCAGCTGCCGACTGATGCCGAATGGGCATCGATTGTACATAAAAAGGCCTTGATATGTGTTGATGGTGGTGAGTAGCTTAGACTCTTCGGTCAATTCTTGTGTCATATAAGCAGATGTGAGATCTAGTTTTGAGAAAAGTTTACCTCCAGCCAATGTGGCAAATAAGTCCTCCGCTCTGGACAGCAGGTATTGGTCCTGTAGGGAGACTCTGTTTATGGTAGATTTGTAGTCCCCACAGATTCGTATGGATCCATCAGGCTTCATGACTGGGACGATGGGGCTTGCCCAGTCGCTAAATTCCACGAGTGAGATAATGCCTTCCCGCAGAAGCCTGTCCAGTTCATGTTCAATATTTTCCCTCATCACATAGGGCACGGCTCTAGCCTTTTGATGGACCGGTCTAGCATCCTGTGTGATGTAGATTTTGACTTTAGCCCCTTTGAAGGTGCCCACACCTGGCTGAAAGCGATGTTCAAATCGATTTAGAACTGTTGAGCAGGAGGTCCGTTCATCTGACGACATAGCATGAACATTATCCCATTTCCCGTTTAGTTTTGCCAGCCAGCTTCTCCCCAGCAGTGCTGGGAGATCTCTGGGGACAATCCACAGGGAAAGTCAGTTCACTGTCCCTTTGTGTGTGACTGAGAGCATGGTGCTGCCAAGGACTGGGACGATTTCTTTGGTATAGGTCCTTAGTTTGGTGTCGACCCTTGTGAGCTTTGGTCTGTCTCTTTTGTGAGGCCACAGCTGTTCAAATTGTTGAGCGCTCATGAGAGATTGACTCGCTCCCGTATCCAGCTCCATGTTGACGGGTATCCCATTGAGTAGGACCCTCATCATTATTGAAGGCGTCTTGTTGTAAGAGCAGTGGCTATTGATTGTATTGACCCACTGTACCTCAATTTCCCGGGTACTGTCCCCACCGTCTTCTGGTCCGCTTTCCGACCCTTCTGATTCGTATACCAGCCGAGCTGTCGTTTTTCTGCTCATGCGGGCCAGATGCCCTGTATAGTCACAGTTTCAGCAAACAGCATGCTGAAATTGACACCCCCTTGATGAGTGCCTTCCCCCACATCTCCAGCACAGACCAGTTCCATTGTTTCCAAAGGATGAGCTGCGACTGGCTGATCTCTCTTGAGCTTCTCTCAGTTTGTAGTTGATTGCTCGCATTGTGGGTTTATGAGGTATGAACGGCCGTTCATGTGGCCCATGATGGCTTCTGGTGCCACTGCCTGCTGTTGAAGGCCTGCTCTCCTGCTTTGTCTGTGTGAGGGGGTAGCGGCTTGTTTCACGCTGTGAACCCCTTGTTCCGATGTTTCGTGAGTTGTCGTACCCGCAGTGTAGATCAACCTCGTTTCTTCTTCTCCTGCCAAGAATGTCTCTGCAACCAGTGCTGCTGCCTCTAGGGTCAAGTTCTTGGTCTCTATGAGCTTTCGGAATATGCCTGCGTGGCCTATTCCCTCAATAAAAAAGTCTCTTAGTACCTCTCTCCTTAGTTCATCGGAGAACTCACATAAGCTAGCCAACCTCCGAAGTTCCGCCACGAAGTCGGGTATGCTCTAGCCCACACAGCGTCTGTAGTTGTAGAACCTGTGTCTGGTCATGTGTAGGCTGCTCGCTGGCTTTAGGTAGTCTCTCACCAGTGTGCTCAGCTCTTCAAACGACTTGCTTGCTGGTTTCTCGGGTGCCAGTAGGTCCTTCATTAAGCCGTATGTTTTCGAGCCACAGCTGGTCAAGAGATGTGCTCTTCTCTTGTCTGACTTATCGTCGCCTAACCAGTCTTTGGTTACGAAGCTTTGCTGGATCCTTTCTATAAAGTCCTCCCAATTATCTCCAGCATTGTATTTTTCATCTGAGCCGTTGGTCGCCATTCTGTGGGTTCTGTAATCCCGTAACTCGTCGTCACTGTAAAGTCCTGACCCTGCAGTACAGACTCACACGAGGCACATGCTGAAGTCAAGGTCACTCAGGACCTGCACCTTTATTACACATCTCTCGAATGCCACACTTGCGTGAGACCTGTCTTTATATACCTGTCTGGGACAGGTATCCAGTGTCTCCTGCAAGTGCACCTCTGGTGGTAAGGTAAGTAGTGGTTATAGGTCATCTCTAGTTACAGTCATGTATAGCATGGTAAGATACAGTTATGTACAGTAGTGTGAAATACATGAAACTATCCACTTGGAATAAGCATCTACCACAACTAACAACATCATTCCCAGGAAGGGATCTGCAAAGTCAATGTGGAGCCTGGAACATGGTTTAGATGGCCACGACCACAGACTCAGTGGTGATTCCGCTGGTGCCTTACTAAGCTGCATGCAAGTGTTGCACTGATGCACACATGATTCCAGATCAGAGTCAATTCCAGGCCACCATACATGAGATCTGGCAATGGCTTTCATCATGACAATACCGGGATGCGTGACATGTAGATTTCTTTCTGCCTTTCTTGGACATAACAACACGATTACCCCACAGTATACAATCTGATTGAATGGATAGTTTGTCTTTGCGACGGACGTAAGGTTTGATCTCCTCACACATTTGCTTGGGTACGGCAGACCAATCACCACTAAGGATACAATGTTTCACAACCGATAATATCGGGTCCTGGCTGATCCAGCTCTTAACTTGTTGGGCCGTAATAGGGGTTCCTTCACTTTCAAAAGCATCCATGACTAACAGTAGATCTGCCGGTTGTGGAGTTTCCACCCCCGGTATGGGCAACGGCAGACGGCTCAATGCATCGGCACAATTCTCAGTGCCAGGTCTATGGCGAATGACATAATCATAGGCAAATAATGTCAGCGCCTACCTCTGGATGCGGGACGATGCATTGGTATTGATACCTTTGTTTTCCAAAAACAATTAAATGAGTGGCTTGTGATCCATTTCCAGTTCAAACCGATGACCAAACAGGTACTGATCCATCTTATTAACCCCATACACACAGGCAAGAGCTTCTTCCTCTACCATGCTGTAGGCTCTTTCCGCCTTTGACAAACTTTTTGAAGCATATGCAACAGGTTGTAATTTGCCCGATTCATTAGCTTGTTGGAGCACGCAACCAGCTCCATATGACAAAGCATCACAGGCCATACTAGACGCTTACATGGATCATAATGTACCAGCAGCTTGTTAGAGCAAAGCAGATTAGTAGTTTTCTCAAAAGCTCTATCTTGAGACGTACCCCAAACCCAGTTGTCGCCTTTTCTTAGCAGCATGTGCAGTGGCTCTAATAAGGTGCTCAACCTATGTAAGAAATTACCGAAGTAGTTGAGTAGACCAATAAAAAGAATGCAGCTCCGTCACATTCTGAGGCTTGGATGCATTTTTGATGTCCTTGGTTTTCGAGTCAGTAGGCCTGATACCGTCAGCAGCAATTTTCCTCCCCAGGAATTCGACTTCCGGTGCCATGAAAGACGCACTTCAAGCATTTCAGTCTGAGTCTCACTTTGTCCAGACAATGTAGAACCTCTTCCAGGTTGTTCAGATGTTCGGCTGAGTCACGACCTGTGACCAGTATAGCATCTTGGAACAAGACGGTTCTGGGGACGGACTTCAGTCGACTCTCCATGTTCCTCTGAAATATGGCTGCAGCCGAGCATATTCCAAAAGGGCACCTGTTGTAGATAAACAGTCCTTTATGAGTGTTGATGCACGTAAGTTTCTTCGACATGTCGACCAGCTCCTGTGTCACATCCAGTTTAGTGAACGACTTCCCTCCGGCTAGCATTGCAAACAGGTCATCAGCCTTCGGTAACTGGTATTGATCCTGTTTCGAAACCCTGTTGACCATAGCCTTGTTGTCTCCACAGATCCTGACAGTGCCATCACTTTTCAACACGGGAATAATGGGGCAGGCCCATTCGTTAAATTCTACCAGTGTTATGGTCCCTTCACGCTGGAGTCTGTCCAGTTTAATTTCGACCTTCTCCCTTATCATGTGCAGAACTGCCCGAGCTTTATGATGGACGGGTCTTGCATCCGAGTCCACGTGGATCTGCACCTTGGTTCCCGTGAAATTGCCGATGCCTGGTTCAAGCAGCGAAGGGAACTTGCTCAGCACTTGAGCACATGGAGTATCTTCCTCCGACAACAATGCTTTGATTTCGTTCCAGTTCCATTTGATTTTTTCTAACCAGTTCCTGCTGAACAGCATTGGACCATTGACTGGAACAATCCATAATAGTAAATTGTGAACTGCACCATATACGACACCTTGATTACTGCACTGCCAATCTCCGTTATGAGTTCTTTAGTGTATGTATGCAACTTGGCATTGACTGGACTCAGCTTAGGCCTCACAGCCTTAGTATCCCTCAGCCTGTCGAATGTCCTCTGGCTCATTATTGATTTACTCGCACCCGTGTCCAATTCCATTGATACCAGCACACCATTAAGTTTTACATTAATCATTATCGGTTGGCTCTTTGTTAGGAACGAATACAGTCCATACACTTCCTCCTCTGGTATCTCAGATTGCATATCCGGATCCGCGCTAGACTGGTCATGTGGTGTGTCGCAGCACGCTTGCTCAGTTGCGGACACATGCGCTGGAGATGCCCCACTCTCGAACAATCTTTACAACTATACTATTAAACCGACACTGATGATGCCGATGATTTCCCCCACAACACCAACACGGTGATATCGGATTAATTTCCATTGCCGGACTTTGAGCAGCCACAGGTTTCGCGTACACAGTCGGGTAGGCCCTGCCATATGCAGCTCTGCCAAACGATGATACTGTCTTGTTTACAGTACTTGCCGATTTTTCAATGATATCTGCTTTAAGCTTGTATGTCGTCATGCATGATTGGGCAATCGTGATGGCCTTGCTCAAATCCAGCGTCTCCACCGCCACTAGCTTACGCAGGATCCTCTGGTGGTTGATACCGATTACAAAGAAGTCCCGCAGCATGTCTGCCAACGCAGTTTCGAACTTACACGGTCCAGCTAGACGTCTTAAGTCGGCAACGAATTTCGATACATCCTGGCCCTTCAGAATGAACGTGCGTATAGAATCGATATCTTGAGATGATGATGCCTTCATCTGGTCTGAGATGGTCATGTACCAGAGCACACAATGTTTCACAATCCTTGTCCATTGGACTTAAGGGCGAGAGGAGATTCTTTATGAGTCCATAGATTTTCTGACCGCAAACCGTGAGGAGGACCGCCCGGCACCGAACTGCGTCTCCCTCTTTCTCCATTTTGTTGGCCACGAAGTACTGGTTCACTCCACGAATTGCTCCAGAATTCCAATTTTGCTCATTTTTGCATGCAAAGGTTCTTGTTACCTCGTCGCCAAATGTTGTGTATGCAATAACTCAATCAACTGAATACTGTAAACTCCGAACAGGTACAAACCTGGCTCTACTTTATTAGGGCCCGAAGTCATCACATTACAGATGGCTGGCCTTTTATACCTGGGCCGCACACACGTGCGCACAGCCCAATGCCCTCCGACAGTGGCGCCACCAGGTGGCTGGTAAACCCAAGCATACATACAGGGCAGACACCATCCAGGACAAAGCAGCCCATTTGATGGGCACCCCATCCACCACCTTAAACATTGACTCCCTCCACCACCGGCGCACCGTGGCTGCAGTGTGCACCATCTGCAAGATGCACTGCAGCAACTCACCAAGGCTTCTTCGGCAGCACCTCCCAAACCCACGACCTCTACCACCTAGAAAGACAAGGGCAGCAGGCGCATGGAAACACCATCACCTGTAGATTCCCCTCTAAGTTGCACACCATCCTGATTTGGAAATATATCAGCCGTTCCTTCATCATCATTGGGTCAAAACCTTCCTAACAGCACTCAGCACTGTGGGAGCACCTTCACTACACGGACTGCAGCGGTTCAAGAAGGTGGCTCACCACCACCTTCTTAAAGGGCAATTAAGGATGGGCACGCCCACATCCCATAAACGAATAATAAAAAGAGCCCTGACCTTATATTCCATTATTATGACTCTGGAATTCAACGTTCAATTGGCTTTGCCAATTGTCGCCGTTTTTTTCGCGCATTTTTATAGTCGAATCTACTAAGGCTCCTTGGTCTCCTTCAGCCCCATCCTTAGCTGAAAGAGAGCTCAACTCCATCTATGACATACATATACCACCCTGCGCTATTTTCATTGTGTCATCTCTGTTCAACAGCTGACCATGTCTGCTCTTCATCACCAAATTGCGCCATGTGCCGGCATCTTGCCACCGCATATAGCATAATGGGAAAACCAGTGAGCCCATGCAGCAAGACCTGGACAAGATACAGGCTTGGGCTGGTGAGGCACATAACGTTAGCGCCACACAAGTGTCAGGAGGTGAGCATCTTCAACAAGAGAGAGCTTAAACACCTCCGCTTGATGTTCAATGACATTACCATCAATATCAACATTACCATCAGCAGGTGCGTGGGAACATCAGCATCTTCAATTTCCCCTCCAAGTCACACACCATCCCGACTTGGAAATATATCGGCCTTTCCTGCAACATCGCTGGGTCAAAATCCTGGAACTCCCTCCCGAACAGCACTGTGGGAGGACCTTCACATCACAGACTGCAGTGGTTCAAGAAGGCGGCTCACCACCACCTTATCAAGGGCAATTAGGGATGGGCAATAAATGCTGGCCTTGCCAGTGATGCCCACATGCTGAGAATTAAAAATTTGCCTGCTATTCCCGGTTCAGGTCTGTTATTCCTGGTTCAGGCCCGGTATTCCCGGTTCAAGCCTGGTATTCCCATTTCAGGCCTTGTATTACCGATTTGGGCCTGGTATTCCCAATTCAGGCCTGGTATTCCCAGTTCAGGCTTGGCATTCCCGGTTCAGGCCTGGTATTACCGGTTCAGGTCTGGTATTACCGGTTCAGGCCTGGTATTCCCGGTTCAGGTCTGGTATTACCGGTTCAGGCCTTGTATTACCGGTTCAGGCCTGGTATTACCGGTTCAGGCCTGGTATTCCCGGTTCAGGTCTGGTATTACCAGTTCAGACTTGAAATTTGTGCTTCAAAGATTTTGTTCTTTGTTCAAGCCTGCTACTGTGGGTTTAAGCCTACTGTTGCTATGTTTTCCGTGCGCTGCCAACACAATTGCTAATATAAATCATTCTGTCAACTATGACCAATCAGGAATATCAGTCTGTCGCAAGAGACAATGTACCTGCCAGAATAAACTGAGTTCCTTTCTCGTGGGGGAGTAGCTATTCGGATTCATTAAACAGGCTGAGAAAAGGCCCGTGCATGGAATGATTCTATCCTGCCCCCACAGTGGGTGCATTGGGGGTTAGTGAAGACCCTAAGGAGATGTCCTCTGCCCAACATGGGTATTTCAAGGCAAGTAAAATAAATCTCATCTCAGCAAGGTAGTTCGGCTGCTAATCCCAGCTCATCCTGTGCACCGCCCCTGAATCTAAACGCTGGTCTGCAAGCTGTTTCAGGGCCCATTCATTACTATGGTGGTGAAATTAGACCTTGCCAGAGGACACATGACATGGAGGCTTGGGCTGATAAGTGGCAAGTAACATTCGCACCACACGAATGCCAGGCTATGACTATCTCGATCAACTGAGAGTCTAACCACTGCCCCTTGACATTCAACGGCATTACCATCGCCAAATCCCCCACCATCAACATCTTGGGGGTCACCATTGACCAGAAACTTAACTGGACCAGCCACATGAATACTGTGGCAACAAGAGCGGGTCAGGTGCTGGGTATTCTGCGGCGAGTGTCTCACCTCCTGACTCCCCAAAGCCTTTCCACTATCTACAAGGGACAAGTCAGGAGAGTGATGGTCTACTCCGCACTTGCCTGGATGAGTGCAGCTCCAACTACACTCAAGAAGCTCGACACTATCCAGGACAAAGCAGCCCACATGATCGTCACCCCATCCACCATCTTCAACATTCACTCCCTCCATCACCGGCGCACCGTGGCTGCAGTGTGTACCATTCACAAGATGCACTGCAGCAACTCGCCAAGGCTCCTTCGGCAGCACCTCCCAAACCCGCGACCCCTACCACCTAGAAGGACAAGGGCAGCAGACGCATCGGGACACCATCACCTCCACATTCCCCTCCGAGTCACACACCACCCTGGCTTGGCAGGATATCGCCGATCCTTCATAGTCACTGGGACAAAATCCTGGAACTCCCTCCCCAACAGAACTGTGGGAGCACCTTCACCACATTGGACTGCAGCGGTTCAAGAAGTCAGCTCACCACCACCACCTTCTCAAGGGCAATTAGGGATGGGCAATAAATGCCATCCTTGCCAGCGATGCCCACATTCCGTGAATGAGTAAAAATAAGGCGCAATCGCATTGACTGACCAATGCAGGTACAGCAAACAATTAGGAAAGCAAATGCTATGTTAGCTTTTGTTACAAAACAATTAGAGTATAAAAGTAAAGGGGGCCGAAATTCAGGGTCTCAAAGAGACCTCTTAATGCCACTTTGCGGCAGCCATTCCTAAAAATCGAATGGCTGCCGCTTTGGGGTTAGAAACATAGAAACATAGAAAATAGGTGCAGAAGTAGGCTAGTCGGCCCTTCGAGCCTGCACCATCATTCAATAAGATCATGGCTGATCATTCACCTCAGTACCCCTTTCTTGCTTTCTCTCCATACCCGTTGATCTCTTTAGCCGTAAGGGCCATATCTAACTCCCTTTGGAATATATCTAATGAACTGGCATCAACAACTCTCTGCGGTAGAAAATTCCACAGGTTCACAATTCTCTGAGTGAAGAGGTTTCTCCTCATCTCGGTCCTAAATGGCTTACCCCTTATCCTTAGACTGTGACCACTGGTTCTGGACTTCCCCAACATCGGGAACATTCTTCCTGCATCTAACCTGTCCAATCTCATCAGAATTTTATATGTTTCTATAAGATCGCCTCTCATTCTTCTAAACTCCAGTGAATACAGGCCCAGTTGATCCAGTCTCTCCTCATATGTCACTCCTGCCATCCCGGGAATCAGTCGCTGCACTCCCTCAATAGCAAGAACGTCCTTCCTCAGATTAGGAGACCAAAACTGAACACAATATTCCAGGTGAGGCCTCACCAAGAACCTGTACAACTGCAGCAAGACCTCCCTGCTCCTGTATTCAAATCCCCTAGCTATGAAGGCCAACATGCCATTTGCCTTCTTCACCACCTGCTGTACCTGCATGGTACCTCAATGACTGCATCTCTCCTTTTCCTAGTCTGCCGCCATTCAGATAATATTCTGCCTTCATGTTTTTGCCACCAAAGTGGATAACCTCACATTTATCCACATTATATTGCATCTGCCATGCATTTGCCCACTCACTTAACCTGTCCAAGTCACCCTGCAGCCTCTTAGCGTCCTCCTCACAGCTCACACCGCCACCCAGCTTAGTGTCATCTGTAAACTTAGAGATATTACACTCAATTCCTTCATCTAAATCATTGATGTATATTGTAAATAGCTGGGGTCCCAGCACTGAGCCCTGTGGCACCCCACTAGTCACTGCCTGCCATTCTGAAAAGGACCCGTTTATCCCGACTCTCTGCTTCCTGTCTGCCAACGAGTTCTCTATCCACGTCAATACATTACCTCCAATACCAGGTGCTAAATTTTGCAGACTAATCTCTTGTGTGGGACCTTGTCAAAAGCCTTTTGAAAGTCCAAATATAGCACATCCACTGGTTCTCCCTTGTCCACTCTACTACATCCTCAAAAAATTCTAGAAGATTTGTGAAGCATGATTTCCCTTTCATAAATCCATGCTGACTTGGACCGATCCCATCACTGCTTTCCAAATGCGCTGCTATTTCATCTTTAGTAATTGATTCCAACATTTTCCCCACTACCGATGTCAGACTAACCGGTCTATAACTCCCCGTTTTCTCTCTCCCTCCTTTTTTAAAAAGTGGTGTTACATTAGCTACCCTCCAGTCCGTAGGAACTGATCCAGAGTCGATAGACTGTTGGAAAATGATCACCAATGCATCCACTATTTCTAGGGCCACTTCCTTAAGTACTCTGGGATGCAGACCATCAGGCCCTGGGTATTTATCGGCCTTCAATCCCATCAATTTCCCGAACACAATTTCCTGACTAATAAGGATTTCCTTCGGTTCCTCCTTTCGCTAGATCCTCGGTCCCCTAGTATTTCCGGAAGGATTTTTGTGTCTTCCTTCGTAACAGGCCGACCCGATCAAAATTCATGTCGGGGATTTTTCAGTCTGGACGCAATCTCACCCAAGTGGCTGCACCGCCGAATTAAAATAAAATAAATACTTACCTATCCATTTTCAGCTCGATCCATCGATCCCCCGCCACGCGGTGCCCCTAACGTTTCTCTGCCGGTGCACCATCTCCGCACCGAGTGCGACCCGGCGGCGCAGCGACTCATAAAGGGGAGGGCCCACTGTCGCGGCCACAATGGAAAAACTTTTGCCGGCCGACTTCCAGATCGTCTGGCCAAATATGCCCCCAGGTTCGGCCGGGCCACCAACAGGCAGCCCTGCCCCAGCGCTCTGAGCCAAAGTTAAGAAATACTCAAATTTCTCCCCTTTAATGGAGGAGAGAGTGCGTGGTGACACACATGCTCCGTGACATCACGTTGATTGTTGGCGGCAGACGGCCTAACCGACCCATTTTCAGCCAGTCAGCCTGGCTTTGAGTCTAAGGCCCGCCCCCATTATGATCCATTTCCTGTTGGACTTTGAAAAAAATTCAAAGTCCTGAAAATGAATCGACTCACCATACCAGGAGTTCCAGCAGTGCGGCAGCTTTCTGGTGCAATTGAAGTTCGACCCCAAGAAGTCTTATTACAATTATACAGGGCATTGGTGAGGCCACAGTTCTGGTCTCCTTACCTAAGGAAAGACATACTTGCCTTGGAGAGAGCGCAACAAAGATTCACTAGACTGGTTCCTGGGATTGAGTAGACTAGGCATATATTCTCTCGAGTTTAGAAGAATGACAGGTGATCTCATTGAAAAATATTAAATTCTTAAGGGGCATGACAGAGTCGATGCTGAGAAAATGTATCACTTGTTTGAGGAGTCTAGAACCAGGGTCACAGTCTCAGAATAAGGGGTCAGCCATTTGGGACTGAGATGAGGAGAAACTTCTTCACTCAGAAGGTGGTGAATCTTTGGAAATCTCTACCCCAGAGGGCTGTGGAGGCTCAGTCTTTGAGTATATTCAAGACAGAGGTTGATAGATTCTTGGGAGCGAAGGAAATTAAGGGATATAGGGATCGTGCGAGAAGGTGGAGTTGAGGTCGAAGATCAGCCATGATCTAGTTGAATGGCGGAGCAGGCTCGAGGGGCCGAATGGCCTACTACACAGCTCCTGTATCTTATGTTCTTATGACCGTTATACAACATGCCAAAATTCAGTTCTATTGTAGTTAGTGGAACTGTGTATCGGAGGAGAGTCGAACAGGTATCTGTGACACCGCCTGTTCTTGCGTCCATGTCCCATTTCACCTCCAATCGCTTGACGCAGCAGAATTAATGGGACATGAGGCGATTAGGCCCGACAATCTGCATTAAAGGAAATATGAAAGTTGCCTTTTAGCTGCCGACACCATTAAAACCTTCGCTTTGATTACATTTTTTTGGTGTGTGTAATTATGCTTCAAGCATCTCCTACAGAGACACAATTAATACATCTTCTCGGTCAGATCGTAACAACTTTCTTCTCTGGTGGCCTAATTTCTCAAAGCACGCAGGCTAATTAAGCAGCTGATTGAGATCATTATTGGGAGGTTATGTGATGGTAAGCAGTTTCAGGGCTGAGCGAATTCATTCCATTGCGTCCCTTTGCTCAGCTGGGTCAACCCACCGCTGAGTTAATTAGCAAGAAGGAGAGAGACAATAAGCGGAAGAGGGGAAAAAAAACAACAATGTGATTTATTAAAGTTTAAGAAAGACATTTATTTATAGAGCGTCTTTCATGACCACCGGACGTCCCAAAGCGCCTTACAGCCCAATGAAGCACGAGTGAAGTGTAGTTACTAACGTAGGAAGTGCAGAAGCCAACTTGCGCACAGCAAGCTCCCACAAACAGCAATGTGATAATGACTAGATAATCTATTTCAGTGATACCAATTGAGGGATAAATATTGGCCCCAGGGGATAATTCCCCTGCTCTTCTTTGAACTAGTGCCTTGGGATCTTTTACATCCACCTGAGAGGGCAGACGGGGCCTTGGTTTGACGTCTCATCCGAAAGACGGCACTTCCGACAGTGCAGCACTCCCTCAGCACTGCACTGGGAGTGTCAGCCCAGATTATTTTGCTCAGGTCTCTGGAGTAGGATTTGAACCCACAACCTTCTGACTCAGAGGGAAGTGTGCTACACACTGAGCCACGGCTGACACACCAGGTTTGATTTGTTTGGCCAAAGCAGCACTGTTTAGCGCCTGGGATTGATGAAGGTCATCGCAGACAAATCGTTCGGTGCAGCAGATCGCGCGATAGCCGAAGGCGATTGAGGTAGGAGTCAGAGCAGAAATCAAGGGATGGGGAAAGAGTCCAGAGGAGGTGTATGCGGTTACAGCAGAAGAGCGGAGGAAGTAGTGAGAATCCAGCAAAGAGGAGAAGCCTCCCAAGAACAGGGGTATGTACCGGAAGAAAGGCAAGTAGACCTCAGGGGTACAGAGCACCACATGGGCCGTGGACCAATAGGGCCCAAGCACCAGCCCACACCGCCTCCACTCCCAGTGGGCCAGGTGCAACCATCCTCCATCGCCAGCAACTGCTACCCAAGAGAGAATGGAAGTGCTGGTTAAGATCTAAAGTTGCTCAACTCAATGTTACGGCCGGAAGGCTGTAAAGTGCCCAGCAAAAGAAAGAAAGACTTGCATTTATATAGCACCTTTCAAGACCACCGGACGTCTCAAAACGCTTTACAGTCAAAGAAGTACTTTTGGAGTGTAGTCACTGCTGTAATGTGGGAAACGCTGCAGCCAACTTGCGCACAGCAAGCTCCCACAAACAGCAACATGATCATCATCAGATAATCTGTTTTTCATGATGTTTATTGAAGGATAAATATTGGCCCAGGACACCAGGGAGAAGTCTCCTGCTTTTCTCCGAAATAATGCCATGGGATCTTTTACGTCCACCTGAGAGAGCAGACAGGACCGCAGTTTAATGTCTCACCTGAAAGACAGCACCTCCGACAGTGCAGCGCTCCCTCAGCACCGCACTGGAGTGTCAGCTTAGATTTATGTGTTCAAGTTCCTGGAATAGGACTTGAATCCACAATCTTCGGACTCAGAGGCGAGTACGCTGCCCACTGAGCCACAGCTGATGTAGCAAATAGAGATAAATGGTTGGACCAAAGGAATCTCACTCCGGAATAAGAGACACTGCTGAAAATGGTGCAAGCCACACTCCCAGCGGTTCCAACCAGGTTTGAAGTGTTGCAGGGGATTCCAAGGGTATTCTGATTTGGAGGATATAAACTGCCAAAAGAATTTGGGGGTTCATAGCCCCCTCATCTCACTCTCAGTGGCTGTGCTGACAATGTTCAGTGCTATTACATGCCTTCACTTTATTTAATCTTGCAAAGGAGTTGAGTAGTAACCCTTCCAGATCCTCGTTCCATATCTGCAGCATAACTAAGACTGCCTATTTCCACCTCCGTAACATTGCCTGCCTCTGCCTTCCCTCAGCTCATCCGCTGCTGAAACCCTCATCCATGCCTCCGTTACCTCTAGACTTGACTATTCCAACGCACTCCTGGCTGGCCTCCCACATTTTACCTGATGTAAACTATCCAAAACTTGGCTACCCATGTCCTAACTCATACCAAGTCCGGCTCACCCATCACCCCCTGTGCTCACTGACCCATGTCCTAACTCACACCAAGTCCTGCTCACCCATCACCCCCTGTGCTCACTGTCCAGTGTCCTAACTCACACCAAGTCCCGCTCACCCATCACCCCCTGTGCTCACTGCCCCGTGTCCTAACTCACACCAAGTCCTGCTCACCCATCACCCCCTGTGCTCGCTGACCCATGTCCTAACTCACACCAAGTCCCGCTCACCCATCACCCCCTGTGCTCGCTGCCCCGTGTCCTAACTCGCACCAAGTCCCGCTCACCCATCACCCCCTGTGCTCACTGACATACATTGGCTTCCGGTTAAGCAACGCCTCGATTTCACAATTCTCATCCTTATTTTCAAATCCCTCCATGGCCTCGCCCCTTCCTATCTCTGTAATCACCAGCTTCACAACACCCCGAGATATCTGCGTTCCTCTAATTGTGCCCTCTTGAGCATCCCTGATTATAATCGCTCAACCATTGGTGGTCGTGCCTTCTGTTGTCTGGGCCCCAAGCTCTGGAACTCCCTGCCTAAACCTCTTTGCCTCTCTACCTCTCTTTCCTCCTTCAGAACGCTCCTTAAAACCTACCTCTTTGACTAAGCTTTTGGTCACCTGCCCTAATTTCTACTTATGCGGCTCGATGTCAAATTGTTTTACATAAGAACATAAGAACATAAGAAATAGGAACAGGAGTAGGCCATACGGCCCCTCGAGCCTGCTCCGCCATTCAATAAGATCATGGCTGATCTGATCATGGACTCAGCTCCACTTCCCTGCCTACTTCCCATAACCCTTTATCCCCTTATTGTTTAAGAAACTGTCTATTTCTGTCTTATATTTATTTAATATCCCAGCTTCCACAGCTCTCTGAGGCAGCGAATTCCACAGATTTACAACCCTCTAAGAGAAGAAATTTCTCCTCATCTCTGTTTTAAATAGGCAGCCCCTTATTCTAAGATCATGCCCTCTAGTTCTAGTCTCCCCCATCAGTGGAAACATCCTTTCTGCATCCACTTTGTCAAGCCCCCTCATAATCTTATATGTTTCGATAAGATTACCTCTCATTCTTCTGAATTCCAATGAGTAGAGGCCCAACCTACTCAACCTTTCCTCATAAGTCAACCCCCTCATCCCTGAAATCAACCGAGTGAATCTTCTCTGAACTGCCTCCAAAGCAAGTATATTCTTTCGGAAATATGGAAACCAAAACTGCATGCAGTATTCCAGGTGTGGCCTCACCAATACCCTGTATAGCTGTAGCAAGACTTCCCTGCTTTTATACTCCATCCCCTTTGCAATAAAGGCCAAGATACCATTGGCCGGCCTGATCACTTGCTGCACCTGCATACGAACCTTTTGTGTTTCATGCACAAGTACCCCCAGGTCTTGCTGTACTGCAGCACTTTGCAATCTTTCTCCATTTAAATAAAAACTTGATCTTTGATTATTTTTCTTCCAAAGTGCATGATCTCACACTTTCCAACATTATACTCCATCTGCCAAATTTTTGCCCACTCACTTAGCCTGTCTATGTCCTTTTGCAGATTTTTTGTGTCCTCCTCACACATTGCTTTTCCTCGCATCTTTGTATCATCAGCAAACTTGGCCACGTTACACTCACTCCCTTCTTCCAAGTTGTTAATATAGATTGTAAATAGTTGGGGTCCCAGCACTGATCCCTGCGGCACCCCACTAGTTACTGGTTACCCACCAGTGAATGAACCATTTATCCCGACTTTCTGTTTTCTGTTAGTTAGCCAATCTCTATCCATGCTAATATATTACTCCCAACCCCATGAACTTTTATCTTGTGCAGTAATCTTTTATGTGGCACCTTGTCAAATGCCTTCTCGAAGTCCAAATACACCACATCCACTGGTTCCCCTTTATTTACCCTGTTCGTTACATCCTCAAAGAACTCCAGCAAATTTGTCAAACATGACTTTCCCTTCATAAATCTATGCTGACTCTGCTTGACCGAATTTTGCTTTTCCAAATGTCCTGCTACTGCTTCTTTAATAATGGACTCCAACATTTTCCCAACCACAGATGTTAGGCTAACTGGTCTATAGTTTCCTGCTTTTTGTCTGTCTCCTTTTTTAAATAGGGGCGTTAATTTGCAGTTTTCCAATCTGCTGGGACCTCCCCAGAATCCAGGGAATTTTGGTAAATTACAACCAATGCATCCACAATCCCTGCCGCTACTTCTCTTAAGAACCTAGGAAGCAAGCCATCAGGTCCAAGGGATTTATCTGTCTTTAGACCCATTATCTTACTGAGTACCACCTCCTTATTGATTGTGATTGTGTTACATTCCTTCCCCCCTATAGCCCCTTGACTATCCACTGTTCGGATATTGTAGGTGTCCTCTACTGTAAAGACTGATTCAAAATATTTGTTCATAACACTCCTGTGAAGCGCCTTGGGACGTTTCACTATGTTAAAGGCGCTATATAAATACAAGTTGTTGTTGTTGTTGATACCCTTGGAGGTGTCCATCCCAAAGCCTGAAATGGAATCTGTGTCATCGCATTGCATTCTGCTGGTCTGTGCGTGGATAAGGCTGAGTGGTACTGCTAGTCTCAGCTGGTTCAGCGCTAGTTTATGAGACTGTTAGTTGCTGCAGTGAACGAACATCGGGCCTCTTGGTCAAAACCCTCGAGGTGGAATCTCAGCCTTGACTATCACCCAAAGCGAGCTGCAACAGAAATGGGCTCGAGAGAGGAACCCACTCCAGAGACTTGAGCACAAAAATCCAGGCCTGAGACGTTAAACTGAGGCGCCATCTGCTCTCTCGGGTGGACGTAAAAGATCCCACAGCACTATTTCAAAAAGAACAGGGAAATTCTCCACGATGTCTTGGCCAATATTTAACCCTCAACCAGCATCACTGAAGCAGATGATTGGGTCATTATCACATAGCTGTTTGTGGGATCTTGCTGTGCGCAATTTGGCTGCCACGTTTCCCACATTACAACAGTGATTACATTTCAAAAAGTATTTCATTGGCTGTAAAGCGCTTTGGGACGTCCGATGGTCGTGAAAGGCGCTATATAAATGCAAGTCTTTCTTTCTCTCCATTGCTGGGGAGTCAACTGTATCCCTCCAGCATTTTCTATTTTTGTTGCAACTGATTCCAATTTTTCAAAGGTTTTAGATTTTGCTTTTAATTCACGTTCTTGGGATATGGCCGGAATTGACGATCCCTCCCTAGAAATTAATTCGTTGATCATACTGACAATTTAGCAAAATATGCATTGGCCAACATTGACTAAAGTGCACGATGCTGGGAATTTGTTACAATTTTGCCTGTCTTATTTCAATAATTAAGACTCCACAATACACAAGTATGTATTGTGAATTGAGCAAGTTGTTTTTCTTCATTCAGCTGCCCATTGGTTGACAGAGAGTAAGTAATCAGCTGAAGCCTTGCCTATCAAAGAGCAACATTGAATGCATTGAATATATTTACAAGGTCAGAGGAAAATGTTGCACTTCGAGAAAGAGAATTTCCAAAAAGTAGTGGGGCATTTAAATGTTGCTCTAGCTAGGGCCGGATTTTCGGCGGGTTTGCGACCGGGTTTTCTCCGCGATTTGACCCTCCGCGGGCGAAAGCACGGTCGGCGGGATCCTCAGGCACCTCTTTACGGCGGCGCTTCCACGTACCGCCGGGGAGAGGTGCGCCAACGTGCAACGATGCAGATTGCGTTTGCGTCGAACTTTCGGCTCTCTCCCGACCCGTACACCGCACCCAAAATACCGACAGATCAAACCCATCGGTGCAGCCCTGCCAGCAGCGGTGAGTATGAAGGCTTGCAAAAAGGTAAGTTAAAGTTTTTAATTTGTTAATTATGTTGCTGCTATTTAGTAGGTAAGAGTTTTTTGAATGTTTTGTGAATGTTTCTTTTTGCAAGTTCCCCCCCTCCCCACCCCATCCTCTCAGGGCCTCTCTTGCAGCGCTACCGGCCCCGGACTAAAGTTGCTGAAACTCGCAGTTTGCACTGCAAATCCTCGGGCAATGCCGACTTTACCGAAGTAAAGGCCGAAAATATAGGCCTAAAAATGGTAGTGCTGCGAAAACGGTAATTTTGGCGTAACACTAGCGGAAAAACGAAAATCTGCTCCCTAGGGAGAGAAAGGTTTTCTTTAAGAGACAGCTAATAGCTTCGAGGTGCACATTCGCAGGAATTTAGGAAAAGTCAGGCTGCTGTTCTTTGTGATAAAAACAGAAAATGCTGGAGAAAAAAGTGCTCAGCAGGTCAGGCAGCATTTGTGGCGAGAGAGAAAGAGAGTTAACATTTCAGGTCGATGGCCTTTCATCAGAACTCCAGCATTTCGCCTCCTGACCTGCTGAGCATTTTTCCCAGTAATTCCGTTTTTATTTCCGATTTCCAGTAACTTCGCTTGTGCTTATGTTTCGCTGTTCTTCGCGCTGTGAACTCTGAGTTATAATTCCAACAGTGCATTTCCCTGAACCCTCTTCTGTTGCCGCAGTGACTGACTTCCTGAGAGACCGGTGTGGGAGAGAAAACCTCCCAAATTCTTTGAAAGTGCCGTTGCATCGAAACTTGATTGTACGTTTTCCACTTTTAGCGAACGGCACGTTAACCTGGCCACTTCTGCTTCAGTGGAAACTAATACAAATGCTATCTTCAGTTGATGTTCCCACTCGCAGATGAGACCAGAACTGTTATGTATTTATGCTTGGGGTCACCAGACACCAGGGGGCGCCACTGTCGGAGGTCATCGGGCTGTACACGCACGTGCGCGGTCACTGCTATATAAGCGCGGGTACCATGTCACGCGGGTTACTTTGGGCGTGAATGAAGTTGCATCAAGTTTACACCTGAGGCAGTTTACAGTAACAAGCCTTTTGAATCATTACATTCATTACAAGAACTAGGGGCCATAAATATAAGAGAGTCACTGCTAAATCCAATAGGGAATTCAGGAGAAACTTCTTTATCCAGAGAGAGGTTAAAATTTGGAACTTGCTACCACAGGGAGTGGTTGAGGCGAATAGCAGAGATGCATTTAAGGGGAAGCTCGATAAAAACGTGAGGGTGATAAGATCGCTGGGAAAGTAAGCTGTGAGGAGGACACAAAGATGCAAAGGGATATAGACATATTAAGTGAATGGACAATAAAGTGGCAGATGGTTGTAATTTACCAAAGTTCCTTGTATTCTGGGGAGGTCCCAGCAGATTGGAAAACTGCAAATGTAATGCCCCTATTTAAAAGAGAAGGCAGACAAAAAGTAGGAAACTATAGGCCAGTTCGCCTAACATCTGTGGAAAATGTTGGAGTCCATTATTAAAGAAGCAACAGCGGGCCATTTGGAAAAGCATATTGCAGCTAGTCAGCATGGATTTATGAAGGGGAAATCCTGTTTGACAAATTTGCTGGAATTCTTTGATGATGTAATGAACAGGGTGGATAAAGGGAAACCAGTGGATGTAGTGTATTTGGACTTCCAAAAGGCATTTGACAAGGTGCCACATAAAAGGTTACTGCACAAGATAATAGGGGCTAACTAACGGAAAATAGAGAGTCGGGATAAATGGTTCATTCTCGGGTTGGCAATCGGTAACTAGTGGGGTGCCGCAGGGATCAGTGTTGGGACCCCAATTATTTACAATCTATATTAATGACTTAGATGAAGGGACTGAGTGTAATGTAGCCAAATTTGCTGATGATACAAAGATGAGAGGAAAAGAGATGTGTGAGGAGGACACAAAAAACCTGCAAAAAGGACATAGACAGGCTAAGTGAGTCGGCAAAAAATTTGGCAGATGGAGTATAATATTGGAAAGTGTGAGGTTATGTACTTTGGCTAAAAAAAATGGAAGCGCAAGTTATTAGTTAAATGGAGGAAAATTGCAAAGTGCTGGAGTACAGCGGGACCTGAGGGTCCTTGTGCATGAAACACAAAAGGATAGTATGCAGGTACAGCAAGTGATCAGGAAGGCCAATGGAATCTTGGCCTTTATTGCAAAGCGGATGGAGTTTGAGAGCAGGGCAGTCTTGTTACAGTTATACAGAGTATTTGTTTGGCCACATTTAGAATATTGCGTACAGTTTTGGTTTCCATAATTAAGAAAGGATATATATGCTTTGGAGGCAGTTCAGAGAAGATACACTAGGTTGATTCTGAAGATGAGGGGGTTGACTTATGAGGAAAGGTTGAGTAGGTTGGGCCTCTACTCATTATAATTCAGAAGAATGAGGGGTGATCTTATAGAAAGGTATAAGATTATGAGGGGGCTTGACAAGGTGGATGCAGAGAGGATGTTTCCACTGATGGGGGAGACTAGAACTAGAGGGCATGATCTTAGAATAAGGGGCCGCCAATTTAAAACTGAGATCAGGAGGAACTTCTTCTCTCAGAGGGTTGTAAATCTGTGGAATTTGCTGCCTAAGCGAGCTGTGGAAGCTGGGTCATTGAATAAATTTAAGACAGAGATAGACGGTTTCTTAACCGATAAGGGAATAAGGGGTTATGGAGAGCGGGTAGGGAAGTCGACCTGAGTCCATGATCGGATCAGCCATGATCGTATTAACTGGCGGAGCAGGCTCGAGGGGTCGTATGGCCTACTCCTGCTCCTATTTCTTATGTTCTTATGGAGTATAATTTGGGGGAATATGTGGTTATTCACTGCGATAGGAAGAATAGAAAAGTAGAATGGGGGCGAAATTGGCCCATGCCCCGATTGGGGGCGGTAACCTTCTGGAGCCGAGACTTTCAGCACCCGGCGTGGAAGTCCCGCCCCCCCCTCGCTGAATTGGGCTAACCGTCTCTGAAAGGAAGTGGAGCACAATCACCCACGCTCCACTTCCTTTAGGGGAGGGTCCTGGGGCGCTGCTGGGGCGAAATTTTCAGCGCTACGCGGACACGCTTTCAGGTCGCTCCCCGACGATTAAAGGCGCGGTGGGGGGGTTCGCTGCGTACTCTGCATGGCCTCTGATGGCCTCCACTGGGCTACCAGAGCAGCGTGGGACCGGGCCAGCAGCCCAGCACCCTAGACGGTTAGTCCGGGCTGCATGATGGCGGCCCGGACCACGCTGGGGCCGCCATTGTAGAACCGGCCCGAGAGTCAGCCGACAAAGTGAGATGGCAGCCGGGGGTGCTGGCGCCCTCCCCATTAATCACCGCCCCGAGAGCGGAGCTGGCGTTGACACCCGGCCTGGCGGCCCGCGGGGGTAATTCCCCCCCATGGTGCGTTAAGGGGTCGGCGCAAGGTTGGCACGCACGGCGATGATGTCATTGCCGGTTGCGGGACGGCTCGGGACGCTAACCGTAGCTCTCAGCGGCACCGCAAATGCCAGAACTGTACGCAGTACTCTCGGTGTGGCCTCACCAATGCCCTGTACAGTTGTAGCAGGACTTCTCTGCTTTTAATAATCCCCCTTGCAATAAAGGCCGACATTCCAGTTACCTTCCTGATTACTTGCTGTACCTGCACATTAACTTTTTGTGTTTCATGCACAAGGACCCCCAGGTCCCTCTGCACTGCAGCACTTTGGAATTTTTCTCCATTTAAATTATAATTTGCTTTTCTATTTTTTCTGCCAAAGTGGATAACCTCACATTTTCCCACGTTATACTCCATCTTCCAAATTTTTGCCCACTCACTTAGCCTGTCTATATCCTTTTGCAGATTTCTTCACAATGTGCTTTCCCACCCATCTTTGTATCATCAGCAAACTTGGGGAGATTACACCCGGTCCCTTCATCCAAGTCATTAATATAGATTGTGAATAGTTGAGGCCCCAGCACCGATCCCTGCGGCAGCCCACTTGTTACTGTTTGCCAATTGGAAAATGAGTATATTCAAGTCTGAGATGAATAGATTTTTGCATTCTAGGGGAATCAAGGGATATGGGGATTGGGCGGGAAAGTGGTGTTGAGGTCGAAGATCAACCATGATCTTATTGAATGGCGCAGCAGGCTCGAGGGATGTAGTGCCTACTCCTGCTCATAATTCTTATGGTTTTATGTTCTTAAGCTCTTATGGGCCCGAAATCGATGAAAGCCAAGGCCCGCCCAAAGGACCGCCGATGGCCGCCGAGAGACCGGGTGGTACTTTGCCTGGTGGCAAAATAATAGCTTACGCCATCAACCTGCGCGACAGCGGGCGGGAGCTCCCAATCTCAGCAGCAAAGGCGCCTGCCACATCAAGTGCCGCCGGGGATAGAGTCGGGCCCAGGGAGGGTAGAAGACCTGAAAATAAAAATCATTACAAAGAAAATAAACACCAGAACAACTTCAGGGGACCCAATCCAGGGTAAGTCACTGTGAAAATGTTTTTTTTTAAGGGTGTGCACTCACCTTTTATTGCAGCTCTTCGTACCTACCATCGGGGTTAGAACTGCCTCCGTGCAACGGTCCTTCCCCCTGCTGGCACCAACTCCCGCCGACTCCCGCCCGCACCAATCCGGCAGCTCGGCGGGCAGGAGTTCACTTATGCTACTTGGCCATCAGCAGCCGTCAGCGGGTGGCTCCCGGCGGTACTCCCCTCCCACCCACTCCCTCCCAAGTGAGGGGAGACCGGAGGCAAAACTCGGCGGCAGTCGGCGGCATTGGGCGGTAAGGCCACCAATATCGGGGCCTGTGAATAGAAGGGTATGTGGTTGGGGTGTGGAGGGGTGGGTGGAGGCTTGTGTGGAGCATAAACACTGGCATGGACCTGTTGGGTTGAATGGCCTGTTTCTGTGCTGTAAATATTTTGATCCATCCCTAGTCTGCACTGAACTTGCTGATTGCAGACGGGCACAACTTGGGGGCTACAGTTGGCCTCAGTGCCCCAGGGTTAGCAAGGGAGGGGAAGCAATCAGCCGGCGCTCTCGCTCCCGAGCACCCTTCAGCGATCCCCATCGGAACATAAGAACATAAGAAATAGGAGCAGGAATCAACCATTTGGCCCCTCGAGCCTGCTCCGCCATTCAATAAGATCATGGCTGATCTGATCTTGGCTTCAACTCTACTTCCCTGCCCGCTCCCCATGACCCTTGACTCCCTTATCGTTCAAAAATCTCTCTATCGCCACCTTAAATATATTCAATGAGCCTCCACAGCTCTATGGGGTAAAGAATTCCAAAGATTCATGACCCTTTGGGAGAAGAAATTTCTCCTCATCTCCATTTTAAATGGGTGACCCCTTATTCTGAAACTATGCCCCCTACTTCTCGATTCCCCCATAAGGGGAAACATCTTCTCTGTATCTACCCTGTCAATGCCCCTCAGAATCTTATACGTTTCAATAAGATCACCTCTCATTCTTCTAAAATCACAATGAGCCCAACCTGCTCAACCTTTCTTCATAAGACATCTGCTTCATCTCAGGAATCAACCGAGTGAGCCTTCTCTGAACTGCCTCCAATGCAAATGGATAGCGGGTGTCTGATGAAGGAAGGATAGAGCTTGACGAACCTGTGGAATTCTCTACCACAGAAAGTTGTTGAGGCCAGTTTGTTAGATATATTCAAAAGGGAGTTAGATGTGGCCCTTACGGCTAAAGGGATCAAGGGGTATGGAGAGAAAGCAGGAATGGCGTACTGAAGTTGCATGATCGGCCATGATCATATTGAATGGTGGTGCAGGTTCGAAGGACCGAATGGCCTGCTCCTGCACCTATTTTTGATGTTTCTATGTTTCTTATAGAAACATTTAAAATCATGAAAGGGATAGACAAGATAGAGGCAGAGAGGTTGTTTCCACTGGTAGGGGAGACTAGAACTAGGGGGCACAGCCTCAAAATACGGGGGAGCCAATTTAAAACCGAGTTGAGAAGGAATTTCTTCTCCCAGAGGGTTGTGAATCTGTGGAATTCTCTGCCCGAGGAAGCAGTTGAGGCTAGCTCATTGAATGTATTCAAGTCACAGATAGATAGATTTTTAACCAATAAGGGAATTAAGGGTTATGGGGAGAGGGCGGGTAAGTGGAACTGAGTCCACGGCCAGATCAGCCGTGATCTTATTGAATGGCAGAGCAGGCTCGAGGGGCTAGATGGACTACTCCTGTTCCTAATTCTTATGTTCTTATGTTCTATGACGCTGTTGCTCCAATACCATGCCGGCATGCACTGCCTGGTCTCCGCCCTAAAGAGCGGCCACTCCGACAAGGGACTGGAGATGGCTCATGTAACCAAACCCCCAGGACCCACCAGCTCTGTCAGCAGAGTCAAAAAGAAGAAAGGACATCGGTTCCACAGGATAGTACCTGTCCTATCAGCTCACAACAGTCAATTTGTGATTGAGCGAGGCGATATTCCCTTCCTTGGTATTTAACATACAGAGGGCTAGAAATTCTCCAGCCTATCGTTATTTGATAAATAACATCATTTTTGTGAAGAAATAATAAGAAAAATGTCACCATTTTTTAAGGGGATAAGTTTGGCCACAAAAAAACTCTGTCGTTAAAAAACAGCGTTGCTGGAGGAATCGTGTTTAATACCGGCGTCCTCTCTAACTTTACAGTGAGGCTGATAGTGCAAGGGGAGAAAGCACTAAAAAAAAATTGTAAAATAAAAAATGAGAAAAAATTCACAACAGCCTTAAGAAATGAATTGCTGAAAAACATTTTTTTAAACTTCAACTTACTTTTTTTTGTAGATTTTCTTACCGATGCGTGTTAGGCTGCACGCCTGCTTTTTCCAAGAATTGTTTTTTGACCCAAGTACAGGTTCTCCAATGGCCAAATTTAGGCGGTGCGATTTTTAAGGTATGGTGATCCGGAAAGTAGCGATATTTTGAAAACGCCGTTCTTAAACTTTGGGGAATTTTGTGCACTTTATTTTAAGAACAAAAAAGCAGTTTTAACGCCAAAAAAGCATGCGTTAGGCTGGCTAATTTCTAGCCCAGAGCATGATGACGATGAAGGTGTCCTGGAAACTGTTGGCGATGGTGAATAAATAGACCATCACCCCGGCTTTGTCCTGAAGCTGAAACATTCAAAAAATCCAAGTACAGCCAGGATAACCACCTGTGCAATGGCTTTAAATGACCCTTTGCAATAGTTTCTGCTTGGTGAGTTCAGTCTAGACACTGGGATTTCTTCAGACTTATCTGACCAATCAGGGCTCACCTGTAACAGTACTCATTTTGCACTTCTCGAGTGGTTTGACAGCCACTTAACTGTTGAAGAAATGTTAATTCTTGTAATATCAGGAAAGAAATGAAGCATAGCATTGAAATTGCACAGCCTGCTTAACTGACAACAGTTTGTCTGATTTTGAAAGACAGTTTTATTATCTCAAGTGCTCGACTCAAAGTGTTTACTCTCATCTGTAATCAACAACTGAGCCTTGAAATCAGAAACAAAGATTAAACTGCAATCCAAATCTTACAAATTGCCTGTGCCACCTCAACCTGCATCTACAACTCATAAAAATATAAGAAATAGGAGGATTAGGCCCTACGGCCCCTCGAGCCTGCTCCGCCATTCAATAAGATCATGGCTGATCATCGCCCTCAACTCCACTTTCCCGCCCGATCGCCATATCGCTTGATTCTCCCAGATCCCCTAAAAACTATCGATCTCAGCCTTGAATATATTCAGAGAATCTGAATCCACAGCTCTCTGGGGCAGAGAATTTCAAAGGTTCACACCCCTCTGAGTGAAAAAACTCCTCCTCATCTCTCTCTTAAATGGCCGACCCCTTATCCTGAGACTGTGACCCCTGGGTCTATACACTCCAGCCCGGGGGAAACAACCTCTCAACATCGACCCTGTCAATCCCCCTCAGAATCTTACACGTTTCAATGAGATCACCTCTCATTCTTCTAAACTCCAGAGATTATAGGCCCATTCTACACAATCTCTCCTCATAAGACAGCCCCCTCATCCCAGGAATCACTCTAGTGAACTTCTGTGGCACCATCTCCAAGGCAAGTGTATCCTTCCTTGGATAAGGTGACCAAAACTGTGCACAGTGCTCCAGGTGTGGTCTCACCAAGGCCCTGGACAATTGTAGCAAGATTTCCTTACTCTTATACTCCAACCCCCCTGAAATAAAGGACAACGGCCTGCCGACATAACTCAACCTCTCTCAGATCACTTGCTCCTGCGCATTCTTCAACCATTCCTCAAATACCAACTACTCCCATCTTGTGCTGGGCCTCCTGTATCATTCTAACCAATGACAACTCCAAATCCAAGGTTCAAATCAAGCTCAAGACAAATGAAAGATTAATTGGGGTAGATTTTGACTTTTGGCGGGCTGCCACGTTGAGTCTCCGTGACTTACATTCGCCAGGCGAGCTGCAGGGTTCACGATCCGGCCTCCCACCACAACTCGCCAGATGAAGCCTGGAGATCGGGCCCGTCATTGAGTGGGGTGGTTAAGGGGTGGGGTGCGATCAAGTGGGCTGCCAGGGCGGCAGCGGTCCATATTATTTTTTTTTGTGCACGCCTTGCTCCTCCGGGGCCCCACCAAAATAATTCCCGTCTTACCTGCGCTGGGCCCCTTCTCTTCCATCGCCCGTGGCACTGATCGGAGTGTGCACTGTGTGGGCTCTGGCCTAAAATGGCAATCGGGCTCCTGTTTAAAGGAAGAAAGACTTGCATTTATATAGCGCCTTTCATGACCACCGAAGCACAGCCAATGAAGTACTTTTTGGAGTGTAGTCATTGTTGTAATGTGGGAAACATGGCAACCAACTTGCGCACAGCAAGCTCCCACAAACTGCAATGTGATAATGACCTTGTACAGGGCCTTGGTGAGGCCACACCTGGAGTATTGTGTACAGTTTTGGTCTCCTAACTTGAGGAAGGACATTCTTGCTATTGAGGGAGTGCAGCGAAGGTTCACCAGACTCATTCCCGGGATGGCGGGACTGACATATCAAGAAAGACTGGATCAACTGGGTTTGTATTCACTGGAGTTCAGAAGAATGAGAGGGGATCTCATAGAAACGCTTAAAATTCTTACGGGTTTAGACAGGTTAGATGCAGGAAGAATGTTCCCAATGTTGGGGAAGTCCAGAACCAGGGATCACAGTCTAAGGATAAGGGGTAAGCCATTTAGGACCGAGATGAGGAGGAACTTCTTCACCCAGAGAGTGGTGAACCTGTGGAATTCTCTACCACAGAAAGTTGTTGAGGTCAATTCACTAAATATATTCAAAAAGGAGTTGAATATAGTCCTTAATACTAGGGGGATCAAGGGGTATGGCAAGAAAGCAGGAATGGGGTACTGAAGTTGCGTGTTCAGCCATGAACTCATTGAATGGCGGTGCAGGCTCGAAGGGCTGAATGACCTACTCCTGCACCAATTTTCCATGTTTCTATGTTTCTAAGACCAGATAATCTGTTTTTGTTCTGTTGATTGAGGGATAAATATTGGCCAGGACACCAGGGGTAACTCCCCTTGCTCTTCTTCGAAATAGTGCTATGGGATCTTTTACATCTATCTGAGAAAGCAGACGGGGCCTCGGTTTAACGTCTCTGATAGAGAATTCAAACAGGCTGCATTTAGACAGGCTGTGAAAATTCACAGACAACAAGTCAGAGATGCTACGTGAGTGATAGCATGTCGCATTAACTCATCAATCAACTTGACATTTTAGGACCTTGGGTAGCGAGCCAATTAAAAGGTTAAAAGACTATTAATTGAGCCAATAAGGTCAAAGAAGGCGAGTTCTTTTCTGTAAATTGAACCCGGTATAAATACAGCCATTTTGACCATGTGGTCCCAGTAAGACAAAGGAACTGGCAATCAGCCAGCAGCTTGTTGTTCTCTGCCAAGATTAAAAATTTAAAACTACCATCGGAGTTCGTATTTCATTGGAAATTAAGAGATCTAACAATTTTGGCGTCACGAACACGATTGCTGAGGAAAGAAACTGAATTTTGGACATCGGACCTACATACTGAGGTAAGGACACCTCTTTTTAAAAAGTCCTCGGTCAAAAGTCTAAATTCGCTTCTCCATCTACGCGATTCCGAAAGCCTCCGGTTTGCGAACCCTCCAGTTGGTAGTCGGCTCGAGATCCCATAGACGTCTAACTTCGGCGGTGTGTTAGTTAATTAATCACCGACCTATTGATCGGCTAGAAAGCCTGCAACTCGAGACCCCAGTAAAGAAATGGTAGCAGGAGATAAGAGCAAGGAATTGCCTACAACTGTTAAAGGTGGGCAAGCACCACCTGAAGTTTGGCTAGATTTAATTCTCGAACAGTTGAAAGAATACATAGAGCAACAATTCAACTTATCTAAAACCTGTATTAAGATCGAATAAAAGTACGGAACCTCCAAAGGACAATGGTCCTTGGACGAGATTAAAAGGGTCTGGGGAAAAACGACCCATATGAAAAATAAGGAGCGAACTAGATGGTCCCTAGCGGTTATGGGCTAGATTCGAAAGCGGAATGAAATTATAATGCGTTCCCAACATGATCGAGAACTGACCAGTACAAAGGATCAATTGCAAGCTGTTTGTGCACAGCTGCGACAGAAAAAGCTTGAACTTGAAAAGCTGGAAGCGGAAGTTAAAGATCTTAAAGGTGAAATTAAAGAATGGAAAAAATCATTAGATCAAGAGACAGTAATAGGAAAAGGAAAATGTATCGGTCAATTCCCAGGGTACCCATGTTTGGATAAATTAAAAGCGCAAACCCGAAGACACGACCGAGGACTAGATACGGATTCTGAATCCTCTGACGATACAGGGTCGGAGGATGAAGAATTAGGGGTGTGCTTTGCCCCGTTTAAAAAAAGACGAGTTGTAGTCAAATCAGAAGAGACTGCGGTTGAGGGCGGAACCAAAAAAACAAAGAGAAGGGTGTACGAAGAATACTTAGTTCATGCTCCGGCAGACCCAGAGAAAATTGATAAATGGTCCAAGGAATTGCCTAATCCAAAGAAAGGGGGAATAAAAACGTGGGACCAATTGGACCGCTTAAGAAATATATATCAACTTCATCCCTGAGACGGGGTGCAAATTTTGACCATAATGGTGCCAAAAACACAGGGAAGAAAATTGCACGACAAGGTAGATGAAGCTTTGGGGCAAGAATTAGACGCAGGATGGGAGGCGATTAAACACTGGCTGCAAGCCTTCAGTCCAGCTAAGACAGACTGGGGAAAAATTGCAGCCTGCCAACAGAAAGGAACAGAGGAGGTCCTGGAGTATGACGAGCGGTTTAGATGCACGTGGCTAGAACATTCGGGTATGAATAATACGGATGAGGAAATGGATGAACAAGTGTTTGGACCCCTGAAAGCAGCTTTAGTGGCAGGTCGAAAGCCAGAACTGTCCAAAATACTTAAGGTAGTGTTACCGGACTGGGAAGGTAGAGGAACTACCTTTGCAGCATTGGTGGATCGATGTAACCAATTAGATCAGGATATGGGAGCTAAAGTCCGATCTGTACAGGCTATGGATGGAAATCCCAGGATTCCGATAAACAGTTATTCGGAAAATTACCCGGAAAATGTCATTATTTTGGGAAAGAAGGTCACTGGGCCAAGACGTGCAGGGCAAAACAGCAAGGTCGTGGCTGGGGAAGAGGACGCAGCCAGGGATACAATTCAGCCAACAAGCCAGGCTTGTCACAAGATAACGACCTCATAGAAGCATTTAAGCGACTGACAATACAACAACAGCAGAAGTTACTTGGAATAGCAAAAAACGATTAGAGCCCACCCTGGCCCCCCTCCTCGCACTAATACAACAAAGGGGAGATGGGCTATATATATAACTGTGAGGGTGGGCGATAAGGATGTGGACTGTCTTTTAGACACAATGGCAGAATTAACATGCTTACCCCTACAATATGGAAACTTTTTGCCGTTGGATGGTAGGGCACGTACAGCCTATGGAGTTGGGGGCCATAAAATGGAAATTAAAAGGACAACACTGGTACTTATAGGGATGGGTCCACATGAACTAACCACGCCGGTCTGGATAGGCCCAGTAGATCAACCCCTTTTGGGAATGGATGTTCTAATCCAAGTAGATTCATCGTTGCATTTTGAGGATGGTCGGGTGACATGGTCAATTAGAACTTTGAAGAAAGAAGAATTGAAGGAACACCCAATATGGGCTAAAGATAAGAATGATTGTGGCCTACTCCAGATGGAGCCTGCGTCATTTACAGGGACCAAGCCTCCATGCACTAAACAGTATCCCATCAGTCCAACTGCCATCGCGGGAATCTTACCGGTTATTTAGCAATTGGAGAAACAAGGGGTGCTTATTAAAACGCATAGCTCCTCCAATAGCTCCGTGTGGCCGGTACAGAAATCTAATGAGACTTGACGTTTGACTGTCGATTATAGGAAAGCTAAGCAGTGTATTGATCAAAAAGCTGCTTTGGTCGCAGATCCCTCCACCATTTTTAATGCCCTCAAACCGGAACATAAATATTTCTCGGTTATAGATATGACCAACGGATTTTGGTCGGTGCCTCTGGCACCGGAGGTTCGACAGTGGTTTGCTTTCATGGTCCAAGGACAACAGTATACTTGGACCCGGTTACCACAGGGTTTCCACAACAGCCCTACAGTATTCCACATGGCTTTACAAAGCCATTTGCGAGAATTACCTCCCCTGTCATCCACAGTCATCCAATATGTAGACGATAGCCTGCTAGCTTCAAACATGGAAGAACAGCATGAACAAGATTTACGAGCTTTGCTGGATCACCTTCGGCTGAAAGGACATAAAGCCAGCATCGACAAAGCACAAATATCCCAAGAAAAGGTTGTATACCTGGGACAAAAGATTTCACAAGGAAAGAGAGAACTTACCCAGGATAGAACTGCAGCCATTCGGGCTGCTAAAAAACCCACCACTATTCAGGAACTAAGGTCTTTTTTGGGATTGTGCAACTTTAGCAGAAATTGGATTGACTCCTTCATACAGCTTGCTCAGCCATTGAATGATATCGTAAAGGGGAAACATGCCTCTAAAGAAGCCATCACCCTCACTAAGGAACAGCAAGAGGCCTTCCTGAGTTTGAAAAAGGCTTTGAGTTCGGCACAGGCTCTGGGAATCCCCGACAGTGGTAAGCCATTTACCTTGTTTGTCCATGAGAAAGAAGGATATATGACAGCTATACTGACACAAGAACATGGGGATCGGCAAAGACCTATTGGCTATTATTCGGCAAAACTGGATGCGGTAGCCCTCGGATGGGGAAGTTGCCTAAGGGCTATGGAAGCTACATGTCGAGCGGTAATGATCACTGCGGGTCTAGTCCTCAACCAAAAGCTGATTGTCAAGTGTCCCCACACCGTACATGCTTTGCTGTCTATGAATAGAATGTCTCAGGTGACGGCAGCAAGATGGACCTGCTGGACAGCAGTTTTGGAAGCTCCTAATCTCCATATCGTCCGGGCCAGCCCGGTTAATCCCGCAACTATGCTCCCAATGTCAGAATCGAGGGAGCAAGAGGGGGGAGAATGTGAAGAGCATGACTGCGTGGAGATTTTAAAAGAAACAGAAGAAGCAGCCTTAGCAGCAGAGGAGCCTCTGCACAACCCAGACCTCATCCTGTTTACAGATGGTTCCTCTTTTGTTGACAATGGTACCAGAAAAGCAGGATGAGCAGTTACAACCTTATATGAGGTAGTGGCAAAAGGATGTTTACCCTCAGAAAAGTCAGCACAACAGGCCGAGTTACGGGCCCTGTCAGAAGCATGTCGAATAGCAGAAGGACAGACAGCTAATGTCTACACAGATTCGCGTTATGCTTCTGGAGTTGCTCACGACTTTGGTCTGTTATGGCGGAAAAGAGGATTCCTCACTGCTGCTGGTACACCTATCCGAAATGGAAAAGAAGTCTGAGACTTACTGGAGGCCATACAATTACCTCAGGAAGTGTCCATCCTGAAGTGTAAGGCCCATACCAAGGAAAATACCACAGAAGCACAGGGAAATGCCCTAGCCGACCAGGCAGCTAAAGATGCCGCCTCACAGGGCGTTCCTCCAGAAGAACCAACACAGATGTGCAGATTGAAAGCAATCATTACGTTCCCCGATGGGGAGTTCCGAGTAGCATTGACTCAGATCAAGGAACACATTTCACAGGTGCTGTCTGCCAAGAAGTCTGTAGGTTACTGAACATTACGTGGGATTTACACTGTCCTTATCATCCACAATCATCAGGACAAGTAGAACGAATGAATCGAACTCTGAAACAACGCTTGCCAAATATCACCAAGAAGGAACACCATGGCCCCAGGCACTACCAATAGTGCTATGTAGCATTAGGGCAACCCCGAACAGAACTACAGGTCTAAGCCCATTTGAAATTATAACAGGAAGACCCATGTCGCTGTCAGGAACTATCGATTTACGGAAAGCTGATGTTCACTTAATGAGTGACACTTTGTTATCATACTGTCAGAACTTAACCAATGCTATTATTTCTGTTTCCCGACAGGTATCGGCAGCTTGGGGTAATCCACCCGAAGGAGGACACGACATCATCCCGGGAGTCTGGGTGCATGTGAAAAAGTTGCATAAAGAACCTTTGGGTGCCAAGTGGGAGGGACCTTATCAAGTGTTATTGACCACCCAGGCAGCTGTTAAAGTCCAAGGAAAGAAAGCCTGGATCCACGCTTCACACGTTAAACGAGCACCTGTAACTGAAGCTGAAATCTAATAAGGACAATTACTTTTTGCGAAAATGTATAAATTTACTGTATTATTGATTGTAGGTATCCTCGGCATAGGCCTACTTCTTACTAGCCGACCTTCTGCACCAAAGGGAAATAGTAGGGTACCAAGGGAATTACATGTAAATACCTTTTTATATATGTCATACATTTATGCCAAACAAGGTAACATTTCTAGTTGTTGGGTGTGTGCACATATTCTTATTCACTCAAAGGGAGGGATTCCCTTGAGGCCAGTTCCCTTGAATATCTCGGAAATGGCTGAGTGGATAATTAATCAAAACAAAACAGGCAATGCGTTTCAGGATACGGAAAACTGGGCACGTAAATGGAAGTCAGCAGGTTACAATCTGACTACCTTTGAAGGGGGATACCAACCGTGCTACAATAATTCCAAACGGCCCCCATTTTTTGTTATCACTAATACAACGGGAATAGGAAGACCGGGGGAATCGGTCTGTCTGATTAGAAACATCAAAGGAGGCCAAAATATGGCCCCGGAATTATAATATAATCAAGCCACGGAACCGTCCAAATTGGGCCGATGTGGGAGTTTTTAACGTAACGGGGATTCTGAATAAAACAGATGGAAAAGCCTGGACAGGCCCCGGAGTGTTGCTGACAAAGAAACAGCTAACATTCATTGCATATAATGGCACCTATTGGGTGTGTGGCCACAAGGCCTACCCTTGGCTGCCCCAGAATTGGATGAGATCCTGCTATTTAGCCTACATTGTGCCTTATATGTATCATATAAAGTCACTGTCGGAACATTTACACCGTCCTAAGAGAGCTATCACAGATACAGAGAGGTTCCTTGCCATTCTGATCCCTGGGTATGGGACCGCCAAACTGGCAAGGGAATCCATTAACATGGCATCCGTTGTGGAACGAGTAGCCAATGATACCTCAGAGGCCCTAGTTAAAATCAATGCAGAAATGGTAGCAATCCGCACAGTAGCCCTACAGAATAGACTGGCCCTTGATTACATCCTGGCTGAAAAGGGAGGTACTTGCACCCTACTCGGAACTGAGTGTTGCACATATATCCCAGATAGCTCCGAAGAAACTACTCACTTAGTGGATCATATCCAAAAGGAGGTAGAAAAACTTAAGCAACCCCCATCATTCACTTTGTGGAGTGGATACACTGAATGGCTAGGTTCAATAGGAACTTCATTGATGGAAGGTTTAATTCTATTTGTTGTAATTGTTTTACTTTTATATTGTTTGTTTATGTTGATTAAATGTTGTTGCGACCAGGCGGCTGTAGCTGCTGTCCCGCAGGTGAGACACCTTGCAGGTCCCAGCAGACCGTCTGTACGTGGCACAGGAGTATGTTATGCTTAAGGGAAGGTTGTTTACTGGTTGAATTAAGATATTGATTTGGATTAAATTGGAATAAGGTTAATTAACCTACTAAAACCAGACTTCCATTGTGGCCACGATGGAACTCGGGTTGGTGTAAATTTGTGTGGAAGCTACTAGTCCGGACATGTGGCGAAACACATCAACAAATTTTAGAAGGAAACTCTATTAACATGTATGAAATTATTTTGTAGAATGTTTAACCAGTGATACCTGATGTTTTATGATTCAGTTTGTGAAAGAATCAAAGGGGGGATTGATAGAGAATTCAAACAGGCTGCATTTAGACAGGCTGTGAAAATACACAGACAACAAGTCAGAGATGCTACGTGAGTGGTAGCATGTCGCATTAACTCATCAATCAACTTGACATTTTAGGACCTTGGGTAGCGAGCCAATTAAAAGGTTAAAAGACTATTAATTGAGCCAATAAGGTCAAAGAAGGCGAGTTCTTTTCTGTAAATTGAACCCGGTATAAATACAGCCATTTTGACCATGTGGTCCCAGTAAGACAAAGGAACTGGCAATCAGCCAGCAGCTTGTTGCTCTCTGCCAAGATTAAAAAGTTAAAACTACCATTGGAGTTCGTATTTCATTGGAAATTAAGAGATCTAACAGTCTTATTTGAAAGATGTCACCTCCAACAGTGCAGCACTCCCTCAGCTCTGTATTATCAGCCTGGATTTATGTGCTCAAGTCCATGGAATGGAACTTGAACCCACAACTTTCTGACTCAGATGCAAGTGTGCAAGATAGCCATGGCTAACACACACATAGAGCCCCGATTTCCATATTAAATAAGGCCTGTGGCCTGAGACAGGCCTTGGACAGCCCAGCGGTCGCCCCTTTTAAAATGGAGGTGCCTGCAACGCTGGTGATCACGGGGGAGGTACGACGACTGAACCCCATTCTAAGGCCGTTACTGCCCCATTAACACCAAGCGATGCCCAATTAGAATCAACCCCATTGTGTATTATGCTATTATGGTTCCTCTGTGTTGTGCTGCTGGACTGTGTGCGATGTCAAAACACCCAGACCCCGCACTTCTCCTTGATTCCCTTGTTGAAGGAGTATGTGTGCTGGTTGGCTCGAAGTTTTCAGTCTGCTGCACACCTTGAGTATTGTGTGCAGTTTTGGTCTCCGAATCTGAGGAAGGGCATTCTTGCTATTGAGGGAGTGCATCGAAGGTTCACCAGACTGATTCCCGGGATGGCAGGACTGACATATGAAGAAAGACTGGATTGACTAGGCTTATATTCACTGGAATTTAGAAGAATGAGAGGGAATCTCTTAGAAGCATATAAAATTCTGACGGGATTGGACAGGTTAGATGCAGGAAGGATGTTCCCGATGTTGGGGAAGTCCAGAACCAGGGGTCACAGTCTAAAGATAAGTGGTAAGCCATCTAGGACCAAGGTGAGGAGAAACTTTTCACCCAGAGAATTGTGAACCTGTGGAATTCTCTCCCACAGAAAGTTATTGAGTCCAGTTCGTTGGATATATTCAAAAAGGAGTTAGATGTGGCCCTTATGGCTAAAGGGATCAGAAGGCAGGAGTTGGGTACTGAAGCTGCATGATCAGCCATGATCATATTGAATGGTGGTGTGGGCTCAAAGGGCCGAATGGCCTGCTCCTGCACCTATTTTCTATGTTTCTATGTTTCAGATATGGAGCAGCACTGGGCCTCGTAAGACTGAACAAGCTGGGGCACTTTTCTCTCAAAGAGAAGGCTGAGGGATAACCTGATAGAGATCTTTAAGATTACGGAAAGATTTGACAGGGTAGATGTAAAGAAGTTGTTTCCACTGGTGGGGGAATGGGGCTGTACATATAAGATAGTCACTAATAAATCCAATCAGGAATTCAGGAGGACTTCGTTACCCAGAGAGTGGAGAGAATGTGGAACTAACTACTGCAAGGAGTAGTTGAGGTGAATAGCATAGGTACATTCAAGAGGAATCTAGATAAACACACGAGGGAGAAAGGAATAGAAGGTTATATTGATAGGTTGAGATGATAAGGAGTGGGAGGAGGATTGTGTGGATAAACACCAGCATAAGAACATTTGAATTAAGAGCAGGAGTAGGACTTACGGCCCCTCGAGTCTCCGTTCAATAATATCATGGCTGATCTTCAATCTCAACTCCACTTTCCAGCCCAACCCCCATATCCCTTCATTCCCCTGGAGTCCAAACATCTATCGATCTCGGCCTTGAATATACTCAATGACTCAGTATCCACAGCCCTTTGAGAATTCCAAAAATTCACAATCTTCCGAGTGAAGAAATTCCTCCTCATCTCAGTCTTAAATGGCCGATCTCTTATCCTGAGTTTATGCAAAGACCAGTTGGCTGAATGGCCCATTTATGTGCTGTACATTCGATGTAATTCTAACTAATTCTTTCCCCCTTCATGCTTGAATCTAGCGTGCAAGTCAGACGTGCCCACTGATTGATATTTTTGGAGAGGTGACTATAGTACTGGACAGGGGAATGTCTGTGGATGTTATTTATATGGATCTCCAGAAGCCATTCAATAAAGTCCCTCATAAGAGACTGTTAGCTCAAGTTGAAGTTTATGGAATTGAGGGCAAATTATTGATCTAGTTAGGAATTTGACTGAGTGGCAGGAGAAAGAGATTAGGGATAATGGGCAGATATTCTAGTTGCCAAGATGTGATTAGTGGTGACCCACAAGGATCTGTGTTGGGTCCTCAACTATTAACCATATTTTTGGTTCAAATTTGGAGTCACATGTTTGGAGTTAGAACTTGAGCACATAAACCTAGGCTGACACTCCCAGTGCAGTGCTGAGGGAGTGCTGCACTGTTGGAGGTGCTGCCTTTCAGAAGAGACATTAAACCGAGGCCCCCTCTTCCCTCGCAGGTGACATAAAAGATCCCATTGCACTATTTCGAAGAAGAACAGGGGAGTTATCCCCAGTGTACTGGGCCAATATTTATCTCTCAATCACCATAACAAAAACAGATGATCTGGTCATTATCACATTGCTGTGTGTGGGAGCTTGCTGTGCGCAAATTGGCTTTCGCGTCTCCCACATTACAACAGTGACTACATTCCAAAAGTACTTCATTGTCTGTAAAGCGCTTTGAGACATCGGGGGGCGGGGTCATGAAAGGCGCTGTATAAATCCAAGGCTTTCTTTCTTTTCATATTTATTAATGACTGAGATGATGGGATAGGGAGCCACATATCCAAATTTGCCGATGACACAAAGATAGGCGGTATTGTAAGCAGTGTAGATGGAAGCATAAAATGACAAAGAGATTTTAATAGATTAAGTGAATGGGCAAAACTGTGGCAAATGGATTTCAATGTAAGCAAATTAAACACTTAGGACCAAAAAATGTTAGCACAGAGTACTTTCTAAATGGTGAAAAGTTGGAAGTAGTGAGGGTTGAAAGAGATTTGGGGTCCAGGTACATCGATCATTAACATGTCATGAACAGGTACAGAAAATAATCAAAAAGGCTCATGGAATGCTGGGCTTTATATCTAGAGGACTAGGATACAAGGGGGTAGAAGTTATGCTGCAGCTGTACAAAGCCCTGGTTAGACCACACCTGGAGCACTGTGAGCAGTTCTGGGCACCACACCTTAGGGAGGACCTATTGGCCTTGGAGGGAGTGCAGCGTGGGTTTACCGGAATGACACTTCAAGGATTAAGTTATGAGGCGAGATTACACAAACTAGGGTTGTATTCCTTGGAATTTAGAAGATTAACAGGCGATTTGATCGAAGTTTTCAAGATATTAAGAGGAGCAGATAGGGTAGATGGAGAGAAAATATTTCCGCTGGTTGGGGGCGTGAGGACCAGGGGGCATAGCCTAAAAATTAGAGCCAAGGCCTTTCAGGAGTGAAATTAGGAAACACTTCTACACACAGAGGGTGGTAGAAGTTTGGAACTCTCTTCCACAAATGGTAACTCATGCTAGATCAATTGTTAATGTTAAATCGGAGATTGACAGCTTTCTGTTAACCAAAGAGGCAAAGGTGGGTATATGGAGTTCGGTCACAAATCCGCCATGATCTCATTGAATGTCAGAACAGGCTCGAGGGCTAAATGGCTTCCTCCTGTTCCTATGTTCTTATGTTCCTACGATGGTCAAATGATTTTGGGGGCCAGTCTTGACCATGTTCCTAGTTGGCACAGGGTCCACAGTGCCCAACTGACACTAATCCTAAGCCTACACTAAGGTGTCAGTTGCGGCTCAGTGGGCAGCACCCTCACCTCTGAGTCAAAAGGTTATGGGTTCAAGTCCCACTCCAGGTACTTGAGCAGAAGAATCGAGGCCTGTCGGAGGTGCCGTCTTTCAAATCAGACATTAAATTGAGGCCCCATCTTCCCACTCAGGTGGATATAAAAGATCCCATGCCACTATTTCGAAGAAGAGCAGCGGAGTTATCCCCTGTGTCCTGGGGCCATTATTTATCCCTCAATCAACATCACTAAAACAGATTATCTGGTCATTATCACATTGCTGTGTGTGGGAACTTGCTGTGCACAAATTGGCTGCCGCATTTCCTACATTACAACAGTGTCTACACTTCAAAAGTACTTCATTGGCTGTAAGTGTTTTGGGACGCCCGGTGGTCGTGAAAGGCGCTATATAAATGTAAGCCTTTCTTTTTATTCGAGAAACCAGAGAACGGCTGGCCTGCGGTTAGAGAATAATGCCAACCCCATCGAGGCAAAATCCAAGGGAGCCTTATCGCTCCATACCTGGGTCCCTGAGATAGAACGTGTTCCATTCCCCAGCTCTGACGTCTCTTCCTCCCGATCAGCACAAGATGTGCATTGAAACAAAGTCATTAAAGCACATGTACAGTGCACAGACATCTACCCAGCCCTCTGTGAGTAAATAACAAATCCCACATTAAATTAAAACCAGCATCTCTATTTTGGAGCTGCCTCGAGCAATACATCAGTGTGGCAGTGTAAACGAGAAGATAAGATCAAATCCCTTGAAGTGTTACATCAGAGAAGGCAACTAGGTTAGCCTGTCTGGTGTGAAATGTGCATTGTACTTGTTCCCATTTCCTTGTATAATCGTTGCTTTCCCGTCAGAAATGTATTTGTTAACAAGCCGGGGTGAAAGGCCCAAAGCCCACACTGCAGGATACCTTTCAGCTTGACAGAGGAAAGCGACGGAAAAGGACTGGCTGGTCCTCCATGTTTCTGCCATACCCACATGGTGTAACCAGCAGCCCTGTCCACCTCCCTCCCCTCGTGCAAATCTTGCAATCTCTCAGGAGATTCCAAAAAAACACATCGGTCAAGTTGGGAAAGGACTCTGGCAATCATGCAAGCTTTAGGAGCTGAGGAATTCTATGGGAAGGTGAGCAATTATAGGGGAGCTGAGGAATTATAGGGGGAGGGGAGGAATTACAGGTTGAGGTGAAGAATTACAAGGAGAGGTGAAGAATTATAGGCGGAGATGAGGAATTATAAGGACTATAAGAACATAAGAAATAGGAGTAGAAGTCGGCCATTTGGCCCCTCGAGCCTGCTCCACCATTCAATAAGATCGTGGCTGATCTGATCTTGGCCTCAACTCCACTTCCCTGCCCGTTCCCCATAACCCTTTACTCCTTTGTCGCTCAAAAATCTGTCTATCTCCACCTTAAATATATTCAATGACCCAGCCTGCACAGCTCGCTGGGGCAGAGAATTCCATAGATTTACAATCCTCTGAGAGAAAAAATCCCTCTTTTCTGTTTTAAATGGGCGACCCCTTATTCTGAAACTATGGCCCCCTAGTTCTAGATTCCCCCCACGAGGGGAAACATCCTCTCAGCATCTACCCTGTCAAGGCCCCCTCAGAATCTTGTGGAATTCTCAGCGGGTCAGGCAGCATCTGTGGAGAGCAGCAGAGTTAACGTTTCAGGTTGATGACCCTTCGTCAGAACTGGCAAAAGTTCGAAATGAACAGATTCTTAAGGAAGCGTGGGGTGCAGTGAAAGGGGGAGGGGAGGAAAGAACAAAAGGGAAGGTCTGTGATAGGATGGGAGGCAGATTCAATAATAGCTTTCAAACGTGAATTGGATAGATACTTGAAGGGAAACAAATGTTGCAGGGCTATGGGGAAAGAGCAGGGGGAGTGGGACTAATTGGATTGTTCTTTCAAAAAGCCGGCATAGACACGATGGGCCGAATGGCTTCCTTCTGTGCTGGACCATTCTATGAAGAGAGACACAGAGAGAGAGAGTGAAAGAGATAAAGAGACACAGCGATAGACAGAGTCGAAAGAGGTTTGTGGCATAGACCGAGAGCGAGGGGACATCAAAGCTGGGAAGGTTATTGACCGTATCCATGCTGCAGTAAGCGCTAAAAGTTTATCTTACCAAACGCGGGAGGAGGTTTGGCCTCTTTGCTGCTGCTGCCATCTGCTCTTTCCGAGGGCCTATCTTGCATTTTTTTTTGGGGGCGGGGGTAAATCTTTCGCTGAGTGTTGAGATTGGACATTTTGGGAGTGTTTAATAAAGATCTCCAGCATTGTTACTGATGCAGGTCCGGAGTGAGGCCCTGGAATATTCCAGAAGATAATGGCGGGAATCACGATGTGACTTTTCTGTTGATACTTTTGGGCCACTGCAATGATTTCTGCTGACCTTTACCGTAAGCTCTCAAATTCAACTTTCATAGGTTTGCCGAGAATGCAGTTTTACGCGATAAAATATTTATCGCTTCCAAATTAAAGTTGTGTTTTCTCACATTCAGAATCTAATCAATCGTTAATCTCTGAATTATTCTATCTATATTGATGAACTTTAACATGTCATCAAAACATTAAATAAAACATTAAATAAATAGACTGTTCAATGGGGACCATTTACATTGCAGCAATAACAATGTAGGTTTATTCAATCCTGGTTTATGAGACTGTTCAATTTTTTAAAACATTTTTTGACATGGGTTTTCGTTTCGTGCTCACCAAGGTGAGAGATGTCAGCGCCAGGAAATGCACCACCTCGAAGTAAAGGCCCCTCCGATTCGCCCTGGTCCCACTCGGCCTGGCTCGGTTGCCCCGGCAACCATCCGACCTCTGTCGTGACCGAGGCCCATTTTCCCTGGGGTGGGCTCAGACCTTAACTTCAGCCAATTCCGGAGACAGCAGTTTATTCCACTGATCGCCAGCAGGTTTCGGGGAACCGATGCCAAGGCTGGCCAACTTTTGCAGATGCCGACCTGAAGGCCCTCCTGGCAGCAGACGGGGCAGAAGCTGGGACGGCCTATTTTTTGGGAGGCACGGGAGGGCGTCATTAAAGTCAGCCATTGGTATTATCTGGAGGGAGATGGCCTCAGCAGGTAGCTCCCCCTGTCTCTGACCTTTACAATAGCAGTGCAATGAAGGAGGCGGCATTTCCAGTTGGTGCCACCTCTTCCATGGCACCCGCAGAAATACAGTGCAATACCGAAAAAAGTTCAGCGACCTGCTGAGGGAAAGCAAGGTAAGAGAACTGCTCCCACATTGGGGATGGTGCCTTTAAATATCGATGCGGCAGCCGCTTCCTGCTGATAGACACCAGCTCTCACTGTCGTTGTTCTGCGCTGCCCTTAAGGTAAGTGGCTGTAATGAAGTTGGGAGATCGGGCATCTATTGAGTGTTGCACATGGTGGCGATATCCCTGACGATCAAGATTACCAGCAGCACTACCGGCCCCACCGACATGGCGTGCGGCGGTGGAACCGGCATCAGGTGTCAACGGCGTTTTAGCACCAGCTTGTGGCACTAACGTGTGGCGCAAACCACACGAATTTTCAGCCCTCGATTTAAGTAGACTCTGATTGCTATTTGCTGTAAAATAGACTTTGTTTATTGTCCGGCCGTAAATCCGCCCAACCTCCAAATCATGGGCACTGGCACACTGCTGGAAATACTTACTTCGTATTAAAAAGGGACTTCCTTCTGTAACACCGACAGTGACCGAGGTAAAATGAATGGATTTCAGTTGGAAAACCTAAGCATGTGTCTTCAGGAGACACGGGGGAAAGACCTTGAGGTAAAATGTGAAAAAAAAATGACTCTCAGGATGATTTATGAGGTCATGAGCATTTGGCATTGGTTAGGTTTTTTGTGCTGCAGGAGGGGCTGGGCGTGGATGTGGGGAGGGGAAAGTGGGGCGAGGGGGTAGGATGAGATCTGAACAGGGAACAGTGCCAGCCGTGGCTCAGTGGGCAGCATGCTTACCTCAGAGTCAGAAGGTTGTGGATTTGCGTCCCACTCCAGAGACTTGAGCACCAAAAATCTGGGTTGACACTTCCAGTGCAGTGCTGAGGGAGTGCTGCACTATCGGAAGTGTCGTCTTTCACATAAGATGTTAAATCGAGGCTCTCTCAGATAGATGTAAAAGATCCCATGCCACTGTTTTGAAGATGAGCAGGGGAGTTATCCCTGGTGTCCTGGCCAATAGTTATCCTTCAATCCACGTAACAAAAACAGATTAGTTGGTCACTATCACATTGTTATTTGTGGGAGCTTGCTGTGCGCAAATTGGCTGCCGTGTTTCCCACATTCCAACAGTGACTATACTCCAAAAGTACTTCATTGGCTGTAAAGCGCTTTGAGACGTCCGGAGGTTGTGAAAGACGCTATATAAATGCAAGTCTTTCTTTTTTTCAACATAGGTTAAGATTTATTAGGTATTCAAAATTATGAAGGGTTTTGACAGGAGAATAAGAAGGAAGTATTTCCACTGGCAGGAACATCGGTAACCAGAGGACACAGATTTAAGGTGATTGGCAAAAGGACCAGTGGGAAATTGAGGAGAAATTTATTTTAAGCAGTGAGTTGTTATGATCTGGAACGTGCTGGCTGAAAGGACAGTGGAAGCAACTTTGATTGTAACTTTCCAAAGGGAATTGGATAAGGAAAAATTTGCAGGGCTACGGGGAAAGATCAGGGGTGGGAGTGGGATTAATTGGATAGCTCTTTCACAGAGCCGGCACAGGCATGATGGGCCGAACGGCTTCCTCCTCCGCTATACAATTCTCTAACCCCACAGTTAGCGATACCCATAAAATGATGCCGGCCCAAAGCATTGCACTCTCCTGATTTTAATTGTAAATGAAGTTCTCTGGCAGCCTATTGATCGGCCCCTCTGTCAGCCCGAGCAGCGGCATTGATCAAGCCGGCACTACACGAGGTGGTGTGGAGGGCCTCCTGTCACTCTCCTGATGAATGGGGGCTGAATGAGCTGCAGTGAAGTGAATGAACCTCATTAGAAAGGGTTTTATTACTGATCAGTGCATGTTGGAGTTCAAAATAAAATTGTGATTGACTGCCCAGTCAGTCTCTGACTCGCACATTCCTGGAGCATTGACTTTACGTCATTCTATCAAGGATCCAAAGATTCGAACTACAAGAACAATTTCTCAAAATGGTTCACACCAAACCATCTACTAATGACTAAAATGTATGATTGAATAAGTTCCATTCAGAGCCAGGGAACATTGGGTTCATCAATATTAATCTACGGCAATTTCTACCTCACTGTCGAATCAATTGTCCAATACAGCAACGCTGCTTGCAATTGTCTTTCTTCCCCCAGTCTCTGGCCCAGGATTTCCGATGGCGATATGGGCACTGAGTCCCTGTTGCACCCCAGAATCATAACCCTGCCCATCGCTCTCGCCCAATTTCTGTATCTCTGACTCAGCTCCCAATGGATAGCAGCTTGACGACTGGTTAAGTGGACTGCAGTCACACTGTTATCAACGATGGTCTTCGCGAAGGCAGCTCCTCACAGAATCCAAGAATGGTTACAGCACAGAAGGAGGCCATTCGGCCTGTCAAGCCCGTGCCGGCTCTCTGCAACAGCACTTCAGCTAGTCCCACTTCCCCACCCTTTCCCCGCAGCCCTGTAAATTGTTTTCCTTCAGATACTTATCCAATTCCCTTTTGAAAGCCTGAATCTGCCTCCACCACCCTTTCAGGCAGTGCATTCCAGATCCTAACCACTCATTGTGTGAAAAGTTTCTCCTCATGTTGCCTTTGGTTCTTCTGCCAATCGCCTTAAATCTGTGTCCTCTGGTTCTCGACCCTTCTGCCAAGGGGAACAGTTTCTCTCGATCTACTCTCTCTAGAATTCCCTCTTATGTTAACTGCCAATCTATTCTCATACTCTCTCTTTGCCCCTCAGATTTTCTTTTTCACTGACCCTCTGAACTTTCTATATTCAGCCTGGTTCTCACTTGTATTCTCAATCTGACATCTGTCCTACGCGCTCTTTTTCTGCTTCATCTTACTTCAGCTAGTCCCATGTCCCCGTCCTTCCTCCATAACCCTGAAAATATTTTCCTTCAGGTACTTATCCAATTCCCTTTTGAAAGCCACGATTGAGTCTGCCTCCACCACTCTCTCAGGCAGCGCAATCCAGATCCTAACCACTCGCTGCATAAAAAAGTTTTTCCACATGTCGTCTTTGGTTCTTTTGCCAATCACCTTGAATCTGTGTCCTCTGGTTCTCGACCCTTCCGCCCATGGGAACAGTTTCTCTCTACCTACTCTGTCCAGATCCCTCATGATTTTGAACACCTCGATCAAATCTCCTCTCAATTTTCTCTGCTCCAGCTTCCCCAGTCTGTCCACGTAGCTGAAGTCCCTCATCCCTGGAATCATTCTTGTAAATATTTTCTGCACTGTCTCTGAGGCCTTCACATCCATGTCAGCTCCTAGTTAAAGAGCGAATGGGACAGAAATTCTATCACGTAGGAAACTATCAGTGTTATTTATTTCCAGTGCTAAAGAACTCTTAGACGCATTTCCCTGGAGGGGGGAAGTACTTATATGCTGGCATATCTGACTGTACTCAGAATGCATTTTCAAGGTTGCAGGATAATTAGTCAATTAAGCGATAAAATTAAGAATGACTGAGTTTTACAAGGTATTAAATAGCTCCCAGGCGCTAACTAACCAAACATCAAGACTGATTTATTGGTGCACGGGGGCTGTTTGATGTTCACTGCCCCATGGTTCTGATCTTACGAGCTGTGGCACACAGCACCTGCTGGGTATATAGCATGCTTTGGGCAGCAAGCGATACAGTCAAGGCATTCCCTTGCCCTCTCTGACCACCTGAGGTTGCGAACAAGATGGCCCGAGGAATCAGAACCCTCTTCTACTTATTGAATGGCAGAGCAGGCACAAGGGGCCAAATGGCCTACTCCTGCTTCCGTTTCTTATGTCCTTATGTTCTACTGGGTGTTTTGACAAGTGCCTCTGATGACAAGTTTAAACCCTAGGCGCTGTTGGCACTTGGGGGTCGAGCTTTGACTTCCTGCTCTGGAGGAAGACGGAAGATCACGTTCGAGAGTTTGGCACGTGTTGTGTGAGATTCTCTTTGCAAAACCTCCAAAATATTGCTGGTTGCTGAGCCTCCTCACCAGGAGCTTGCTGGTGTATTTGGACTTCCAGAAGGCATTTGATAAGGTGCCACATAAAAGGTTACTGCACAAGATAAAAGTTCACAGGGTTGGGGGTAATATATTAGCAAGGATAGAGAATTGGCTAACTAACAGGAAACAGAAAGTCAGGATAAAGTCGGGGTTCATTCTTGGATTGGCATTCAGTAACTAGTAGGGTGCTGCAGGGATCAGTGCTGGGGCCCCAGCTATTTACAATCTATATTAACGACTTGGAAGAAGGGACTGAGTGTAACGTAACCAAGTTTGCTGACGATACAAAGATGGGAGGAAAAGTAATATGTGAGGAGGACACAAAAAATCTGTAAAAGGACATAGATAGGCTAAGTGAGTGGGCAAAAATTTGGCAGATGGAGTAAAATGTTGGAAAGTGTGAGGATATGCACTTTGACAGAAAAAAATCAAAGAAAAGTTATTATTTAAATGGAGAAAAATTGCAAAGTGTTGCAGTACAGCGGGACCTGGGGGTACTTGTGCATGAAACATAAAAGGTTAGTATGCAGGTACAGCAAGTGATCAGGAAGGCCAAAGGAATCTTTTATACTCCATCCCCTTTATTAGGAAGTCTTGCTACAGTTATACAGGGTATTGGTGAGGCCACACCTGGAATACTGCGTGCAGTTTTGGTTTCCATATTTAAGAAAGGATATACTTGTTTTGGAGGCAGTTCAGAGAAGGTTCACTCGGTTGATTCCGGAGATGAGGAAAGGTTGAGTAGGTTGGACCTCTACTCATTGGAATTCAGAGGAATGAGAGGTGATCTTAACGAAACGTGTAAGATTTTGATGGGGGTTGACAGGGTAGTTGCAGAGAGGACGTTTCCCCTCGGGGGGGAATCTAGAACTGGGGGCATAGTTTCAGAATAAGGGGCCGCCCAGTTAAAATGGAGATTTGTTCTCTCAGAGGGTCGTGAATCTTTGGAATTCTCTACCCCAGAGAGCTGTGGAGGCTGGGTCATTGAATATATTTAAGGTGGAGATAGACAGATTTTTGAATGATAACGGAGTCAAGGGTGACGGGAAATGGGCGGGGAAGTGGAGTTGAGGCCAAGATCAGATCAGCCATGATCTTATTGAATGGTGGAGCAGGCTCGAGGGGCTAAATGGCCGACTCCTGCTCCTATTTCTTATGTTCTTTTGTAAAGCCGCGATTGTAACTTTGCACGAACTGGACGTATACAAGAGTAATGCATTCATAGCTGCTCTAATGCCACGTTTTCAACTTCCAGCGCATGCAACTCAACCCAGGTTATCCACCCTGTTGTGGGTTTGGCCTTGCAGTATTAACAGGCAGACTCAGCACGAGCAAATATTACTAAAATGGTTCAGTAATAGCTGTGAGGGGGACGCTAAGAGGCTGCAGGGTGACTTGGACAGGTTAGGTGAATGGGCAAATGCATGGCAGATGCAGTATAATATGGATAAATGTGAGGTTATCAATTTTGGGGGCAAAAACACGAAGGCAGAATATTATCTGAATGGCAGCAAATTAGGAAAAGGGGAGGTGCAACGAGACCTGGGTGTCTTGTTTATCAGTCATTGAAGATTGGCATGCAGGTACAGCAGGCAGTGAAGAAGGCAAATGGTATGTTGGCCTTCATAGCTAGGTGATTTGAGTATACTGCAGTTGTACAGGGCCTTGGTGAGGCCTCACCTGGAATATTGTGTTCAGTTTTGGTCTCCTAATCTGAGGAAGGATGTTCTTGCTATTGAGGGAGTGCAGCGAAGGTTCACCAGACTAATTCCAGGTATGGCTGAACTGTCATATGAGGAGAGACTGGATCAACTGGACCTTTATTCACTGGAGTTTAGCAGGATGAGAGGGGATGTTAGATCTCTTAATTTCCAATGAAATACGAACTCTGATGGTAGTTTTAACTTTTTAATCTTGGCAGAGAGCAACAAACTGCTGGCTGATTGCCAGTTCCTTTGTCTTACTGAAACCACATGGTAAAAATGGCTGTATTTATGCCTGGATCAATTTACAGAAAAGAACTCGCCTTATTTGATCTTATTGGCTCACTACCCAAGGGTCCTAAAATGTCAAGTTGATTGATGCCTTAATGCAACATGCTGAAATGCATGGAGCATCTCTGACTTGTTGTCTGTGTATTTTCACAGCCTGTCTAAATGCAGCCTGTTTGAATTCTCTATCAATCCCCCCTTTGATTCTTTCACAAACTGAATCATAAAACATCAGGTATCACTGGTTAAACATTCTACAAAATAATTTCATACATGTTAATAGAGTTTCCTTCTAAAATTTGTTGATGTGTTTCGCCACATGTCCGGACTAGTAGCTTCCACACAAATTTACACCAACCCGAGTTCCATTGTGGCCACAATGGAAGTCTGGTTTTAGTCGGTTAATTAACCTTATTCCAATTTAATCCAAATCAATATCTTAATTCAACCAGTAAACAACCTTCCCTTAAGCATAACATACTCCTGTGCCACATACAGACGGTCTGCTGAGACCTGCAAGGTGTCTCACCTGCGGGACAGCAGCTACAGCCGCCTGGTCGCAACAACATTTAATCAACATAAACAAACAATATAAAAGTAAAACAATTACAACAAATAGAATTAAACCTTCCACCAATGAAGTTCTTATTGAACCTAGCCATTCAGTGGCTCCACTCCACAAAGTGAATGATGGGGGTTGCTTAAGTTTTTCTACCTCCTTTTGGATATGCTCCGCTAAGTGGGTAATTTCTTCGGAGCTATCTGGGATATATGTGCAACACTCAGTTCCGAGTAGGGTGCAAGTACCTCCCTTTTCAGCCAGGATGTAATCAAGGGCCAGTCTATTCTGTAGGGCTACTGTGCGGATTGCTACCATTTCTGCATTGATTTTAACTAGGGCCTCTGAGGTATCATTGGCTACTCGTTCCACAACGGATGCCATGTTAATGGATTCCCTTGCCAGTTTGGCGGTCCCATACCCAGGGATCAGAATGGCAAAGAACCTCTCTGTTTCTGTGATAGCTCTTTTAGGACGGTGTAAATGTTCCGACAGTGACTTTATATGATACATATAAGGCACAATGTAGGCTAAATAGCAGGATCCCATCCAATTCTGGGGCAGCCAAGGGTAGGCCTTGTGGCCACACACCCAATAGGTGCCATTATATGCAATGAATGTTAGCTGTTTCTTTGTCAGCAACACTCCGGGGCCTGTCCAGGCTTTTCCATCTGTTTTATTCAGAATCCCCGTTATGTACAAAATTCCCACATCGGCCCAGTTTGGACGGTTCCGTGGCTTGATTATATTATAATTCCGGGAGCAGTTACTATACCCCATATTTTGGCCTCCTTTGATGTTTCTAATCAGGCAGACCAATTTCCCCGGTCTTCCTATTCCCGTTGTATTAGTGATAACGTTTGGAATTATTGTAGCACGGTTGGTATCCCCCTTCAAAGGTAGTCAGATTGTAACCTGCTGACTTCCATTTACGTGCCCAGTTTTCCGTATCCTAAAACGCATTGCCTGTTTTGTTTTGATTAATTATCCACTCAGCCATTTCCGAGATATTCAAGGGAACTGGCCTCAAGGGAATCCCTCCCTTTGAGTGAATAGGAATATGCGCACACACCCAACAACTAGAAATGTTACCTTGTTTGGCATAAATGTATGACATATATAAAAAGGTATTTACATGTAATTCCCTTGCTACCCTACTATTTCCCTTTGGTGCAGAAGGTCGGCTAGTAAGAAGTAGGCCTATGCCGAGGATACCTACAATCAATAATACAGTAAATTTATACATTTTCGCAAAAAGTAATTGTCCTTATTAGATTTCAGCTTCAGTTACGGGTGCTCGTTTAACGTGTGAAGCGTGGATCCAGGCTTTCTTTCCTTGGACTTTAACAGCTGCCTGGGTGGTCAATAACACTTGATAAGGTCCCTCCCACTTGGCACCCAAAGGTTATTTATGCAACTTTTTCACATACACCCAGACTCCCGGGATGATGTCGTGTCCTCCTTCGGGTGGATTACCCCAAGCTGCCGATACCTGTCGGGAAACAGAATTAATAGCATTGGTTAAGTTCTGACAGTATGATAACAAAGTGTCACTCATTAAGTGAACATCAGCTTTCCGTAAATCGATAGTTCCTGACAGCGACATGGGTCTTCCTGTTATAATTTCAAATGGACTTAGACCTGTAGTTCTGTTCGGGGTTGCCCTAATGCTACATAGCACTATTGGTAGTGCCTGGGGCCATGGTGTTCCTTCAATTCTTCTTTCTTCAAAGTTCTAATTGACCATGTCACCCGACCATCCTCGAAATGCAACGATGAATCTACTTGGATTAGAACATCCATTCCCAAAAGGGGTTGATCTACTGGGCCTATCCAGACCGGCGTGGTTAGTTCATGTGAACCCAGCCCTATAAGTACCGGTGTTGTCCTTTTAATTTCCATTTTATGGCCCCCAACTCCATAGGCTGTACGTGCCCTACCATCCAACGGCAAAAAGTCTCCATATTGTAGGGGTAAGCATGTTAATTCCGCCCCTGTGTCTAAAAGACAGTCCACATCCTTATCGCCCACCCTCACAGTTATATATATAGCCCATCTCCCCTTTGTTGTATTAGTGCGAGGAGGGGGGCCAGGGTGGGCTCTAATCATTTTTTGCTATCCCAAGTAACTCCTTCTGTTGTTGTATTGTCAGTTGCTTAAATGCTTCTATGAGGTCGTTATCTTGTGACAAGCCTGGCTTGTTGGTTGAATTGTATCCCTGTCTGCGTCCTCTTCCCCAGCCACGACCTTGCTGTTTTGTCCTGCACGTCTTGGCCCAGTGACCTTCTTTCCCAAAATAATGACATTTTCCGGGTAATTTTCCGAATAACTGTTTATCGGAATCCTGGGATCTCCATCCCATAGCCTGTACAGCTCGGACTTTAGCTCCCATATCCTGATCTAATTGGTTACATCGATCCACCAATGCTGCAAAGGTAGTTCCTCTATCTTCCCAGACTGGTAACACTACCTTAAGCATTTTGGACAGTTCTGGCTTTCGACCTGCCACGAAAGCTGCTTTCAGGGGTCCAAACACTTGTTCATCCATTTCCTCATCCGTATTATTCATACCCGAATGTTCTAGCCACGTGCATCTAAACCGCTCGTCATACTCCAGGACCTCCTCTGTTCCTTTCTGTTGGCAGGCTGCAATTTTTCCCCAGTCTGTCTTAGCTGGACTGAAGGCTTGCAGCCAGTGTTTAATCGCCTCCTATCCTGCGTCTAATTCTTGCTCATGCTGCCCCAAAGCTTCATCTACCTTGTCGTGCAATTTTCTTCCCTGTGTTTTTGGCACCATTATGGTCAAAATTTGCACTCCGTCCCAGGGATGAAGTTGATATATATTTCTTAAGCGGTCCAATTGGTCCCACGTTTTTATTCCCCCTTTCTTTGGATTGGGCAATTCCTTGGACCATTTATCAATTTTCTCTGGTCTGCCGGAGCATGAACTAAGTATTCTTCGTACACCCTTCGCTTTGTTTTTTTGGTTCCGCCCTCATCCGCAGTCTCTTCTGATTTGACTACAACTCGTCTTTTTTTAAACGGGGCAAAGCGCACCCCTAATTCGTCATCCTCCGACCCTGTATCGTCAGAGGATTCAGAATCCGTATCTAGTCCTCGGTCGTGTCTTCGGGTTTGCGCTTTTAATTTATCCAAACATGGGTACGCTGGGAATTAATCAATACATTTTCCTTTTCCTATTACTGTCTCTTGATCTAATGATTTTTTTCCATTCTTTAATTTCACCTTTAAGATCTTTAACTTCCGCTTCCAGCTTTTCAAGTTCAAGCTTTTTCTGTCGCAGCTGTGCACAAACAGCTTGCAATTGATCCTTTGTACTGGTCAGTTCTCGATCATGTTGGGAACGCATTATAATTTCATTCCGGTTTTGGATCTGGCCCATAACCGCTAGGGACCATCTAGTTCGCTCTTTATTTTTCATATGGGTCGTTTTTCCCCAGACCCTTTTAATCTCGTCCAAGGACCATTGTCCTTTGGAGGTTCCGTGCTTTTGTTCGATCTTAATACAGGTTTTAGATCAGTTGAATTGTTGCTCTTTGTATTCTTTCAACTGTTCGAGAATTAAATCTAGCGAAACTTCAGGTGGTGCCTGCCCACCTTTAACAGTTGTAGGCAATTCCTTGCTCTTATCTCCTGCTGCCATTTCTTTACTAGGGTCTCGATTCGTAGGCTTTTAGCCGATCAATAGGTCGGTGATTAATTAACTAACACACTGCCGAAGTTTAGACATCTATGGGACCTCGAACCGACTACCAACCGGAGGGTTCGCAAACTGGAGGCTTTCGGAATCGCGTAGAAGGAGAGGCGAATTTAGACTTTTGACCGAGGACTTTTTTTTTAAAAAGAGGTGTCCTTACCTCAGTGTGTAGGTCCGATGTTCAAAATTCAGTTTCTTTCCTCAGTGATCCTGTTCGTAGCGGCAAAATTGTTCGTTTCCAATGAAATACGAACTCCGATGGTAGTTTTAACTTTTTAATCTTGGCAGAGAGCAACAAACTGCTGGCCGATTGCCAGTTCCTTTGTCTTACTGAAACCACATGGTAAAAATGGCTGTATTTATGCCTGGATCAATTTACAGAAAAGAACTCGCCTTCTTTGACCTTATTGGCTCACTACCCAAGGGTCCTAAAATGTCAAGTTGATTGATGCCTTAATGCAACATGCTGAAATGCATGGAGCATCTCTGACTTGTTGTCTGTGAATTTTCACAGCCTATCTAAATGCAGCCTGTTTGAATTCTCTATCAGGGGATCTCATAGAAACGTATAAAATTCTGACGGGACTGGACAGGTTAGATGGGGAAGAATGTTCCCGATGCTGGGGAAGTCCAGAACCAGGGGACATAGTCTAAGGATAAGGGGTAAGCCATTTAGGACTGAGATGAGGAGAAACTTCTTCACTCAGAGAGTTGTTAACCTGTGGAATTCCCTGCCGCAGAGAGTTGTTGATGCCAGTTCATTGGATATATTCATGAGGGAGTTAGATATGGCCCTTACATCTAAGGGGATCAAGGGTTATGGAGAGAAAGCAGGAAAGGGGTACTGAGGGAATGATCAGCCATGATCTTATTGAATGGCGGTGCAGGCTCAAAGGGCCGAATGGCCTACTCCTGCACCTATTTTCTATGTTTCTATGTTTCTAAAAGCGTAAAGAGTCACTGACCTGGTGTCTTGAAGCCTGGCCACGCTATACAGACCAACAAGTGACTATCACAACACAAAATCAAAATAGTGCGGATGCTGGAATCTGAACTAAAAACAGAAAAAGCAAATCTCAGCGTGTCAGGCAGCATCTGTGGAGAGAGAAACAGAGTTAACGTTTCGGGTCTGTGACCCTTCGTCAGAACCGGCGAATGTTCGAAAAGACCGGATCTTAAGAAGCACTGAAAGGGGGAGAAATAACAAAAGTGAAGGTCTGTGATAGGTTGGAAGGCAGGAGAGATTAGAGAGACAAAAGGGATGATGGGCCGAATTGAGGTGGTAATGGCAGAAGTTAGATAAAGGTTAATCTAGATAAGGTGTGAATGGCAGGATAATTACCAGCTGCCATTGGAGACAAGGAGAAAGGAAAACATAAGATCTGGGGCGGGGGTGGGGGTGGTGTGGGGGAGGAGTTGGGGGAGGGGGACTGGAGCCAAAATGGGGGTAAATATTATGGTTTGAAATTGTTGAACTCAATGTTGAGTCCAGAAGGCTGTAAAGTGCCTAAACGAAAGATGAGGTGTTGTTCCTCGAGCTTGTGTTGAGCTTCATTGGAGTGACTATCATCTTTTGGGCGGAGTTGAATGGGGCCTCACTGGGATCGAAAGTGGCTCCAAGGTGTTCTGGCTGGCGATAGATGCATGGAACCCACTCAATCCTGTATGGCAAACATTCACGACCATAGTGCTGTGGGACACTGTGGCTGATTGACCAGACGAGGGGGACATGCTGGGATTCTTCCCACACTGCTCCTGGTCAACCTGTAAGAAGGGCCTGGCTGGCTAGGGGTGTTCCTGACTGGACAAGTAACAAGATGCCTCCCAGCGCTATGGGTTGATCAGTTGTGCAATTTTCGCCCAGCAGTATTCCTGCGCGCACTTTGGTGGGGTGGCAGGGGCATTGCTAAGCTTCGGCTCTGCCGACCGGCACCTAGGCTCTCTGGGTTTCGGTAACTGGGACGCTTCCCAATGGAGAGGGAGTCCATCCATAGCTCAGACGGAGGCTCTCAAAAAACTGGTGATAAGCCTCAGATACCAAGACACTAGATGGAGAAACTTCAGCCTGCCTTGTTTCACTGCGGGGCAATTCCGCAACCCATCACTGCCAAATAAGCTCCGACATCAAATATGTCTGAGTGACGCACGTTTCAGGCTCAAAACAAATAGTTACGTAAACGTTATCTGCTGGCATTCTGGTCGGATACCAATACGTTGCTCAGGAGGGCTCGTCCTGTGAGTCACGGAGACAGAGTCCAGAATTGTAATTGGGAGGCGGGATGGAGTAGGGTGGGGAGGGGGTAATGGGTGCTCGGAAGCAGTCGGAAAAACCAGGAGCATGGGTTTCCCGCAGACCCTGCTGAATTTAACGGCAGGTAGAGAGCGGGAGGGAGGGATCGGGTGGGGGGCTGCGAGGGTGGGGGGGCGTCGGCGAGAGTGGTCGGGGGCCGGAGAAGGATCAGAGGGGTAGGAGGGAGGCATCGGGGCTGGAGCATCTGGGAGAGGTAAGCTTCAGTGCATCAGGGGAGGGGAGGAAGTGCGGGGGGGGGCGGCGGGGTGGGGGGCGGCGAGCATCCTGGGGGGGAATTGCGAAGTTGTGGAAGGTGATCGAAGGCCCATTAGAGGGATCGAATGGTCTGGGAGGGGTGGGGGGATAGCAGGCCTCATGGTGGGGTGTCTGATCACAGAGGGTGGGTGAGGCAAGGATGCTGGATCCAGGAGGCAAGTCTAAAGGCACTTGTCTCCTTGGCCCAGCAATCCTCACCTTACTTTAGCTGCTGGGTTCACTGAGGCCTTCGAAACCTGACCAGTCACGGTTAAATTTGGAATGCTGGTTAAATTTGAGGTGCGCCAGCCTCATTATAATATTTAAATGGGCGAGCCTGCCTCCTGGGAGCAGGTTGGCTGCCTGCACCGCCACCCCACTTCCTGTCCCGCCTCAGTTAAATCCGCAAGTGGGCAGGTAGACGGAGGGTTGGAGGGGTGAAGTGTGATTGCCACACCCAGCACCAGCTCTCCCCGCCGCTCAAACACCAGGGTGCCTAATGCACCAACAACAGGCCCAAGGAAGCATGAAGTGATTGACTGTAAACAGACTCAAAACACATCAGACTACACACTTCCAACGAGATAAACGGCAGAGCGAGAAAATAAACAGATCGATCGGCCAAATTAACTCTTCAGGGAGACAGAACCTACTCAAGTGACACAGGGCTCGACCAGAGCATTTTGTGGTTCAGCAGTATTGGCAACTCACAAAATGCTACAGCGAAATCATCACTGCTTAATGTACCCGACAATCCCACGTACAGGAGCAGTGCGTATAGGTGGCTCAGTGGGCAGCACATTCGCCTCTGAGTCAGAAAGTTGTGGGTTCAAGTCCCACTCCAGGGACTTGAGCACGTATAATCCAGACTGACACTGCCAGTGCGGTGCTGAGGGAGTGCCGCACTGTCGGAGGTACCGTCCTTCAGATGAGATGTTAAACCGAGGACCTGTCTGCTCTCTCGGGTGGACGTAAAAGATCCCGTGGCACTATTTCGAAGAAGAACAGGGGAGTGATCCCCAGTGTCCTGGCCGATATTTATTCTTCACCCAACATCACTAAAACAGATTGTCTGATCATTATCGCATTGCTGTTTATGGGAGCTTGCTGTGTGCAAATTGGCTGCCTATTTCCCACATTACAACAGTGACTACAATTCAATAAGTACATCAGTGGCTGTACATTGGGACGTCCCAAGGTTGTGAATGGTGCTACAGAAATGCAAGTTCGTTACATCAGATTACACAGGATATACGGCACAGAAACAGGCTATTCGGCCCAACCAGTCCATGCCTTTGTTTAATGCTCCACTCAAGCCTCCTCCCATCTTTCCTCATCGAAATCTATCAGCATAACCCTCTATTCCCTTCTCCCCAATACGCTTGTGCAGCCTCCCCTTAAATGCATCGATACTATTCGCTTCAACCACTCCCTGTGGTAGCGAGTTCCACATTCTCACCACTCTCTGGGTAAAGAATTTCCTTCTGAATTCCCGATTGGATTTCTTGGTGACTATCTTATATTGATGGCCTCTAGTTAACATCTTCCCCATAAGTGGAAACATTATGAAAGGTTTTGATAGAGCGGGTACAGAGAGAATGTTCCACTTGTGAGGAAGACCTCGATTAGGTCACCCCTCAGCCTTCTTTTTTCAAGAGAAAAGAGACCCAGCCTGCTCATCCATTCCTTAATGGGTATAACATCGCATTTCTGGTATCATCCTTGATAATCTTCTTTCTTTCCTGTTACCCTCACCATCACTATCAGTGTAACACTGAGCAGTATTTTCCCAATTTTTCTTAGCAGTGTAGAGGGAGCTTTACTCTGTATCTAACCCCGTGCTGTACCTGCCCTGGGAGTGTTTGATGGGACAGTGTAGAGGGAGCTTTATTCTGTATCTAACCCCGTGCTGTACCTGCCCTGGGAGTGTTTGATGGGACAGTGTAGAGGGAGCTTTATTCTGTATCTAACCCGTGCTGTACCTGCCCTTGGAGTGTTTGATGGGACAGTGTAGAGAAAGCTTTACTCTGTATCTAACCCGTGCTGTACCTGCCCTGGGAGTGTTTGATGGGACAGTGTAGAGGGAGCTTTACTCTGTATCTAACTCGTGTTGTACCTGCCCTGGGAGTGTTTGATGGGACAGTGCAGTTGGAGCTTTATTCTGTATCTAACCCATGCTGTACCTGCCCTGGGAGTGTTTGATGGGACAGTGTCGAGGGAGCTTTACTCTGTATCTAACCCGTGCTGTACCTGCCCTGGGAGTGTTTGATGGGACAGTGTAGAGGGAGCTTTACTCTGTATCTAACTCGTGTTGTACCTGCCCTGGGAGTGTTTGATGCTGACAGTCGATGCCAGAAATGGAAACTGCTCCATTAATCAACATTATCATTCCCCACTTTGATGAGCATCAAAATTCACAGACGCAAAACAAAGAGTCAAAGTCTAATGTTCAGTGTCCACAATCAGTGGCTCTGCATGAGGTAAACGAATGAATTATTGATTCTCCATCTTCCGAAAAAATCATCTTCTAAAAACATCTCCAGTTCAGGGACAGTCAATTAATAAACCTCATCACTTCACGTCTAAACAGATGAATCCTCTCAATGTCAAATAAAACAATCTATCTCAGATACACGATCTATTTCCCTCATTTATTCCAGACTCTTTAACCCTTGGCTGCCCGTGACAATACAACTCACTGTGGTGGTACTTGTGTGGCAGTGCCAGTGATCGACATGGTGGATACCTGGCTATGCCTGATCTCCGCTGGTTCTGGGACCACCGTATTTTTAAAGGGGCAAAACTACTGTCAGATGCTTTAAGAACAAAAAGAAATAGGAGCAGGAGTAGGCCCCTCGAGCCTGCTCCGCCATTCAGTAAGATCATGGCTGATCTGATCTTGGCCTCAGCTCCACTTCCCTGCCCGCTCCCCATAACTCTTGACTCCATTATCATTCAAAAATCCGTTTATCTCTACCTTAAATATATTCAACAGCATTCACAGCTCTCTGGGGTAAAGAACTCCAAAGATTCATGTCCTTCTGAGAGAAGAAATTCCTTCTCATTTCCGTTTTAAATAGGCGACCCCTTATTCTGAAACTATGCCCCCATAGTTCTAGATTCCCCCACAAGGGGAAACATCATCTTTGCATCTACCCTGTCAAGCCTCCTTAGAATTTTACACGTTTCAATAAGATCCCCACTCAGTCTTCTAAACTCTAATGAGTTTAGGCCCAACCTACTCAACCCGTCTTCAATTGACAACCCCTTCATCTCAGGAATCAACCTCGTGAACCTTCTCTGAGCTGCCTCCAATGCAAGTATATCCTTCCTTAAATACGGAGACTAAAACTGGATGCAGTACCGTAGGTGTGGCCTCACCAACACCCTGCACAGTTGTAGCAGGACTTCTCTGCTTTTATACTCTATCCCCCTTGCAATAAAGGCCAACATACAGATCAGCCATGATCTTATTGAATGGCAGAGCAGGCTCGAGGGGCTAGATGGCCTACTCCTGTTCCTAATTCTTACGTTCTTATTCCATTTGCCTTCCTGACTACTTGCTAGACCTGCAGGCTAACTTTTTCACGTAAGGGATCAATCTCGTGAACCTTCTCTGAACCCTCTCTTTACCGCTAGTCCTTCGATAGCGAAGAAGACAGCCGGGATATCATCTCATCTTTTGGTGGGCTCTTTGGTGACTGGGGAGGCTCAGAATGAGCGTCTGCAGATTGAGCATCGGATGCCGGATACACCAGGTTGGGAACCTTGATTTTACAAGCGAGAGTTCCTCATCTAGCATTTACATTCAGCACCAGTGATCAATGGGCCTCATCCTAGAAGGTGCCTTCACAAGATATTTCTCATTGTGATTTCTTATGCCCATTTGTTCCCATTTATGGGCATCTATATTGCATTGTTTCAGAATTGTTATTAAGCAACCTTCATATCTCTTTTTCAGATCACCATGAAATTGCTTCTCTCGTGTCAAGGCGGCTTGAAATATCTTCTTCGGGATTGGTTCATCAGACATTCACACCACACCATCCAGGACAAAGCAGATCACATGATTGGCACCCCATCCACCACCTTCAACATTCACTCCCTCCACCACCGGCGCACTGTGGCTGCAGTGTGTACCATCTACAAGATGCAGTGCAGCAACTCGCCAAGGCTTCTTCGGCAGCACCTCCCAAACCCGCAACCTCTACCGCCTCATCATAAGTCATAGGCGGTCCCTCGAAATCGAGGAAGACTTGCTTCCACTCCAAAAGCGAGTTCTCAGGTGACTGAACAGTCCAATACGGGAATTACAATCTCTGTTGCAGGTGGGACAGACAGTGGTTGAAGGAAAGGGTGGGTGAGGAGTCTGGTTTGCCGCACGCTCCTTCCGCTGCCTGCGCTTGGTTTCTGCATGCTCTCGGCGACGAGACTCGAGGTGCTCAGCGCCCTCCCGGATGCTCTTCCTCCACTTTTGGGCGGTCTTGGGCCAGGGACTCCCAGGTGTCGGTGGGGATGACAGGGAGACTTTGAGGGTGTCCTTAAAACGTTTCCTCTGCCCAGCTGGGGCTCGCTTGCCGTGTAGGAGTTCCGAGTAGAGCGCTTGCTTTGTGAGTCGTGTCGGGCATGCGGAAAATGTGGCCCACCAAAAGGACTCGGGCAGCAGGTGCATGGGAATTACACCGCCTCCAAGTCACACACCATCCTGACTTGGAAATATATCGGCCGGTTCCTTCATCGTTGCTGGGTCAAAATCCTACAACTCCCTCCCTAACAGCACTGTGGGAGCACCTTCACCACACGGACTGCAGTGGATCATGAAGGCGGCTCACCACCACCTTCTCAAAGGGCTGTCCATTGGCTGAGTCGGGGCCTGCTGTATTGATGGAGGCCAGTGCATCTAATGAGCTAAGGTGTTCCAGCTTCCAGCAATGATGTGGTTTCAGGCTCCGGCCAGTAACTAGCACTGTGGAGTGATTTTTCTTAGGTAAGGAAGAAAGTCTTGCATTTCTGTAGCGCCTTTCACGACCATCGGAAGTCTCAAAGCGCTCTACAGCCAATGAAGTACTTTTGAAGCGTAGTCACTGTTGTAATGTGGGAAACGCGGCTGCCAAGTTGTGCACAGCAAGCTCCCACAAACAGCAAGGTGATAATGACCCAGATAATCTGTGTTTTTATTATGTCGATTGTAGAATAAATATTGGCCAGGGCACCGGGGATAACTCCCCTGCTCTTCTTCAAAATATTGCCACGGGATGTTTTATGTCCACCGAAGAGGGCCGACGGGGCCTCGGTTTAACGTCTCACCCAAAAGATGGCACCTCCAACAGTGCAGCACTCCCTCACAGTGTCAGCCTAAATTTTTTTGTGTTCAAATCTCTGGAGTGGAATTTGAGCTCTACAGTTTTCTGACCCAGAGGCGAGAGTGCTACCCACTGAGCCATGGCTGACACTGTGGCTCGGTAATGTCAATGTCAGGTAAGGGTATGAAGGGTTACGGAACCGAGGCGGGTAAAAGGAGTTAAGTTCAGATCAGCCGTGATCTAATTGAATGACGGAACAGGCTGGAGGGACTGAATGGCCTCCTCCTGGCCCTATGTGGCTAAGTGCAGGGGATCCACCACCCCCGTGGAATGGGGTCCGAGGAGACCTCCACCTGTCGTGCTCAGCAGCCATCAGTTGAGACTGTGGTACATGATCGGAATGTCCTTAGTATCCCCACCCCCCTCCTTTATCCACGCAATCTGCTTCTCCCAGACTCAGGCGCAATGATTGAGTGATGAGCGCTCCGACTGCACAGGCAAATCCATTCAAAACTCGTCATGCTCTTCAGATGACATCAATCATGAAGTCATCAGAGCTTCGCTGTGCGGAGCAAGGTGACACCTCTGTTTCAGTCTGCAAGTCTTCACCCGGTTAACCCCTGCACTGCCAGCTCGCTCACACCTCATTCTCCTTCAATCATTTCCTTCCAGCATTTTACTACTTTGCTTTAAGCCGAGGTTCAGTGGGCAGCACTCTCACCTCTGGTCACAAGGCTGCGGGTTCATGTCCCACTCTGCCCCCTCTGTGAGCACGGGCCCTCGATTCGGTCGTGCATGCGCAGTGCGACGTTCGAGGAGATCGGGCCCGACAACGAGCCGCGTGGCACGGCCGCTGGAGTGGGAGCTGTTTCTCGCTTTTGGGATTATTTGGTACATTTCCGCGGCCTTCTGTGGGAGGTAGTGGGAGAGAGAGAAACTGGGGGGTGGGAAAGAGAGAGAGAGAGAGAGACTGTGGGGTGAGAGATCGACTGGTGGGGGGAGGGGAGAGGGAGAGACTGGGGGGAAAGAGAGAGCCTAGAGGAGAGAGACAGAGACTGGGAGAGAGAGAAATAGAGACTAGGGGAGAGAGAGGGGTGCAGGAGAGGGGATCAGAGGTGGGGAGAGGGAACTTAGGGAAGACGGATCACGTTATTCCCATCCCCTTTACACCCACACCCGATTTCTCAGAAAGCTCGGTGCATGTGTGATATGGGATATCATTGGAGCGGATGAAATCCGAAAGTCATGACACTGTCACCATTCACTTCATAGCCACACCTGTTAACAATCCGTGACCCATATACAATGCCCATCTATGGCACAGCGGGGCGTGGATATGGGGTGGGGTGGGGTGGGGAGCAGCGGTTGTAAGGTCAGGAACTTGGGCGGGGATGGGGGTCAGGAATTTGGGCTGAGGATGTGGAACTTGGGCTGGGGGGGGCATGAACTTGGGCTGGGGGTTGGGGGTAGGTAAGGAACTTGGGCTGGGGTGGAGCCAGGAACTTGGGCTGGGGGCTGGGGGCTGAGTAATGAACTTGTGCTGGGATTTTCAGGAACTTGGGGTGGGATGAGGGAGCTCTATCCTTTCTGGGGTCTAAAGTCAGAATGGCTCGAATTACACTTTGCAAAATCACTCAGAACTTGGGCCGGGCGATTCTAATTACTCATTGCAGAGAAACTTCTGGGTGTGGCTTATCCTCCAAGAGGACCAATCAGCAATCAGTTCATGTGATCATGTGAGCCTATCAGAGACAATCAGAGATTTTTACCAGTGCAAATAGCTGCATCCATATTTATCCCTCAATCAGCATTACAAAAAACAGATTATCTGGTCATTATCACATTGCTGTGTGTGGGAGCTTGCTGTGCGCAAATTGGCTGCCGCGTTTCCCACATTACAACAGTGACTACACTCCAAAAATACTTCACTGGCTGTAAAGCGTTTTGAGCCATCTGGTGGTCATTAAAGACGCTGTATAAAAAAAATCCAAATCCAAATAACGAACTGGTACAGTTTGCCTGGATGAAGTCTTCAATTTGCTGGGCTGCTGTCGCCACCAGACCAGAAAGTTTCACGTCAGGGCAAGGGCTGAGTTAGCGGATACCAGCTGGTGTGGGGTATCAATAGGGACCAGCACAGTTACCCTCGATGGCTCTGGGTTCTGAAGGGGACTAACCATCCAGGTCTTCTACTATCCAGTGACACGAATATAAGGTGCTGGGGCCACGTGTGGGCAAGCTGGGCTTTGCTGTGTGATGCCAACTTTGGTCGATTTGCTTACATAAGAACATAAGGCCTGGGGTCACATATGTGCCAAGCTATAAATACATCCGTCTCTTGACCTCTGGGTTGACATCATAAGAACATAAGAAATAGAAGCAGGAGTCGGCCATTCGGCCCCTCGAGCCTGCTCCACCATTCAATGAGATCACGGCTGATCTTCTACCTCAACTCCACTTTCCTGTGTCCCCATATCTCTTGATTCCCTTAATATCAAAAAGTCTATTGATCTCTGTCTTGAATGTACTCAATAACTGACCCTCCACAGCCCTCTGGGGTAGAGAATTCTAGAGATTCACCACCCTTTGAGTGAAGAAATGTCTCCTCATCTCAGTCCAGAATGACCGATCCCTTACCCAGCGACTGTGACCCCTGGTTCTAGACTCCCCAGCCAGGGGAAACATCCTCCCTGCCTCTACCCTGTCAAGCCCTGTAAGGAATTTGGATGTTTCAATGAAATCAGCCCTCATTCTTCTAAACTGTAGAGAATGCAGGCTGAGTCTACTCAATCTCTCTTCCTAGGACAATCCCCCCATCCCAGGAATCAGTCTAGTGAATCTTTGTTGCACCCTCTCTTGTTGGGGGTTCTCATTCCTAGGGACTAACCTGGGCCCAGTTCCGATCACGTCGTAGAATGTGACTCGTAGTTGCAGGTGGGTGGGACCACCATCAGCTCCAAGTTCCCCTCCGAGTTACACACCAGCCGAATTTGGGCATATACCGCCCGTACCTTCCATGGGTCAAAATCCTGGAACTCCCTCCCAAACAGCACTGTGGGAGTATCTTCACCTCACGGACCACAGTGGTTCAAGAAGAAGAAGACCCACACCACCACCTTCTCAAGGGCAACTGGGGCTGGGCAATAAATGCCCCTTGCCAGCGAAGCTCACATACGTAAACTAGTGGCGATCCAAAACTTGGCTGCCCGTGTCCTAACTCACACCAAGTCCCGCTCACCCATCACCCCTTGTGCTCGCTGACCTACATTGGCTCCCGGTTAAGCAACGCCTCGATTTCAAAACTCTCATCCCTGTTTCCAAATCCCTCCATGGCCCTCGCCGCTCCCTATCTCTGTAATCTCCTCCAGCCCCACAACCCCCCGAGATGTCTGCGCTCCTCTAATTCTGTCCTCTTGAGCATCCCTGATTATAATTGCTCAACCATCGGTGGCCGTGCCTTCAGCTGCCTGGGCCCCAAGCTCTGGAACTCCCTGCCTAAACCTCCCCGCCTCTCTACCTCTCTTTCCTCCTTCAAGATGCTCCTTAAAACTTTGACCCTGTACTAATTGCTACTTATGCGGCTCGGTGCCAAATTTTTATATCGTAGCACTCCTGTGAAGCGCCTGGGGACGTTTCACTATGTTAAAGGCGCTATATAAATACAAGTTGTTGCTGTTGGTGTTGTTCCTTCCTGGGTCAGAATCCTGGAACTCCCTCCCTAACAGCGCTGTGGGAGTATCTTCACCTCACGGACTACAGCGGTTCAAGAAGGCGGCTTACCACCACCTTCTCAAGGGCATCTAAGGCTGGACAATAAATGCCGGCCTTGTCAGCAATGCCCACATCCCGATTTTAAAAAAACATAACTCCCCAAGGATGTAACGGTGCATTTTTCTTCTGAAGAACTTTATTTGGACAAAGGATTCATGCTCAAGTAAACAAAGTGCTAAAGTGGAGCAAAAACGACTGATGTCCCACTTTTTCCTCTCTCATCTTTCCAAGAGATAAAAAAAAATTCACACCAAGTCAAAAGCAAGAGCCTTGATTTGCATCGATTTTTAGTTTTACCCCTGGGCACCAAATAAGGAAAAATGGTTCCGTATAACCAGTCAAAAGAGACTGAAGCCGGGGGCACACACACACATCCTTAATAACTGCGTCTATCAGGTCCGATTGTTGTCTTCAGCTTCACTGGGCGAGGAATGGACGAGTGCATCCTTCCTGTCAATATCTATCTTTTCTCGAGATGTCAATACCACTGGTAAACAGGTCTCCGGACACGTCAGCACGTAATCTAGGCCAATTCTCCCAGTGCAGTGCTGAGGGAGTGCCGCAATGTCGGAGGTGCCGTCTTTCAGATGAGACGCAAAACCGAGGCCCCACCTGCACTCTCAGGTGAATATAAAAGCTCCCCCCCGGCATTGCTTCGAAGAAGAGCAGGGGAGTTATCCCCGCAGTTCAGGCAAATATTTATCCTTCAACCAACATCACTAAAATGGAGATTATTTAGTCATTATCACACTGCTGTTTGTGGGAGCTTGCCGCGTTTCATACATTACAACAGTGACCGCACTTCGAAAAAGTATTTCATTGGCTGTGAAGGGCTTTGGGACATCCTGAGAACGTGAAAGGCGCTATATAAATGCAAGTCTTTCTTTTCCTTGCTAGTCAGTGGCTGGGCGCTATGCTACGTTCATTCTGCAAGGCTGCTTTTATCCTGGTGCCAGCCTTTGTTTGAATCCCGGGAGACTAAAGTCCGTGTGCACACTGCCCAATCCCTTGCCCCAGCAGTAAGCCCAGGTCGTCAAGTCTGCTCTCAGGATAAGGGAGCCTGTAGATGCCTGAAACCAATTTACTGCAGTCGATTTTGTGTGCCCCTCACCCTGTATTAACAGGTCAGTAAGGGCCTCAAAACAAGCCTTTACTACCCTGTTGCCATCGGCGATATGGACACCTGTTTTAAAAGGGGTGTGCAAGAAATTTCTCCTCATCTCAGCCCTAGATGGCCGACCCCTTATTCTGAGCCTGTTTCAGGTGATGGGCCCCTTTCACTATGGAACCCAGAGTCCTATGACGTAAACAGAGCGTAAAATTACCATATTTTAGGTAGGGGCCCTCAAAAATTAAGCATTCAAAGCAGGACTGCACATCCAGGAACCTCAAATACAATCGAGGCCACTGCCGCCCTCTGGAACACCACCTTCCGCCATCGATGTCACCCCCAGCCCCCCAACCACGCTGCCATGATGTAACTCGCTGGTGGCAATTGTGGCCTGCTTTTCGGTCTTCGATCAGGTGAGCTGTGTTGGGAGGCCTGTTTGGCGCCCTACAGCTCGCCTGCCGAGTGTAAATGAGTTCGGGGCCTCAAAATGGCGGGGGCCCCTTCGCCACCGGTTGGTCTCCCAAAGGTCAAAATCTACCACTGCCTCACAATAAGAACATAAGAATTAGGAGCAGGAGTATGCTATATGGACCCTCGAGGCTGTTCCGCCATTCAATAAGGTCATGGTTGATCTTTGACCTCAACTCCACTTTCCCGCCCGATCCCCATATCCCTTGATTCCACTAGAGTCCAAAGATCAATTGATCTCAGCCTTGAATTTACTCCATGACTGAGCCTCCACAACACTTTATGGTAGAGAATTCCAAAAATTCACCAGCCTCTGAGTGAAGAAATTTCTCCTCATCTCAGTCCTAAATGGCCGACCCTTTATTCTGAGACTGTGACCCCTGGTTCTAGACTCCCCAGCCCAGGGGAAACCATCCTCCCTGCATCTACCTTGTCAATCCCCCTCAGAATGTGATTAGTTTCAATGAGATCAACTCTCATTCTTCTAAACTCCAGAGATTAGAGAATGAAGACACCACCACAGTGGAATCAGTGTACAGGTGCAATGTCCCGAATCCGGATTTCTGAATTGTCTGAACACTGGACATTTCGGCGAGTGGCGAGGAGCAGAGTAGAAGCGGGCAGCGAGGTCCGAAATCCAGCAAAACCCAAAAACCGGCACGGATTCGGTTCCGGGGATTCTGGATTTCAGACGTTGTACTGGTATTGAGTTTGAACACCCTCAGTCCTGTTCCCCAGTTCGAGAGTTATTCTAATGAGATTATCAAATAATGCAATTCACCAATAGCACGTATGGAGATTTAGTTTGAAAAGATGTAAATTTATTCATACAAGGGAAAAGGAGATCTTGGATTCTTTCACATAAAATTACATGGAAGTACATAGACTTCGCAGCATAGAAACAGCCAGTAACTGGAAACCCTCCAATAGTTCAGGTATATCTTTACAAAATGACAACAACACCAACTTGTATTTATACAGCACCTTTAATGCAATAAAACATCCCGAGGTGCTTCAGAGGAGTGTTATAATAAAAAAAAAATAACTTTGACACCGAGCCAGATAAGAAAAAATTAGGTCAGGCAGCCAAAAGCTTGGTCAAAGAGGTAGGTTTTAAGGCACGTCTGGAAGGAGGAAAGAGAGGTGGGGAGGTGGAGAGGTTAAGGGAGGGAGTTCCAGAGCTTTGGGTCCAGGCAGCTTAAGGCACGGCCACTAATGATTGAGCGATTATAATCAGGGATGCTCAAGAGGGCAGAATAAGAGGAGCGCAGACATCTCGGGGGGTTGTGGGGTTGGAGGAGATTACAGAGATAGGGAGGGGCGAGGCCATGGAGGGATTTGAAAACAAGGATGAGAATTTTGAAATCGAGGCGTTGCTTAACTGGGAGCCGATGTAGGTCAGCGAGCACAAGGGGTGATGGGTGAGCGGGACTTGGTGCGAACATAAGAACATAAGAATTAGGAACAGGAGTAGGCCATCTAGCCCCTCGAGCCTGCTCCGCCATTCAACAAAATCATGGCTGATCTGGCCGTGGACTCAGCTCCACTTACCCGCCCGCTCCCCGTAATCCTTAATTCCCTTATTGGTTAAAAATCTATCTATCTGTGACTTGAATACATTCAATGAGCTAGCCTCAACTGCTTCCTTGGGCAGAGAATTCCACAGATTCACAACCCTCTGGGAGAAGAAATTCCTTCTCAACTTGGTTTTAAATTGGCTCCCCCGTATTTTGAGACTGTGCCCCATAGTTCTAGTCTCCCCGACCAGTGGAAACAACCTCTCTGCCTCTATCTTGTCTATCCCTTTCATTATTTTAAATGTTTCTATAAGATCACCCCTCATCCTTCTGAACTCCAACAAGTAAAGACCCAGTCTACTCAATCTATCATCATAAGGTAACCCCCTCATCTCCGGAATCAGCCTAGTGAATCGTCTCTGTACAACCTCCAAAGCTAGTATATCCTTCCTTAAGTAAGGTGACCAAAACTGCACGCAGTACTCCAGGTGCGGCCTCACCAATACTCTATACTGTTGCAGCAGGACCTCCCTGCGAGTTAGGACACAGGCTATGGTTCACATCCTGATATCGATATTGAACCAGTTCCATTGTAGGCAGATGTGCCATTTCCAGAGATTCACTTGTCCCTCTGACAGGAACCTCCAAGACATCTCCAGCTACATGCCGCAAGGGGTGACTCCAATTGTTCACTGTCAGAATCGAATCTGCTATCATTTGCAATTAGCCTACGTATTGATGAACGAACTAAGTAATTGATTTATGATCAAAGGGGGAATTTGCAAATTAATTTTGAATTAATTAACTTCAGCCCTGCATAATATTGGCTCCATCAATGCTCAAAGGTCCATGTTTCATCACATCTAAACGCAATGATTGCTGCCCAACTGCATCCTTTGATTAAGCAGCCAGATGTCCGCAACATACTTTTTGTTTCACAATTGGTTCCTCGTTTAATTAAATTGGATTCACACCAGATTTTCCTTCAACTTGTCTTGCACTGATTTAAGGAATGCGATTTTGGCTCCAGAGTGTTGTCACGTTCAGTGTGCTCCTGGGATGGAAGAGACTTGGCCTTCAAATGTTGCCAGAAGCTTTAGTGACCACCTGGCAGGCTTAGGCTAGAAGCGAAGGCTGGCCATCGAGAGAAAGTGGTCACATTGAGGCAGTACGCAAGTCGCTGAATGGATTGCATCGCAAGGATTGCTTGCTCCTAAGCAGCAATTTTAATGGTCCAGGTGTACAGTTTTGGTCTTCTTACCTCTTCTCTGGGTCATAAGGTTGAGGGTTCAAGTCCTACTCCAGGAACTTGAGCTCATAAGATCTAGACTGACATTCCAGCGCAGTGCTGAGGGAGCGCTGCACTGTCGGAGGTGCCGTCTTTTGGATGCCCTCTCAGGTGGACGTAAAAGATCCCATGGCACTATTTCAAAGAAGAGCAGGGGAGTTATCACCGGTGTCCTGGCCAATATTTATCCCTCAATCAACATCACAAAAACAGATTATCTGGTCATTATCCATTGCTGGTTGTGGGAGCTTGCTGTGCGCAAATTGGCTGCCGCATTTCCTACATTACAACAGTGACTACACTTCAAAAGTACTTCATTGACTGTGAAGTGCTTTGAGACATCCGGTGGTCATGAAAGCACTATATAAATGCAAGTCTTTCTTTCTTTCGAAGGAAGGATATACTTGCCATTGAGGGAGTGTAAAGAAGGTTCATCAGACTGATTCCTGAGATGGGGGAATTGTTCTATGAGGGGAGATTGAGCAGACTAGGCCTATATTCTCTGGAGCTTAGAAGAATGAAAGGTGATCTCATTGAAACATACAAAATTCTTACAGGGCTTGACAAGGTAGATGCAGGGAGGATGTTTCCTGTGGCTGGGGAACCTAGAACCAGGGGTCACAGTCTCAGAATAAGGGGTCAGCCAGTTAGGACTGAGATGAGGAGACATTTCTTCACTCAGGGGGGTGGTGAATCTTTGGAATTTTCTACCCCAGTCGTTGAGTATATTCAAGACAGAGATCGATAGATCTTTGGATATTAAAGGAATCAATGGATATGGGGACAGTGCAGGAAAGTGGAGTTGAGGTAGAAGATCAGCCATGATCTCATTGAATGGTGGGGCAGGCTCGAGGGGCCAAATGGCCTCCTCCTGCTCCTAATTCTTATGTTATGTTCTCAAGATACTCATGGATGTGGAAGTTCATTCAGGTCTATCTTAATCCATCTGTCCAGAACAACTCCATCTCCTTCCACTGATACGATTCTAGGGCTTCTGCCTCCAACATTCTGCCCAGGTCTATTCCACATGTTTATCACTCTCTGTCTACAAAGTCAAACCTCCTCATATAGGTCCCAAATGTATCTTTTGCTATTTTGAACCTTCTTCCCCTTGTACTATTCCCAATGTTTATTTGAAGGTCACCTTCCAGATTGAGGTTTCACACACCACTTACTACCGTGTATCCCTCTATAAGGTCGCTTCTGAGATGCCTCCTTTGCAGGCTGAAGATCCCGTGTCTCTCATTTATCCTGGCCAATATTATCCCACAACCAACATCATTAAACCAGATTATCTGCTCATTTATTTCATTGCTGCTTGTGGGATCGTGCTGTATACAAATTGGCTGTCGCGTTTCCTACATTGCAACACTGACTATATTTCAAAAGTAATTCAATGGTGATAAAGCACTTTGGCAAATCCTGAGGTCGTGAAAGGCGCTATATAAATGCAAAATCTACTTACTTTTCTTCCCCTTCCTTCTTCTTCCTTCCTTCTGTTTCCTTTCTTCCTTCTCTCTCCTTCCTTTTCTCATCTTCATCCCTTCCTTCTCTCTCCTTCCTTCTGTCTCCTTCCGTCCTTTTTTCTCTCCTTCCTTCCTTCCTTCCTTCCTTCCTTCCTTCCTTCCTTCCTTCCTTCCTTCCTTCCTTCCTTCCTTCCTTCCTTCCTTCTTTTCTTTCTTTCTTCTAAATACCCAGAAGACATTTAAGAATGATACAAAAGAAAAAAGACTTGCAATCAAAGAACATCTTATTCAGTCTCTCCAAAGCTGGATTTTCCGTCTTCTGCCGGCCCTGTTAGCACCCCAGGGGGTCGGCAATGGCGGCGGTAAGCACTTCCAGGCGGGCGGCCAGCTTCCAACGCCCCGCCGGAATACTCAGTGCCAGTTTGGAGGGAGCGCGGAGCAGTACCGCCCGGGAGAGGCGAGCCGGTGTGCAATGCCCCTGGTTGCGACACCGGTTCGATTTTTGGCTGCCACCCGATCCGTAGCGCACCACAGCACCCCCTGGTGGGTCCGCCTGTGAAAGCGGGTGGTCTGAGCTGCAGTGGCTGCAGTGAAGTAAGTAACGACGACCTCAGGTAAGTGTGATTTATGATGTGATGGTGTGAATTATTTATTGGGAACGTTTTGGTATTTTTGTTTCAGATTCCGCCCCCCCCCCCCCGCCGCCCCGAGGTCTCTCTTACACCACTCTGAGGCCGGCTGTATAGCTTGGGATTTTCACTAGCTCAGCCGGCCTAGCACCCTAAAAGAGGTGTGTAACGCCTCCCTTAGCGCTCCGCCCCACACTCGGGGCCCAGCTGACTGACTCAATTTTGCTGACTGTTCCCGGGCGCAAACATTTACCACCCCAAAATGAGCAAAGCCAAAAAATCCAGCCCCGAGAGTGGGACCTGAACCCTGAACCCTCCGACTGGAGGCAAGGAGTGCCAGCTGAACCAAGCCGGCCGAAGTTGACGGCCCAGCGGACATGGCATGGCCACACCATCAGCAGTTTCCCGAGGCTCGCGTCACACACTCACCAGCAGTCGGGAGGTGCCCACGTTTCCCCGTTTGTTTCCCAGTGACCGTTTCCTCACTCATGATGACACGGTATGGAACATTTCTCCAACTGTTCCAATGAGGACGGGCACCAGTGGAGACGGCTCAAGCTCATAAAAACACATTTTCCTTTCGCTGCCAGCCATGTTCGTTGGCTGAGATTCCAAGGGAATGTGCCATAGCTGGAGGCTTGGACAGCATCACGTGTGTAAATAAGTTGGCCGCAATAAAGGCAGAAAATTCATTTTGATGGTATTCCATTGTGATCCGAAATGATCAGGATTTACTGCGGTTTAAGCCGCAGGAATTCAGCTAATCAGTAAAATAAAAGAACAGCAGGTGGTGCGAAAAGCATCTCATTTTTGTAATGCACCGTGAACGTGAAGCCTTTATTGGGTTTATCCGTTTCTTCCAAGTCACTGAATGTTTTTAAGCAAAGTCTGTTTGTGGGGAATAAATACTTCTGCGGCCTTTCAATAGAACGCGGCAAAATTCATTGTTTCCTTCCCCTGTAAAGAAGGGCATTACGGTTTAGTCTTACGTCCAGGTGTCAGTCATGACTCACCGGGTAACACTGATGCCTCTGAGTCAGGTAGATCATGGCTTCATGTCCCACCATTAATCTGGGCTGACACTGCTAAGAGACTGCAGGGTGACTTGGACAGGTTAGGTGAGTGGGCAAACACATAGCAGATGTGGTGTAATGAGGATAAATGTGAGGTGATCCACTTTGGTGGTAAAAACAGGAAGGCTGATCATTATCTGAATGGTGATAGATTGGTAAAGTGGGAGGTGCAACGAGACCTGAGTGTCATGGTACATCAGTCATTGAAGGGTGGCATGCAGGTACAACAGGCGGTGAAGAAGGCAAATGGCATGTTGGCCTTCATAGCGAGAGGATTTGAGTATAGGAGCAGGGAGGTCTTACTGCAGTTGTACAGGGCCTTGGTGAGGCCACACCTGGAATATTGTGCACAGTATTGGTCTCCTAATCTGAGGAAGGACATTCTTGCTATTGAGGAAGTGCAGCGAAGGTTCACCAGACTGATTCCCAGGATGACAGGACTGACATATGAAGGAAGACTGGATCGCCTTGGCCTGTATTCAATGGAATTTAGAAGAATGAGAGGGGATCTCATAGAAACATATAAAATTCTGACGAGATTGGACAGGTCAGATGCAGGAAGAATGTTCCTGATGTTGGGGAAGTCCAGAACCAGGGTCACAGTCTAAAAATAAGGGGTAAGCCATTTAGGACCGAAATGAGGAGAAACTTCTTCACTCAGAGAGTTGTGGGCATGTGAAATTCTTTACCACAGAAAGTTGTTGGGGCCAGTTCGTTAGATATATTCAAAAGGGAGTTAGATGTGGCCCTCACGGCTAAAGGGATCAAAGGGTATGGAGAGAAAGCAGGAATGGGGTACTGAAATGCATGATCAGCCATGATCGTATTTGTTAAGTCCTGACTCTAATGTACTGACTTACACAAGACACATGCTGAAGTCAAGGTCACTCAGGACCTGCACCTTTAATTCCAGCTCTCCAGTGCTGCACTTGCCTGAGACTTCCCTTTATATACCACAGTGGGACAGGTATGGCGTGTCTTTTGCAAGTGCACCCCTGGTGGTAAGGTATGCTTATTGTTACAGGTCATATCCAATTACAGTCATGTATAGCTTGGTAAGATACAGTTATATTCAGTAATGTGAGATACATGGCAATATTGAATGGTGGTGCAGGCTCGAAGGGCCGAATGGCCTGCTCCTGCACCTATTTTCTATGTTTCTATGTTTCTATGTTTCCCAGTGCAGTGCTGAGGGAGTGCTATACTGTCAGGGGTGCTGTCTGGCGGATGAGGTGTTAAACCGAGGGCCCCGTCGGCCCTCTCAGGTGGCAATTAAAGATCCTGCACTGTATGCACCTGTGAATATGCTCACAGGTTTGTACAGCTGTTGCAGGTCGGAGAGCTCCCTTTGTAGGACTGCTCCTGGGCATGGCCAAGGTGGCCATTAACCGATCCAGGCACCGGGCGGTCGAGGGGGTCGTTCAGCCCAACTGTCTACCTCTCTTCTGTGGCTACGTTCATGGCAGTGTGCCCCTGGAGATGGAACACGCAGTATGCTCGCGGCTTTCCGCGAGAGGTGGGCACCGGAGGGACTGGAGTGTATCATCACCCCCCTGGAACAGCATTTTAATTTAATTTGATTTGACAAAATTCCCTTTAATGTTTAATTGTTCATTTGTGGGTTTTGATGCCCTTAAAAAAGAGGGCACTTGATTTAAAAGTTTTACAAAAATAGTTGTAGCGCTAATGCATTGTGAGTGGCTTAGTCAGTCATGTGATATTCACAAGACTCAATAAAACCCCAGCCAGTTGGGTCTCGGTCATCCACGATGAGGTATGCAGTTGTGAGCCTAGTGGATGAACTGGTAACGTGCAGTGTGATTTGTTAAACCTTTGTTAATAAATCAACTAGTTCTTAATAGCAACGTGTTGCTATGGATTGTCAGCAAACCAGTAAAGATGGCAGCAGAGTGAGTTGGCGCCTTTCAGGAGTGTTCCGAGAGCGAATGTCGGCCACCCGCGCGGCCCGCGGGGCAATTTCACCCATGGGGCGGCGAGGGGTCGTCACAGGATGGTGAGGAGTCAGCGCGCAGGGCGATGACGTAATCGCCGGTTGTGTGGCGGCCCGGAGCGGTAACCCCGCGGGGCGCGCCGCTGCCTCGGCAAGCGGGCATTTTCCAGGAGCTGGTAGCGCCCCCACGCCCTCAGAGGCGCTAACGACCCTCTAAAAAAAGAGCAATTTCTCCCCTGCGATTCTGAGCATCCCCTGGGAGGCCCAGAAAGAAAAAAAAAACAGGTTGCCATCTCGGGAGGGCAAAGGGTCCCCCCACCTGATACACTAACTGCTTTTTCTCTTTTCAAATGTTGATGGAGCTGCTGTCTGTTACCAGCAATCTCTCTTGATATTTCACCCGTGTATCAGTGCAATCATTGGCCTGTGCTGCCAATATGCAATTGACACTGACACCTGGATTAAGCCTCCACTCTGAAACTGCGTTGCACATATCTGGAAGATATAGAATCATTATGAACAGGTACAGACCAATAAAACCTTGAAACCTGTCCCTTTTTGATAAATTTCTCCTATAATCCATCCCACCATATCTCTCAATCCCTTCTTGCTCTATAAATATATCCAATACTTTCTGCGGCCCATCTGTATTGTCTGCTGCAATGTCCTTTCCCTTCATAACTTTTTTCACAACTCTGCTACACTTTGGGCGAAAAAGTTTCCCGTTGACATCCCTTCTTGCTCTGAACTTCCTCATTTGCAACTCGTGTCCCCGAGGATTCGTGCCTTTCTCCATCGTGATCAATTTAATTGAATTAATGTTGTCAGTTCTGTTCGTACCCTTGAAATCTTCAATTGCGTCCCCTCAAAGTCTTCTCTTTTCTGAAGATATCAAGCCCAACCTCTATACTGTTTCCTCTTAATTAAATTCCTGATATCTGAAAATCATCCTTTTTGTCCCTCCTCTCTACCTCTCAAGGGCACTAACGTCCATAGTGATTGATGCAGAGACCATCGACACTTTGAAGAATAGTTTGGAATGGTGGCTGAAGGGAACATGAGATAAGTGTATATGCACCTAGGGTGGACACATGGACAGATGACCTTAGAGCATCAGCTGTGGCTCAGTGGGTAGCACCCTTGCCTCTCGGTCAGAAGGTTGTGGGTTCAAGTTCCACTCCAAGTACTTGAGTGCAAAATAATCTAGGCTGACATTCCCACTGCACTGTTGGAGGTGCCATCTTTTGGATGAGACATTAAACTGAGGCTCCGTTTGCTCTCTCAGGTGGATGTAAAAGATCCCATGGCACTATTTTGAAGAAGAGCAGGGGAGTTACCCCTGGTGTCCTGGGGCCAATGTTTATCCCTCAATCAGCATAACAAAAACAGATTATCTGGTCATTATCACATTGCTGTTTGTGGGAGCTTGCTGTGCGCAAATTTGCTGCTGTGTTTCCCATATTACAACAGTGACTGCACTCCACAAGTTCTTCATTGGCTGTAAAGCATTTTAAGACGTCTGGTGGTCATGAAAGGCGCTATATAAATGCAAGTCTTTCTTTCTTCTTACTGCTCGTGTGAAGGATCAGCAACAACAACAACTTGTATTTATATAGCGCCTTTAATGTAGTAAAACGTCCCAAGGCGCTTCATAGGACACAATTTGACACAGATCCATGGAAGGGGACATTAGGACAGATGACCAAATGTTTGGTCAAAGAGGCAAGTTTTAAGGAACGTCTTGAAGGAGGAGAGAGAGGTGGAGACTGGAGAGGGTCAGGGAGGGAATTCTCGGGCTTAACGTTTAGGCAGTTGAAGCCATGGCCACCAATGGTGGAGTGAAGAAAACCGGAGATGCACAAGAGGGCCTAAGTTGAGGAATGAAGAGTCCCTCAGAGTTGAGGAGTGTAGAGCTCCACGGAGGGTTGTAGGGATGGAGGCGGTTAGAGAGATGGAGAGGGGGCGAGGCCATGGAGGGGTTTGAGCAGGAGGTTGAGAATGTTAAAATTGAATGTTAAAGTTGGAGCCAATGTCGGTCAGCGAGCACAGGGCTGACGGGTGATGGGACTTGGTGCGAGTTAGGACAGAGGCAGTGGAGACCTCCCTAATACTCCAGTCGGTAAAGCCAGCGTGTATCTCAGCCATACTGAACAGGACATCTCAGCTTGCAATCCTGAGTTGAATTTTAACGTCGCCCGTTACCGCCGGAGAGGGGTCGAGAATGGGCGGCGAAGACCTTACCGTCGGCGGCGACCGGATTCCTCGGCACGCGGTTAATGTAGTTGGGCGGTGGGGGCGGCGCCGAGATGTACTGCTGCGCGCTTGGCCGCCAGCCACGTAGTGACGTCATCGAGCGTGCAACATCCCCTTGCCGCCGCCGCTGCGATATGCGGTGAGTACGGTGACTTTACCGGCCGGGCGTCCGTACAGCCTGGGATGGGTGGCAGAACATCAGGGATCCCCGGGGCGGGAGTGTCCAGGGTTCAAGGTAAGTGTTTATGTTTATTATTTTTTAGCATTTAGGTATTAACGGGACCAGCGGGGAAGTGTGGGGGTGGGTGAGGGAAGGTGTCGATAACTTAAAAAAAAAAATGTTTTTAACCCATCTGCCAGCAGCCTACTGGGACGTTCAGTCGGCCTCCTGAGATACAGCTCCGTTGCCCGAGGATGAGTGTGCGACGCCATTTTTAGTGCTGCTCTCTTGTCTTTGGGCATAAAAACTGAAAGGCCTTAAAATCAGCACTCAGCTGGTGCCACCGCCTCAAAAACGGCAGGACCGAATTGAGACCACTTGACCTCAGCGGGCTCGGGGGGGGGCGGGGGCGGGAAATAAAACAGCAGTCCCACTCTTGATCAATGTCCAGGTGCAAAATGTGAAACTCAGACCATCATACAGAACAGAATGCAGACCATTCGGCCCATCATGCCTGCGCCGACTCTTTCAAATAGCTAGCCAAGTAGTCCCACTCCCCCGCTCTGTCTCCATACCCCTGTACGTGCGTTTGGATGTGAAGCAGGATCAGGTTCGGATGTGACCCTGACCCTAACCCTAACCTTTCTGTACAGCTACAGCACGACTAGTTGTAGACATTCCCTTAATTCAAGTCTGTTGCGTTTTGAACATTTAGAAATGTTCCCTGGACAATGTAGCCAGTAGGGAGCCAGATAGGGCCAGTCAGGAGCACCAGTCTACAAGATGGAGTTTGCAAACCAGCAATAACCAACCCTTCCCTACCTCTGTAACCTCCTCCAGCCCAACAATCCTCCGAGATCTCTGCACTCCTCCAACTCTGGCCTCTTGCGCATCTCCGATTTTAATCGCTCCACCATTGGCGGCCGTGTCTTCAGCTGCCAAGGATCTAAGCTCTGGAATTCCCTCCCTAAACATCTCTTTTCCCTATTTAAGATGCTCCTTAAAACCTACCTCTTTGATCAAGCTTTTGGTCATTTGTCTTAATATCTCCCAATGTGGCTCGGTGTCAAATTTCGTTTGATAATCACTCCTGTGAAGCCTTTTGTTACGACATAGGATGTTTTACTATGTGAAAGGTGCTATATAAATGCAAGTTGTTGTTGCTTGTGTTTGTGTTATTTTAAAACGGTTGGGATTTATTTGTCATAAGGTTAAATTTTACTGAAATAGTTAAAAATAAGAGTGCTGCAATTCCAATCAGCAAAGTTCGCGTATGAATGCATAACTTGCTCATACCACATTCCTGTCTGTGCCATTTCTTCACAGGTGTTAATTTGTTCAGAGTCAACTTCATCGATCACAATTTTAACTGTAGAACACAAGGTTCCCATGGGTAAGTAGCTTGCTCTATAATTTACCATCAGGTATTAGGCCTATAAAATGGCTTTAGAAAGTGGTCAGAGATTTCTTTTGTCTGAATTTTTAAGTGTTTTAATATTCGTTCTCAGCATGTGGGTGATGCTGGTAATGCCATCATTTATTGTCCATCATTATTTGCCCAAGGAAGTTGGTAGTGGTCCAGGAGAAATGTTTGTGCTGGGGTACCTAGTATTAGCCTCTGCACCATCCCATCAAACAGTCCTGGGGCAGGTACAGTATGGGTTAGATAGAGAGGAAAGTTCCTTCTGCACTGCCCCATCAAACACTCCCAGGGCAGGTATAGCACAGGGTTAGATACAGAGTAAAGCTCCTCTACACTGCCCCATCAAACACTCCCAGGGCAGGTATAGCATAGGGTTAGATACAGAGTAAAGCTCCTCTACACTGCCCCATCAAACACCCCCAGGGCAGGTACAGGATAAGGTTAGATACAGAGTAAAGCTCCCTCTACACTGTCCCATCAATCACTCCCAGGGCAGGTACAGCACGGGTTAGATACAGAGTAAAGCTCGCCCTACACTGTCCCATCAAACACTCCCAGGGCAGGTACAGCACAGGGTTAGATACAGAGTAAAGCTCCCTCTACACTGTCCCATCAAACACTCCCAGGGCAGGTACAGCACGGGGTTAGATACAGTGATGTTCCACCAACCTATTTAATGTGAATCATTTGAAAGATGTTTTCGAATGAAAGATCAGTCTTTGGGCAACCTGGAGCTGGTGGAAGGCATTCAGATGGGAGGATTGAAAATTAAGATAACCAATCGCAATGTACAGGCGAAAAGGAATCAGAGCAAAGTGGAGAAGTAAACGCATGAAAGAAAAAAAAAAGACTTACATTTCTATAGCGCTTTTCATGACCACCGAATGTCTCAAAGCGCTTTACAGCCAATTAAGTACTTTTGAAGTGTAGTCGCTGTTGTAATGTGGGAAACACGGCAGCCAATTGACGCACAGCATGCTCTCACAAACAGAAATGTGATAGTGACCAGATCATTTGTTTTTTTGTTATGTTGATTGAGGGATAAATACTGGCCCCAGGACACTGGGAATAACTTCCCTGCTCGTCTTTGAAATAGTGCCGTCGGATCTTTTACGTCCACTTGAGTGGGACATAGAAGGAGAAAGTTTTCTCAAATAATAAGCTAAGTGGGCCTATGGAGAGTTGCCATTTTGGAGCGGTTATGACAGAGTATTAGAAGGATAGTGAAGGAAAAAATAGGAATAAGATACTTGAAGGAGGTCAAGGCCTTGAGGAGTATGAATGAGCAGCGTTGCAGTGAATAAATGCAAATATGCAAAACATGAACCATAAAGTCAGGAAAATAGAGGCACTAATTAAAACAGAGGGATGTTCTGTTGTAACCTTGACATGAACTTGTCTTCCGTTGTAATAGGACTGGGAGCTAAATATTCCTGGCTATGAAATTTTAAGGAGAGAGCGAAGGAAAACAAAGGGGAAGAGGTTGTTACTGAAGAATATCACTGCAGCCTGAAGACAGACATGCCCTACTCACAGTGGTGCTCAGACAGAGGATGCGTTGAGTTGAGAAATAATAGGGGGTGGCTTACTCTATTAGAAATGCATTTTCGATCACCAAATAGTGGGAAGGAAACTGATAATTTAGAAAGGTTTACCACACTAAAACCGTGGAAATAGGGAGCTGTTTAGATAAGTGACAGCTATGATTAGCACTCTAGACTTTAAATCCCGAAGGTTGTGGGTTCAAGCTCCACACCAGAGCCCAAAATCTAGGTTGACACTCCAATGCAGTGCTGACGGAGTGCTGCATTGTCAAAGGAGCCATCTGTAATGTATTTGCTTTGTGGGTTCTTTGCTTAAGAATTCATAGCAGCACATTGCGATTAAGAACTAGTTGGTTTATTAGCAAAGGTTTAACAATCACACTACACATTACCAATTCATCCACCAGGCTCACAACCACCTGCCCCATTGTGGATCCCCCGAGCCCAACTGGCTGGAGTTTTATTGAGTCCTGTCATTGTAAAGTCCTTACTCCACAGCATGAAACCACACGAGGCACATTCCAGGGACAAGGCCACTCTATGACCTTAACTCTTTATTACAGCACTCCAGAAGTGATGACCCTGCGTGGGACCTCCCTTTATATATCTGAGTGATCAGGTAAGGAGTGTCTCCCACAAGTTCACCCCTAGTGGTCAAGGTGTGTATCTAAGTTGAGTGTATACAGTAATACAGTGGTGTTACATTGTAGTTACAAACATGACATCACCTTCCCCCCACCCTCAAAGTCTTATTGGGATCATAGGTTTAGTCTTTCAGGTGGTCTACGCTCCTCGTGGAGCGTCCCAGTTGGGGCTCTGGTTGTTGGACACTGACGTGAGTGTCTGTCACCTGTGGTGATTCCGGCCTGTCCGGGCTGACCGCAGGGACTGTGCATTCTTCTGATTGCTCTTGTTGCTCGTTCACTGGCAGTGTTGTGAGCTCCATCTCATGGTCTTCTTCAGGTTCCTCCGTGTCGATGCTGAACCTTTTTTTTTACTTGGTCCAGATACTTACGGCATATCTGACCATTGTTGAGTTTTACCACGATGACCCTATTCCCTTCTTTGTAAATTACAGTACCCTCGAGCCATTTGGGTCCCATGGCGTGATTGAGGACGAATACAGGATCATTTATTTCTATACATCTCCCCCTCGAATTACGGTCATGGTACTCGTTTTGTGACTTGCGCTTGCCCTCAACTATGTCGGTCAGGACTGGGTGGATGAGGGACAACCGAGTTTTGAGTATCCGTTTCATGAGTAGCTCTGCGGGCGGGACCCCCGTGAGCGAGTGCAGGCGGGATCTATAGGCCAGCAGGAGGCGCGATAGGCGGCATTGTAGGGAGGGTCCTTGAATCCTGAGCATACCTTGCTTAAGGATTTGGACTGCATGTTCCGCCTGGCCATTGGAGGCCGGCTTGAAACACGCAGTCCTGACGTGGTTGATGCCATTGTCCGACATAAACTCCCGGAATTCAAAGCTCGTGAAACACGGGCCATTATCACTAACCAGGATGTCCATGGGTTGCGAAGATCACACGTAGGCTTTCCATGGTGGTGGATGACGTGCATGAATTCAGGATGATACACTCGATCCATTTCGAGTACGCACCTACAATGATAAGGAACATCTTCCCCATGAACGGGCCCGCGTAGTCAACGTGAATGCGTGACCATGGCTTGGTGGGCCAGGGTCAAGGTCTGAGCGGGCCTCCCTGGGGGCATTATCCAGCTGGGCACATGTCGTGCACCTGTGAACACAGTGTTCCAGTTCTGAGTCAATTCCGGGCCACCAAACGTGTGACCGGGCAATGGCCTTCATCATCACAATGCCTTGGTGTTCACTGTGGAGTTCCCTGATGAACGCCTCCCTGCCCTTCTGGGGCATGACTACCCGTCTGCCCCATAGCAGGCAGTCAGCTTGGATGGAGAACTCATCCATCCATCTGTGGAATGGTCTGACCTCCTCAGGGCATACTCCATGTGCGGGCACCCAATCCCCAGTCATGACACATTTCTTAATCAGGGATAGGAGGGGATCCTTGTTTGTCCAGATTTTGATCTGGAGGGCTGTGATAGGGGAGCCTGCACTGTCGAAGGCATCGACAGCCATGACCATCTCAGCGCTTTGCTCAGCTGCACGCTCGGTGTTGGCCAGTGGGAGCCTGCTGAGCGCGTCAGCGCAATTTTCAGTGCTGGGCCGGTGCCGGATGGAGTAGTCATAAGCTGCTAGCGTGACAGCCCATCGCTGTATGCGAGCTGATGCATTGGCATTGAGAGCTTTGTTGTTTGACAACAGGGATGTGAGTGGCTTTCTACCACAGAGGTACAGATGCATTTTTTTTATACCATAGACACATGCGAGTGCCTCCTTCTCAACCATCCCATAGCCCCGTTCTGCTAGAGTTAGCGACCTGGAGGCATAAGCCACAGGTTGTAGCTGACCCTCAGCATTACCATACTGCAACACGCACCCAACCCCATAGTACGATGCATCACATGTCAGAACTAAACTTTTACAAGGGTCGTACAGGGTCAACAACTTGTTTGAACAAAGTAGGTTTCGCGCCCGATCAAAAGCCCGTTCCTGACAGTCATCCCAAAACCAATCACAACTCTTACGCAGGAGCACGTGTTGCGGCTCCAACAACATGCTCAAGTTCGGCAGAAAGTTCCCGAAATAGTTCAACAGTCCCAGGAATGAACGCAGCTCCGATGTGTTGCAGGGCCTGGGTGCTTGTCGAATCACCTCTGTTTTGGATTCGGTGGGCCAAATCCCATCTGCAGCAACCCTCCTGCCCAGAAACTCAACCTCGGGAGCTAAGAACACACATTTAGACTTCTTGAGTCGCAGGCCTACCCGGTCCAGTCAGCGTAGCACCTCCTCCAGGTTGTGGAGATGTTCCTCGGTGTCTCGTGATGAGGATGTCGTCCTGGAATACAATCGTTCCAGGAATGGATGTAAGCAGGCTTTCCATGTTGCGTTGAAAAATTGCGGCCGCTGATCGAATGCCAAATGGGCACCTGTTATAAACGAACAGTCCCTTGTGCGTGGTGATGGTGGTCAGTAGTTTAGATTCGTCGGCCAGTTCCTGGGTCAAATCGGCTGAAGTGAGATCCAACTTTGTGAACAGCTTGCCGCCTGCCAGCGTGGTGAAGAGGTCCTCCGCTCTTGGGAGCGGGTATTGGTCTTGTAGGGACACCCGATTGATGGTGGCCTTGGAGTCCTGACAGAGCCATTCGCCTTTAGAACGAGGACGATGGGGCTCGCCCAGTCGCTGAATTCAACAGGCGAGATGATGCTCTCTCGCAATAGCCGGTCCAATTCGCTCTCGATTTTCTCCCGCATCACATACGGCACCGCTCTGGCTTTGTGGTGCACTGGCCTGGCATCCGGGGTGATGTGTATCACTATTTTATTGCCTTTGAAAGTCCCGACGCCCGGTTGGAATAGTGATTCGAATTGTTGTAGGATTTGTGAGCACGAACTTCACTCCACCGAGGACATTGCGTAAACATTCTCCCATTTCCAGTTCATCTCGGCTAGCCAGCTCCTCCCAACAGTGCGGGACCATTGTCCGGGACAATCCAGAGTGGCAGCCGGTTCACTGACCCATTGTGTGTGACAGCCAACATTGCATTGCCTCGCACCGGAATGATTTCTTTGGTGTAAGTCCTTAATTTTGTCTCAATGCGTTCTAATTTGGGTCTACTGGCTTTGAGTGGCCATAGCTTCTCGAATTGCTGAACTCCCATGAGTGACTGGTTGGCCCCCGTGTCCAGCTCCATGCGTACTGGCATACCGTTCAATAAAACCCTCATCATCATGGGTGGCGTTTTGGTGTATGAACTGTGAATGTTCGCCGCATGGACCCGCTGAAACTCGGCGTCCATCGATTTGCCCCAAAAGTTATCCTGCCTCACAGAACCCTCTTCTGGTCCATCCGCCTCATATATTAGTCTGGTTGCAGGCTTTCTGCACATACAAGCTAAATGGCCACTGAGGTTGCAGTTCCTCCAGACAAACTGTTGGAATCTGCAAGATCTGGCTGAGTGTTTTCCTCCACACCTCCAGCATGAGTTAAAGTTTCCATTGTTGGGGACAAAAGGGCTTTGGCCAGGAATTCCGTGCTGACTGTCCCTTTGACTGCCCTGAAGTACCCTATTAGTGGGTATCAATGGCCCCATCCCGGGCCGCATTGTCCACTGTGATGGCGTGAACGTCATCCTGCCATTGTCTCTGTTGAGGTCCTACTTTGGAGTCTATTACTACCTGATGAATGTCGGGCTGTCCCTGCCTGCCCGCGGGGCTCTGAGTAGCATTGAGGACGTTGAGTCCCTGATCCATCACCGCGTTGGAGGCAGAATTGCACGCGTAAATCATTTTCGTCTCTTCCTCCCCCGCCATGAAAGTCTGAGCCAACAATGCCGCCGCTTCCAAGGTCATGTCCTTGATCTCAATTAACTTGCGAAAAATTCCCGCATGACCGATACCCTCGATAAAGAAGTCCCTTAGCATCTCCCCCCCTGCAGGCATCTGTGAACTTACAGAGGTTTGCCAAACGCCGGAAGTCCGCTACAAAGTCCGGTATACTCAGTCCTTCACGACGTCGGTGGGTGTCGAATTCCTGTCAAGCCATGTGTATGCTGCTCGCTGGCTTGAGGTGCTCCCCAATCAACTTGTTAAGCTCTTCAAAGGTTTTGTCCGACGGTTTTCGGGTACCAGTAAGTCCTTCATGAGCGCATAAGTCTTTGGCCCGCAGCTGGTCAAAAGATGAGCCCGACGCTTGTCGGCCGCTGCATCCCCCAGCCAGTCTTTCGTGACAAAGCTCTGCTGAACCCTCTCAACAAAATCGTCCCAGTCTTCCCCAACACAGTACCGTTCATCCGTGCTACCGGTGGCCGTTCTCGTGGGTCGTGAATTCCCGTTTCTCGTCGCCAATGTAAAGTCCTTACTCTACAGCATGAAAGCACACGAAGCACATTCCAGGGACAAGGCCACTCTGTGACCTTAACTCTTTAGTACAGCACTCCAGAAGTGATGACCCTGCGTGGGACCTCCCTTTATATACCTGAGTGATCAGGTAAGGAGTGTCTCCCACAAGTTCACCTCCTGTGGTCAAGGTGTGTATCTAAATTGAGTGTATACAGTAATACAGTGGTGGTACATTTTGGTACAAACATGACATCCATCATCATCATAGGTAGTTCCTCGAAATCGAGGAAGACTTGCTTCCACTCTAAAAGTGAGTTCTCAGGTGACTGTACAGTCCAATACAGGAATTACAGTCTCTGTCACAGGTGGGACAGACAGTGGTTGAAGGAAAGGGTGGGTGGGTAATCTGGTTTGCCGCACGCTCCATCCGCTGCCTGCGCTTGTTTTCTGCAAGCTCTCGGCGATGAGACTTGAGGTGCTCACCACCCTCCCGGATGCTCCTCCTCCACTTATGGTGGTCTTTGGCTATCATGTGACTGGCTAAGCCACTCACAACTCAACAACTCTCCAACTAATTTAAGTAGAACATAAAAACAAGCGCCCCCTTTTGGCAAGGGCACTAGAACCCACAAATTTCCAAATACATTTTCACGGAAACTGAAATCAAATTAAAATTTGGTTGTCGGGGGTGATGAACTCCAGTCCCTCCGTCGCTCACCTCTCGCGGAAGGCCGCGAGCGTACCGGTGGACACCGCGTGCTCCATCTCCAAGGACACCCTGGCCCGGATGTAAGCACGGAAGAGAGGCAGGCAGTCAGGCTGAACGACCCCCTCAACTGCCCCCTTGGCCGTGCCCAGGAACAGCCCTACGAGGAGGCCTCCAACCTGCCTGCTCACCAGCTCTACAGACCTATGAGCATACTCACAGGTGCATAGATGACACCATCCTTCACATGGGACATTAAACTGTGGCCCTATCAGCCCTCTCAGGTAGATGAAAAAGATCCCATGGCTCAATTTCAATGAAGATCAAGGAATTCTCTTCAATCCTAGCCAATATTTATTCTTCATCCAACAACACCAAAACAGATTATCTGGTCATTATCATATTGTTGTTTGTGGGAACTGGCAGACAATGTGAAGCATCGAAGCATTGGCCACACTCGACCAGCTCCATTGGGCAGGCCACCTTGTCCGCATGCCCGACACAAGACTCCCAAAGCAAGCGCTCTACTCGGAACTCCACCCGGCAAACGAGCTCCAGGTGGGCAGATGAAATGCTTTAAGGACACCCTCAAAGCATCCTTGATAAAGTTCAACATCCCAACTGACACCTGGGAGTCCCTGGCCAAAGACCGCCCTAAGTGGAGGAAGAGCATCCGGGAGGGCACTGAGCACCTCAAGTCTCGTCGCCGAGAGCGTGCAGAAAACAAGCGCAGGCAGCGGAAGGAGTGTGCGGCAAACCAGTCCCACCCACCCTTTCTCTCAACGACTGTTTGTCCCACCTGTGACAGAGACTATAATTCCCGTATTGGACTGTGCAGTCATCGGAGAACTCACTTTTAGAGTGGAAGCAAGTCTTCCTCGATTTCAAGGTACTGCCTATGATAATGATGTGGAAGCTTGCTGTGCGCAAATTGGTTGCTGAGCTTCTTACATTACAACAGTGACTACACTGTTCTTTTGTTTCTTGCACTCTCGTTCTTGCACTTCCTCGCTCTCACTCTCACACAGTCCCTCCTCGGGCCAACACACATCTGAAACCAATGGCAGCCATTACTGCGAGAAAGAGCCATTAGTTGGGGCTCTTTATCAGATGCTCAGCTATGCTTTGTCGTGAAGGTGGGTGTGTGGTCTGAAACTCTTGTCCGAGAAGCCTCCTTGATACCTGCATAAACTCATTTGATTGATGGGTCTGTCACTGGAACAAATGTTTTACAGTGAGTCTGCTTTGATTCATTCTGAGTGATATCTGCCGAGTATCTTTTGTCATAAACTTGGATTTCAAAGGATGCAGAAGTATATAACCCAAACTCGTAGCTGCATCCTCTGGTGAATTGGTACCAGACCAGGTTGTTGATGAGCTCATGCGAGTGGAAGCATAACACAAATATAATATTTCAAAAACCATTCCTCCCCCGAGCGCCTGATCCAAGTTGCAACAAAATGCTTTTTGGTACTGGTGAGAAATCAAGAGATTAATGACTGGAATCCAGTACAGTCTGTTTGTTCTTCTTTCTATTTAACGGTATCTGTCGGTTTTTCGCCTGCTGCGGGTGGGGTGGGGGAGGAGTTGGGGGAACACGAGCGAAATTGCGCGGGGGAAGCGGAAGCGGGAAAACTGTAGCCGTGCCTCCACCGGTAACACCTCGGCGGCTGCACCTCGCGGCGGAAGTTGGCGAGGCCGCTACGGTGAAAAATAATGTACATCATAGGCACGTAATGTTGCGTTGGTTTATATTGCTTTCATTCAAAAAATAACGTGCGGGATTCCGATTAACTTTTAAAAATCATTAGGTTTATTCAACATTTGTACAGTTTTACTTAACTTTATTAAAATTGTTCTGTCAACCTTTAAACTTTTCAATGAAGAAAACAAGAAGTAGCAGCAACAAACCAACAAACTCTGGCTGCGGCCATCTCTCCTCCCCTTTATTCAAAGACCTCAGCGCTGTGCGCTCCTCTTGACTCCTCGATCCCAACCCCCTGCCCATTGGCTCAGACTTCTGCTTCCTCACTCTGACCCGAAGGGTTTTCCTGCTTTCTGCGCGAAGGCCCATTTGTTGTTGGTGGGGGGCTGGACAGGGACAGGCCGAGCAGACAGCATTGTGGAAGGCCCGGGTTCATCGTCGGGCTCCTCTTCAGCCTGTGGATGAACCCCCGGCACACTACCTGAGGTTGGTCTGGGGATTGGAAAGTGAGTGTCAGCAGTTGATGCTGCCAATTGCTGTTGGGCAATGACAGCCTGGGTGTGTCGCTTAATGCAGCAGCTATCTCCGACATTCTCTCCCTAATCTGTCCTGACACTGCGCCAGCTTCTGCCGATATTCCCTCCTTAATCTCCGACATTCGCTCCCTAATCTCCGACATTCCCTCCCTCATCTGTCCCAGCATTGCACCAGCTGCCTCTGACATTCCCTCCCTAATCTCCGACATTCCCTCCCTCATCTGTCCCAGCATTGCACCAGCTGCCTCTGACATTCCCTCCCTAATCTCCGACATTCCCTCCCTCATCTGTCCCAGCATTGCACCAGCTGCCTCCGACATTCCCTCCCTAATCTCCGACATTCCCTCCCTCATCTGTCCCAGCATTGCACCAGCTGCCTCCGACATTCCCTCTCTAATCTCCGACATTCCCTCCCTAATCTCCAACATTCCCTCCCTAATCTCCGACATCCCCTCTCTCATCTCCAACATCCCCTCCCTCATCTGTCCCAACACTGCTCCCATTCCTCCAGACAGTGTTGCTACTTTTACTGACAGTCCCGCTAATTCTGCCCTCACCCCACCCATGGTGGCCAGGAGCGATCTGGTTAGCTCAATGCTCTCCTTACTCATTCCCATGATCTGTCCTATGTCCCCTGCATCCTGCATTCCAGGTTGAGCTCTGAGCTCTCCTTCCCACCCTCCTCGGCCATCTCCCAGGTGTGGCTTGCTGCAACCCACTGGGACCCGCAGCCTCAGACTCTATCCCATGAAGTGTCGCATTGGTTATATCGCTCAGCAAAGGACTTGGCATCCTCAGGGGGTTCACCTGCTCCAATTGCAATGTGACCATCTCAGTATTCGGGTCTTCCTGCTGCCCTTCATTGTCCAGCTCAACCTCGTCCTGAAATGGATGAATAATGTCTGGACTGATGGCTTCCTGATCTTCTGCTTCAGCTTCTGTCTCTTCCTGATGCCCAACATCTGCAAAACATAACAGAGCAGATGTTTGGTTAACAGCAGCGAAGGGAGCAGAGGGGGCAGGGTGATATGAGTATGCGGCAGGGTTCACCCTCTGTCGGTAACCTGGGCCCAGCGTCCACATTGGTGACTGATCTTCTCTTGTGAGATTTAATCCTATCATTGATCCTCTGTTCCACGGCTGTTAGTTGGAGCTTATTTGGTGCACCTCCTCCAGTTTTTGACCTTTCTCAGTTCATCAGTGACACCTTCTGCAAATAGAACTTTTTAGGAAAGGGTCCTTCTGATGTGGTGCCCCCCCCCCCCACACACACACACACACACGTCACTTTTACAAGGATATTTGCAGTGCATAAATACTTACAGTAACTGCTTGGCCAAGGTGCTACCATTTTGTTTTGAGCTAAGTGCTGCTTCTCGGGGTCACTGCATTGAACTCTTCTGCAACTTATTCCCAAAGTTTTGCTCGTAGAGAGGGTTTCAGTTTCTTTTGTCCCATTCTTCCTTTGATCTCAAGCACATCCCATCTCCTCTCAATGATGTCTACCAGGGGCTCAATTTCTTCTGCTTGAAATCTCTTCCCCTTCCCCTTCCTCTCCCCTTCCCCTTCCCTTCTCCTTGTCCTTCTCCTTCCCCTTCTCCTTGTCCTTCCTCTTCCCCTTCTCCTTCACCTTCCCCTTCTCCTTCCCCTTCTCCTTCCCCTTCCACTTCTCCTTCCCCTTCCCCTTCCCCTTCCCTTCTCCTTGTCCTTCCCCTTCCCCTTCCCCTTCTCCTTCCCCTTCCCCTTCTCCTTCCCCTTCCCCTTCTCCTTCCCCTTCCCCTTCTCCTTCCCCTTCCCCTTCCACTTCTCCTTCTCCTTCCCCTTCCCCTTCTCCTTCCCCCTCCCCTTCTCCTTCCCCTTCCACTTCTCCTTCTTCTTCCCCTTCCCCTTCCCCTTCCCCTTCCCCTTCCCCTTCCCCTTCTCCTTCTCCTTCCCCTTCTCCTTCCCCTTCCACTTCCCCTTCCCCTTCCCCTTCCACTTCTCCTTCCCCTTCCCCTTCCCCTTCCCCCTCCCCTTCTCCTTCTCCTTCCCCTTCCACTTCTCCTTCTCCTTCCCCTTCCCCTTCTCCTTCCCCTTCCCCTTCCACTTCTCCTTCTCCTTCCCCTTCCCCTTCTCCTTCCCCCTCCCCTTCTCCTTCTCCTTCCCCTTCCACTTCTCCTTCTCCTTCCCCTTCCCCTTCTCCTTCTCCTTCCCTTTCCCCTTCTCCTTCTCCTTCCCCTTCTCCTTCCCCTTCCCTTTCCCTTCCCCTTCTCCTTCCCTTTCCCCTTCCCCTTCTCCTTCCCTTTCCCCTTCTCCTTCCCTTTCCCCTTCTCCTTCCCTTTCCCCTTCTCCTTCCCTTTCCCCTTCTCCTTCCCTTTCCCCTTCTCCTTCCCTTTCCCCTTGTCCTTCTCCTTCCCCTTCCCTCGGATACATCTTTTGCAGCTAAAATGTAAATGTCCAGATGCAGCTCCAATCCCAATGTGTTCTCACAAGCTGCTGATCCAAACCAGGAAGTTCTCTGTTGATGCGTGGAAAATGTTTGGGGTTTTTTCGGCGCATGCTCACTGACTTTTCAGCGCACACTTGAAGCTCCACCCCCCAGATTTAACTTCAGGTACCGCAGCGGCAAAATTAAATTTTACTTTGGCGAAAATTGTATTTTTTTTAGGTGCAAACAGGCACAAAAAATTCGGCCATACATCCTCCTGGTTGCCAAAAATCAGCAAGGGGGAAAATAGAGCACTATGCCCCCTGGTTCTAGACTCTCCAGCCAGGGGGAAACAACCTCTCAGCATCTACCCTGTTAATCCCCTTCAGAATCGTGCATGTTTCAATGAGATCACCTCTCATTCTTCTAAACTCCAGAGAGTATAGGCCCATTCTACACAGTCTCTCATCATACGACAGCCATCTCATCCCAGGAATCAATCTGGTGAACTTCCGTTGTACCACCTCCAAGGCAAGTATCGTGTACCTGCCCTGGGAGTGTTTGATGGAGCAGTGTAGAGACAGCTTAATTCTGTACGTCAACAGTGCTGTACCTGCCCTAAGAGTGTTTGATGGGACAGTGCAGAGGGAGCTTTAAGCTGTATCTAACCCGTGCTGTACCTGTCCTTCGAGTGTCTGATGGGGCCAGTGTAGAGGGAGCTTTATTCTGTATCTAACACGTGTTGTACCTGCCCTGGGAGTGTTTGACGGGACTGTGTCGAAGGATTTTTATATTGCCTCTCCCCCATACTATACCTGACCTGGGAGCTAAAAAGTAAACTAACTTTGATTCTCCAGTGCTGATGTCGTTTAACATATTAGCATTAAAAAAAATCACTAAAACAAATCGATGCCATCATTGTGGGAGAACCAAGGGAGACCCAAACAGGCAGCGGTACAGAAGGTATAACTCAGCACACTGTTTCCCAATTTCAAGAACATATTAATAGCAGACGATTAATTACAAATAAGGCTATTTTCCCCCTGAATCCCCAGCCAGATTAATATCAGTGGAATGTTACACATGAACAGACGCAATTAATAAAACAGACACACACTTTAGCACAGAAAAGCTCAGTTGGTCGTTTATAATTTTGTCGGTAATATTTATTTTGTTCAAAGCTTGTGGAGGATTTTTCAGAATGTGCCTGAAATGTAAACCAAAGATTTTATTTTTATAACACACTCAATTTTTAAAATATGTTTGGACATGTAAAAATAAACGGCGGTCCAGCGACAAAAAAGTGGATTGTAGATCGTTGAGTTCCTCGAAGATTAGTCTGTGAAGGACTTCACACTGTGGGGAAAGTTGAAAGGTCGAGTCAGGGCTCATCAGAATTCTGACAAGGCCGTACACTGGAGACGGGGCTCCAAGGTCACTTGAGGTCATCTGCTGCTAAAGGAGCGCATCTGGCTCTCATGGCAGCAATTCAGCAGCATTGAATGACATAAGAATATAAGAACATAAGAAATAGGAGCAGTAGTGAGTCCTATGGCCTCTTCGAGCCTGCTCCGCCATTTAATAAGATCAGGGCTGATCTTCGACCTCAACTCCACTTTCCCGCCCGATCTCCATATCCCTTGTTTCCCCTAGACTCCAAAAATCTGTCTACTCAGTCTTGAATATATTCAGAGACTCAGCATCCACAGCACTCTGGGGCAGAGAATTCCAAAGATTCACAACCCTCTGAGTGAAGAAATTCCGCCTCATCTCTGCTTTAAATGACCGACCCCTTATCCTGAGACTGTGCTCCCTAGCCACTCTAGCCAGGGGGAAAGAACCTCTCAGCCCCTACCCTGTCAATCCCCCTTCAGAACCTTGCCTGTTTCAATGAGATCATCGGAATTCAATAAGGAATATGGGCAGCCCATCATATTCTCGAGCAAACTTACATTTGAGGAGAATTATTTTTCTGATGCGCGCTGTCAACATGGTGCAGTCCGAATGTGAAGGTAACTGCTGGATTATGAAATGCTACATAGAAACATAGAAACATAGAAAATAGGTGCAGGAGTAGGCCATTCAGCCCTTCTAGCCTGCACCGCCATTCAATGAGTTCATGGCTGAACATGAAACTTCAGTACCCACTTCCTGCTTTCACGTCATACCCCTTGATCCCCCGAGTAGTAAGGACTTCATCTAACTCCCTTTTGAATATATTTAGTGAATTGGCCTCAACTACTTCCTGTGGTAGAGAATTCCACAGGTTCACCACTCTCTGGGTGAAGAAGTTTCTCCTTATCTCGGTCCTAAATGGCTTACCCCTTATCCTTAGACTGTGACCCCTGGTTCTGGACTTCCCCAACATTGGGAACATTCTTCCTGCATCCAACCTGTCCAAACCCGTCAGAATTTTAAACGTTTCTATGAGGTCCCCTCTCACTCTTCTGAACTCCAGTGAATACAAGCCCAGTTGATCCAGTCTTTCTTGATAGGTCAGTCCCGCCATCCCGGGAATCAGTCTGGTGAATCTTCGCTGCACTCCCTCAATAGCAAGAATGTCCTTCCTCAAGTTAGGAGACCAAAACTGTACACAATACTCCAGGTGTGGCCTCACCAAGGCCCTGTACAACTGTAGCAACACCTCCCTGCCCCTGTACTCAAATCCCCTCGCTATGAAGGCCAACATGCCATTTGCTTTCTTAACCGCCTGCTGTACCTGCATGCCAACCTTCAATGACTGATGTACCATGACACCCAGGTCTCGTTGCACCTTCCCTTTTCCTAATCTGTCACCATTCAGATAATAGTCTGTCTCTCTGTTTTTACCACCAAAGTGGATAACCTCACATTTATCCACATTATACTTCATCTGCCACGCATTTGCCCACTCACCTAACCTATCCAAGTCACTCTGTAGCCTCATAGCATCCTCCTCGCAGCTCACACTGCCACCCAACTTAGTGTCATCCGCAAATTTGGAGATACTACATTTAATACCCTCATCTAAATCATTAATGTACAATGTAAACAGCTGGGGCCCCAGCACAGAACCCTGCGGTACCCCACTAGTCACTGACTGCCATTCCGAAAAGTACCATTTACTCCTACTCTTTGCTTCCTGTCTGACAACCAGTTCTCAATCCATGTCAGCACACTACCCCCAATCCCATGTGCTTTAACTTTGCACATTAATCTCCTGTGTGGGACCTTGTCGAAAGCCTTCTGAAAGTCCAAATATACCACATCAACTGGTACTCTTTTGTCCACTTTATTGGAAACATCCTCAAAAAATGGTATGTTCTGGGCTCTCCCTCCAGTGCAGTACTGAGGGAGCGCTGCACTGTCGGAGGTGCCGTCTTCCAGATGAGGCGTTAAACTGAAGCCCCATCATACTCTCGGCTGGATGTGAAAGGTCTCATGGTGGCCGAAGAAGAGCAGGGGAGCACACTGGTGTCCTGACCAGCGTAGCCCTCTAAATCAACACTTCCAAAGGGGGATGAACTTATCATTCATCTCATCTGGAGCATGGTGTGTCAGCCGTGGCTCAGTTGTCCACTTGCTTCTGATTCAGGACGTCATAAGAACATAAGTAATAGGAGCAGGAGTAGGCCATTTGGCCCCTCGAGCCTGCTCCGCCATTCAATAAGATCATGGCTGATCTGATCATGGACTCAGCTCCACTTCCCTGCCCGTTCCCCATAACCCTTGACTCCTTTATTGCACAAATATTTGTCTATCTCTGCCTTAAATATATGCAAGGACCCAGCCTCCACAGCTCTCTGGGGCAGAGAATTCCACAGATTTACAACCCTCTGAGAGAAGAAATTCCTCCACATCTCAGTTTTAAATGGGTGGCCCCTTATTCTGAGACTATGCCCCCTCGTTTTAGTTTCTCCTGTGAGTGGAAATATCTTCTCTGCATTTACCTTGTCGAGCCCCCTCATATGTTTCAATAAGATCACCTTTCATTCTTCTGAATTCTAATTCCAAAACTGTACGCAGTACTCTAGGTGTGGCCTCACCAATACCCTGCACAGTTGTCGAAGGACTTCTCTGCTTTTATACTCTATCCCCCTCGCAATAAAGACCAACATTCCATTTGCCTTCCTGATTACTTGCTGTACCAGCACACTAACTTTTTGTGTTTCATGCACAAAGACCCCCAGGTCCCTCTGTACTGCAGTATTTTGTTATTTTTCTCCATGGGCTTAAGTCCCAGTCCAGAGACTTGAGCACAGAATCTAGGCTGACAATCCATGGGGGTAGTGAGGGAGTGCTGGAGTTTCAGATGAGATGTTAAACCGAGGCCTCGTCTGCCCTCTCACAGGCAGGCATGAAAGATCCCATGGCCCTATTTTGAAGAGCGGGGGGAGTGCTCCCCCTTGGATGTCCTGGCCAATAGTTAGCCCTCAACAAAAATCACTAAAATAGATTATCCTGTCTTTGCTGTTTGTGGGAGCTTGCTGTGTACAAATAGGCTGCCACTTTTCCTATATTACATATGTCTACATTTCAGAAGTACTTAATTGGCTGCAAAGTGGTTTGGGACATCATGAAAGTCACTGTATAAATCCAAGTCTTTTTTAAAAATTCGTTCATAGCATGTGTGCGTGGCTGGCAAGGCCGGCATTTATTGCCCATCCCTAGTTGCCCCTTGAGAAGGTGGTGGTGAGCCGCCTTCTTGAACCGCTGCAGTCCGTGTGGTGAAGGTGCTCCCACAGTGCTGTTAGGGAGGGAGTTCCAGGATTTTGACCCAGCGACGATGAAGGAACGGCCGATATAGTTCCAAGTCAGGATGGTGTGTGACTTGGAGGGGAACTTGGAGGTGATGGTGTTCCCATGCGCCTGCTGCCCTTGTTCTTCTAGGGGGTAGAGGTGACGGGTTTGGGAGGGGCTGGCGAAGAAACCTTGGCCAGCTCTTTGGATGCACCTCCCAAACCACAACCTCTACAACCTGCCTTTCTTTCTTTGATGTGTGCAAATTGGGCCACACGACTCCGGCACTTCAAAAATAATTAATTGACGGAGAAACACTTTGCGATGTCCTGAGGAATGCGATAAGATGCTACATAGCTAGTTGCTTGTTCTATCCTGACTCTTGCACAGTTGAACGGTTCAAGTTGTTATTTTGGAATCGGTTTGGTAGAATGGATGGGAACGGGTCCCAGGTACATTGCAGGTGCAGCGTCGCGGATCCGGAGTTCCGGAATCCGGAATATTCCAGAATCCGGACTCCGTACCGATCGGTGGCAGGGTCGTCGGGAATCCGTAAAATGTTTCGAAATCCGGGCCCAACGACCCTACCGACCTCGGGGCCTCCTCGCCAGCCCGCCCGTCCGACAACACCCTCCTCGGCAGGGCCGGACGGCCCGAACAGCTCTACGACGGGAATCCCCTCTCCCTCCTCCTCGCAACCCTTTCTGACGTTCCTAAATTCGGAAATACCCGAACCTAGGCTCGGGTGCTTCCAGATTCGTGACGTCAGAAAACAAATCGGAAACCCGGAAAAGCCCGTAATCCGCAACGGCCTTGGTCCCGAGGATTCCGGATTTTAGGCGCGGTACCCATGCTACGAAAGTGCAATAATGTGCAAGAATTGAGCATAATCCTGAATTTTCTGCAGTGTTCTGTCTCTGCTTATGCTTCGAGGATGAGTAAAGACCACCGGGCCCATATGTGCTCCATGTCCCTGCCTTGGCTAACTTTGGTTCCATCTACCAGACCTCCCTCCTCCCAAGTCTTCTGGTGCAGGCCAACAGAACAAGACAGAGCTGCAGCCAATTCAGGCGTCTTCAGTCAAAGATTCCTCTCTTCCTCGTCATGTGAGATCAGGCACATCCCGGAAGGCTCCTGTCTCATTAATTGTTACTCATAATGATTAACTCTTCCTTTCCACACACTTTGATCAGCTTTTTTTTCCAGAAGTCCATCTATCACCCCTTGTAGGAGCGTAAAAGAAAATCAATCTTCACTTACATCCTCTGGAGTCCCCAGCTACTAATATGTACTCTGATGTCCCATTGCCAAAGAACAACCTGTAAAAATGTACTGACTCATTCAGATATGTAATCAATGCTCCTCCACGCGTTTAGCTCCCATAAGTTTCAGAATGCCATTCTGTACACCTCTTCCTGCTGTGCTGTCAGCCGTGGCTCAGTAGGCAGCATACTTGCCTCTGAGCCAGAAGGTTGTGGGTTCAAGTCCCACTCCAGGGACTTGAGCACAAGAAATCTAGGCTGACACTCCCAGTGCAGTGCTGAGGGAGTGCTGCACTGTTGGAGGTGCCGTCTCTCTGATGAGACGTTAAACTGAGGCCCTGTCTGCTCTCTCAGGTGGATGTAAAAGATCCCTTGGTACTATTCCGAAGATCCCTTGGCACTATTCCGAAGAAGAGCAGGGGAGTTATTATAAACAGCTTATCTGGTCATTATCACTTTGCTGTTTGTGGGAGCTTGCTGTGCGCAAATTGGCTGCTGCTTTTCCCACATTCCAACTGTGACCATGCTCCAAAAGTACTTCATTAGCTGTAAAGTCTTTCATTTCTCTCTACATGTTCATTGTGCTAAAACGAAAGTTCATCTTGCTATGCCCGACTCCAACTCATTCGTTCCCTAAAGCTCAGAACTGCGGGGCTTCATATCTTCCTCAGACCTCCGTGCTTCCTTCAGGCCTTCAAACCCCAAGCTTGCCATCACCTAGCGAGTGCTTTCAGATTGACCGCAACTTCTCTTACCAAAGTGAGCCTCGGTGGGGTCCTGTGCTATTGGCCTTGACTTTTCACTATAGTTTTCAGACTATATAGGAATGGCTATATATATATATATGGTCACTAATCAATCCAATAAAGAATTCAGGAGCACCTTCTTTACCCAGAGAGAGCTGTTAATGTGGAGCTCGCTACCACAGGGAGTGGTTGAGGTGAACAGAATAGATGCATTTAAGGAGGAGCCAGATAAGTACATGGAGCACTGGAGCACTGCGTGCAGTTCTGGTCACCACATTACAGGAAAGATGTGATGGCACTAGAGAGGGTACAGATGAGATTTATGTGTATGTTGCCTGGACTGGAGAGTTTTGGCTATGGGGAAGGATTGGATAGGCTGGAGTTGTTTTCTTTGGAACAGAGGAGGCTGAGGGGAGACCTTATTGGGGCCTAGATAGAGTGAATAGGAAGGACCTATTTCCCTTAGCAGAGGGGTTAACAACCAGGATGCATAGAGTTAAAGTAATTGGTAGGAGGTTTTGAGGGGATTTGAGGGGAAATTCTTTCACCCAGAGGGTGGTGGGGGTCTGGAATTCACTGCCTGAAAGGGTGGTGGAGGCAGAAACCCTCACCTCATTTAAAAATTACTTGGATGTGCACCTGAAGTGCCATAACCTGCAGGGCTATGGACCAAGAGCTGGAAAGTGGGATTAGGCTGGGTAGCTCTTTGTCGGCCGGCGTGGACACGATGCTGTAAATTTCTATGAGTCGATTCTATGAGGGAGCAAGGAATAGAAGAATATGTTAATAGACTGAGATAAAGTAAAGGTGGGTGTGGGCTTATGTGGAGCATAAACGCCAGTATGGACCAACTGGCCTACTTCTATGCTGTAAATTCAATGAAATTCTATACATAGAGATGCCATTGATTTCAAATAAGCAAGACAGAAAGAACTTCAATGCACCAACCTCATTCTGTTTGGTCCCAGTTTATGATATTTCAATACGTTTTGTAGAATTTTTCCACGAACAATGAGGCCATTCAGTCCATTGCACTTGTGCCAGATCTCCGAAGGAGCTGTCCACTTAGTCCTTTGTCGCTGCCCGGAAGAATGAGCATTTTATTGGGTCGCTACTGAACATGAAAGAGGACATCCACAAGGAATCAGTGCTGCAGAAAAAAGAAAGACCTGCATTTATATAGCACCATTCATGTCTACCGGACGTCTCAAAGCGTTTTACAGTCAATGAAGCACTTTTGGAGTGTAGTCACTGTTGCAATGTGGGAAACGTGGCAGCCAATTTGCGCACAGCAAGCTCCCACAAACAGCAATGTGAGAATGACCAGATCATCTGTTTATTGTTTATATTGATTCAGGAATAAATATTGGCCCCAGGGCACCAGGGAGAACTCCCCTGCTCTTCTTCGAAATAGTGCCATGGGATCTTTTACGTTCACCTGAGAGGGCAGACAGGGCCTCGGTTTAACGTCTCATCCGAAAGACGGCACCTCTGACAACACGGCACAGCACTGGACTGGATTGTCAGCCTAGCTTTATGTGTTCAAAGTACCTGGAGTGGGACTTGAACCCACAACCTTCTGACCCAGAAGCGAATGTGCGACCCACATGAGCGGAGGAGGGAACACAATTGGGGCAGGACTCTCTGTAAAAAGCAATAATGAAAAAGCAGAGTCACTTAGCACGGATTTTGGGGTGTATTCTCCTTCATTCCCAAATGTTTGTGGAGAAATTGAAGAGTGTGAAAGCACACTTCCCTTTAAGTAGAGCAGAAAGTTGCCCTCTGTTGTTGCTGAGTGGTTTCTGTTTCTGATTATCAGGAGTTGACGCATCAGTTGAGACACGGAACAAGGATCCAGCAATTTGTAGAAATACTGATTAAATGGAACATCTTTTTTTGACAAAGTTCTATTATTGGCCAACACAAACATGGGTTTAAGCAGCACCTTTTTTAATGCAGGTGCTTCACAGAGCCGTGATGAAAAACAGACACCTCGAGCTAAAGAAGGAGTATTTGGAGGAGGCATCTAAAGCTTAGTCAAAGAGGTTTTAAAGAGGGAGATGGGGAGGTAAAGGGTTTAGGGGTTAGAGTACATGGCCTCAGTGGCTGAAGGCAGGCCGCCAAAGCACTTTGGCATCCATGAGAGGAAGAGAGAGCTTGGGGTCAGGTGGTGTCGGCCTGGAGAAGGTCATGGCAGAGGCCGTAAAGTTATTTTGAAAATGAAGATGAGAATTTTTAATGAGGAACATAGGAACAGGAGTAGGCCATTCAGCCCCTCGAGCCTGTTCCACCATTCAATGAGATCACGGCTGATCTGTGACCTAACTCCATATATCCGCCTTTCGCCCATATTTTTTTTTATTCGTTCATGGGATGTGGGTGTTGCTGGCAAGGCCGGCATTTATTGCCCATCCCGAATTGTCCTTGAGAAGGTGGGGGTGGGTCACCTTCGTGAACCGCTGCAGTCCGTGTGGTGAAGGTGCTCCCACAGTGCTGTTAGGGAGGGAGTTCCAGGATTTGACCCAGCGACGATGAAGTAACGGCCGATATATTTCCAAGTCGGGATGGTGTGTGACTTGGAGGGGAACGTGGAGGTGGTGGTGTTCCTATGTGCCTGCTGCCCTTGTCCTTCTAGGGGGTAGAGATCGCGGGTTTGGGAGGTGCTGCCGAAGAAGCCTTGGCGAGTTGCGGCAGTGCATCTTGGAGAGGGTGCACACTGCAGCCACGGTGCGCCGGTGGTGGAGGGAATGAATGTTGAAGGTGGTGGATGGGGTGACAATCAAGTGGGCTGCTTTGTCCTGGATGGTGTCGAGCTTCATGAGTGTTGTTGGAGCTGCACTCATCCAGGCAAGTGGAGAGTATTCCATCACACTCATGACTTGTGCCGTGTCGATGCTGGAAAGGCCTTGGGGAGTCAGGAGGTGAGACACTCATCGCAGAATACCAAGTTTTTGACATGCTCTTGTAGCCACAGTATTTATATGACTGGTCGAATTAAGTTTCTATGGGCTGGACTTTCAGCTCCTGGGCGCCTCTGTTTTCACCCCGGAGGAGCGGCAATGGTGGTAGTGGAAGTAGGGGGTCTTTGTGATGGAGAGGATAAGGGCTTGTAAACTCATCTCCGGGTTGAACATGATACCAAGGTTGCCAACAATCCGGTTCAGCCTGAGACAGTGGCTGGGGAGCGGAATGGAATCAGTGGTGAGGAGCGGAGTTTGTGGCGGGGGCCGAAGACAATGTTTCACTGGAGGAAATTGCAGTTCATCTAAGACTGAATGTCGCACAAGCAGCCGGACAACATAGAGGGAGAGGAGGGGTTGAGAGAGGCGGTGGTGAGGTAGGGCTGGGTGTTGTCAGTGTACGTGTGGAAGGTGGTTGCATGGTTGCAGATGATGTCGCCAAGGGGCAGCATGCAGATGAGGAAGAGGTGGGGGGGCCCGGGATAGCTCCTTGAGGCCACCCAGAGGCAACGGTCTGAGGGCCATAAGAGAAGCCTTTGCTAGAGACACTCTGACTATGATTGTGTAGGGAAGAGAGGAACCAAGTGAGGACAGGCCTCCTGAGCTAGACTATGCACAAGGGCATTGGAGCAGGAAGCTGTGGTTGAGAAAAACTTGCATCGCGTCATTCACAACAACAGCCAATGAAATACTTTGTGAAATGTAGCTACTGTTGTAATGTGGCAAATGCAGCAGCCAATTTGCGCACAGCAAGCTCCCACAAACAGCAATGTGATAATGGCCAGATAATCTGTTTTAGTGATGTTGATTCAGGGATAAATATTTGACACCGTGCCATGGGATCTTTTATGTTCACGAGAGAGAGAGAGAGAGAGAGAGAGTGCGGACAGGGCCTCGGTTTAACGTCCCATTCAAAAGACGACACTTCCGACAGTGCAGCATTCCACTGGAGTGTCAGCCTAGAAATTTAGCAGTCAAGTTCCTGGAGTGGGACCTGAACCCACAACTTTCACAACCACCGAAGTACAGCCAATGAAGAACTTTTGGAGTGTAGTCACTGTTGTAATGTGGCAGCCAAATTGTGCACAGCAAGCTCCCACAAACAGCAATGTGATAATGACCAGATCATGTGTTTTTTTGTTATGTTGATTGAGGGATAAATATTGGCCCAAGGACACCGGGGATAACTCCCCTGCTCTTCTTCGAAATAGTGCCATGGGATCTTTTACATCCACCTGAGAGAGCAGACAGGGCCTCGGTTTAATGTCTCACCCGAAAGACGGCACCTCTGACAGTGCAGCACTCCCTCAGCACTGCACTGGGAGTGTCAGCCTGGAATTTTTTGTGCTCAAGGAATGCTGGTGTGGGAGATGGAGGAATAAAAGACATTCTTCAGCGATTGGAACTGAGGCACATTGTTGGGGCAGAGCAGATGGAGCTTTAAGTTTCAGAATGTCTGCCATCAGAGATTGAAGTTAAGTATAAAATGACTGAATGCTATACCATGCTGCGTCAAAAAATGATGCACTTGCAATACTGGACACTTATTGCAGCCCAGGATGACAGGTGTTGAAACGGAAAGTGTTCCTTTTCACTGCTCTGACAATTTAGAAGAACGAGAGGGGAAACATACAAAATTCTTGCAGGGCATTAAGAGGATAGGTGCTGTCTGGATGTTTCCCATTGCTGGGAGTCTCGAACTAGGGGTCAGAATAAGCGGTCGGATATTTAGGACTGAGATGAGGAGAAATTTCTTCACTCAGAGGGTGGTGAATCTTTGAAATTCTTTGCCCCAGAGGGCTGTGGAGGCTCAGTCGTTGAATATATTCAAGACAGAGATCGATAGTATTTTTTGATATTTAGAGAATCTGGGATATGGGGTCAGTGCAGGAAACTAGAGTTGAGGTAGAAGATCAGCCATGATCTTATTGAATGGCGGAGCAGGCTCAAGGGGCCGAATGGCCTACTCCTGCTCCTATTTCTTATGTTCTTGTATACTAGCATCGCTGACTTGTCTTAAAATGTTCTGTTTCTCGGGATTCGTTGTCGATTCTTTGCCAGGGCAAAAGTTACTTGTCATTTTTAACCCAGGCCTGAATACAACAGTGTTGGGCAGCAAAGAACTCACCTCTCTCGCAGTTATATTAGCAGCACCCTCAGTCATGAACTGAGGGTACTCTTTGCGTCAGGATATCTGAATCAAAATGACCAATGAGACAACAGCATGGAACTGGAACCTCACAAAACGATAAAAGGAATGATCTCAATTACAATCAATATTTTTATACATTTAGAGCTGGTAATTGGGATTAGACTGGATGACCTTTTGTTGGATGGCGCAAATATAACGGTAAGTACTGCAGGGAATAAAATACGGCCAGGGTAATCTCCTGGACTAGTTTCGATCGCCTGGATGGGTTGGAGAGGAATTTTCCCAGATATTTTCTCCCTAAATTGGCCTGGGTTTTTATCTGTTTTTTGCCTCTCCCAGGAGATCACATGGTTCTGGTTGGGGTGGAGTGCAGAATGTTTCACTATAAGGGATGTCGCAGTTGTGTGAGGCAGATTGGTTGGCCTTTCCGTCATTGTTCATAGGTTTATATGTAACCTTTAGGGCTGCTGACCAAGGGCCGTGCGGATCTTTGTCGGCTGGTGTGAACACGATGGGCTGAAATGGCCTCCTTCTGCGCTGTAAATTTCTATGTTTCTATGTTAGTAAACTAAATTGATTTCAAAATTCTCTTTCTTATTTTCAAATCCCTCCATGGCCTCGCCCCTCCCTATCTCTGTACTGTCTTCCAACCACCCCCGCCCCCCCCCCCGAGATATCTGCACTCCTCTAATTCTGCCCCCTTGAGCATCCCTGATTATAATCACTCAAGCATTGGTGGTCGTGCCTTCTGTTGCCCAGGCCCCAAGCTCTGGAACTCCCTGCCTAAACCTCTCCGTCTCTCTACCTCTCTTTCCTCCTTCGAGACGCTCCTTAAAACCTACCTCTTTGACCAAGCTTTTGGTCACCTGCGCTAATTTTTACTTATGCGGCTCGGTGCCGATTTTTTTGTTAGCTCATAACACTCCTGTGAAGCGGCTTGGGACGTTTCACGACATTAAAGGCGCTAGATAAATACAAGTTGTAATTGCAGTCTCGCATTTCACAACCCATGATAACAGAATGCCTTTTTAACAAAGGATTTACGAAAGGCAGGGTAGTGTATCAGGAATGACATTGTGTTGGCGATATGCAGATAGAGTGTAAAGAATCAACCCGTTGCTGACCTCCCAGCCACAGTGCAGGAAACATCCACGTCGATGTTCCCCGTCGAACGACCCCTTCTTAACTGACTTCAAATGAATGACCCACCCCACCGACCCCTCATGAATAAACCCCCATGAATAAAACCCAGGGGAATGAATCCACACAGATCTCCCCTCACGGGGTGACACTTCTTGAATAATCCCTCATCAATGAGTCATCTTGAGCCTTACATTCTGGACACAAAGTAATGCAAGAAACGCCATCGCAATTCATTTTTTTTGTCAGGGACATTGTTGATTTCAGTGCAGTACAAATATCTCTCCAATTCCTGGATGACCCAAGTGTTGTCCCAATGAAGTCCTCCGAAGTGATATCATTTCTTTCAGAATTTTGGGCTAGCATCCATTTTGTTCCCCAAATAATTCCCCATCTGTCTTCCAGCCACCCCACCCCAACCCACCCCCTCCCCCCTCCCCAATTTCCAGCAGTGGGCTGATATTCCTTAGACTTATTATACAATGTATGAAGAGGCATTGAGCTGGACATGTGGGCAGTTGGGTCGATCTGTCACTAGATGCAGCTACCCATTTTAGTGAATGCCATTATCATAGACTCACACAGCACAGAACGAGGCCATTCGGCCCATCGTACGTGTGCTGGTTCTTTGAAAGAGCAATCCAAATAGCCCCACGCCCTCTGCTCTTCACCCATAGCCCTGTAAATTATTCCCATTCCAGTACTTATCCAATTCCTTTTTGAAAGTTACTATTGAATCTGCTTCCAGCGCCCTTTCAGGCAGTTCCAGATCATGAAAGAACCAAAGGCGACATAAGAAAACACTTTTTTTCCCGCAGCGAGTGGTTAGGATCTGAAATGCACTGCCTGAGAGGGTGGTGGAGGCAGACTCAATCACAGCTTTCAAAAAGAAGTTGGATAGGTACCTGAAGGAAAGAATTTTGAGGGGCTACGGGGAAAGGGCGGTGGGAGTGGGACTAGCTGAGAGTCGGCACGGGCTCGACGGGCCGAATGGCTTGCTTCCATGCTGTAACCATTCTATGATTCTATGATTTTAACAAGTCGCTGCATTAAAAAACAATTCTTCACATCTTCCCCTCTGGTCCTTTTGCCAAGCTTGTTCAGTATAACTCAGGCCAAAACATCACAGCTGCATCAGTTGTTTCTTCATTGGGATTCGTTGGCATCGATATTGGAAAAACCACATATGACAGAGTCAGTGGGCTGCCAGTTTTGGACGATTTGTCTTGTTTCAAAATATAGGAGGGTGGGTGGGGGAGGCTGCACGTAACGGGTGGGAATGGGCCTCGGCCGATCGCGGAAAACGGGCGATAGCAAAGGCGCAGGTCCATTTTACACCCTGCCCGATTATCTGTCCCACTGGAGATAGTCACAACTGCACACATGCCCAGTTCAGTGCTCATTCGTACTTTGTATAATAATCCATTGGAATATCAGCCCTCTGCTGGAAGTTTGGGGGGCGGGGAGTGGGGTGTTGCATGAAGACAAATCGGACGCTCGGAAGATTGGAGAATTATTCGAGAAACAAAGATCTTCTGTGGGTGGTCATTATTATGGGTTTTATTCAAAGGGGATATATTCATGAAGGGGGTCGTTCAAGTGGTTCGTTCATCTTGATTCAATCTTGCCTGCATTGTGTTCTTGCCAAAGCTGAATTTCACTTTCCCACCTCCCCCCCACCCCTGTATTATACACACATTAGAGCTGTATATGACTTGTCACAGTTGCGGGACAAAATTCTGAAAGGAATGACACCACCTTTCAGGACTTCATTGGGACAACACTTGGGTCATCCGGGAATTAGAGAGATATTCGTACTGTCCTGAAATTAGCGGCGTTCCTGACTAAAAAGGCATGACTTTACTTGCGTTGTTTTGTATCCAAAATTTGAAGGTCGCTCATTCATGAGGGGTCCTTCAAGATGTGTCACTGCATGAGGGATCTTCTGTGGGTGGTCATTATTATGGGTTTTATTCAAAGGGGGACATATTCATGAGAGGTCGTTCAGGTGGGTCGTTCATCTTGATTCAATCTTGCCTGCTTTGTGTTCTTGCCAAAGCTGAATTTCACTACCCCGTGCCCCCCACCACCCCTGTATATTATGCACACATTAGAGCTGTATATGACTTGTCACAGTTGCTGGTAACAATTGAAAAGTTGTTCTCTTTGGTACACTATTAGTTAACTTCTGGCGTGCTAGTTACCGCTACTTATTTTCACTACAATGCTAATTATCTTCAGTAGACCAAGTAAAGAGAGTGTTTTCAATTTAACCACTACAGTATTAGTTATCTTGAGCTGACAGAGTGCAGGCAGAGTGGATAGAGAGAAACTGTTCCCTTTACCGGAAGGGTCGAGAACCAGAGGATGCAAATTTAATGCGATTGGCAAAAGAACCAAAGGCGATATGCGGAAAACCTTTTTTACGCAGCGAGTGGTTAGGATCTGGAATGCACTGCCTGAAAGGGTGGTGGAGGCAGACTCAATCGTGGCTTTCAAAAGGCAGTTGGATAAGTACTTGAAAGAAAATAATCTGCACGGATACGGGGAAAGGGCGGTGGAGTGGGACTAGCTGAAGTGCTCTTGCAGAGAGCCGGCACAGGCTCGATGGGCTGAATGGCCTCTTTCTGTGCTGTAACCATTCTGTGATCCTACTGTGCTGGTCACCTTCAGTGGCACCAATATATTTAATATGTCAGCTGTGGCTCAGTGGGTGGCACTCTCGCCTCTGAGTCAGCAGGTTGTGGGACTTGAGCACAAAAATTCAAGCTGAAGCTAGTTTGCTGCGCTATGGGATGAAATGTTAAACCGAGGCCCCATCTGCTCTCTCCGCTGGACGTAAAAGATCCCATGGTACTATTCTAGGAAGAGCAGGGAGTTCACGCTGGTATCCTGGATAAATATTTATCCCTCAACCAATATCACTAAAACAGCTTAATTGGTCATTTAACTCATTGCTGTCTGTTGGATCTTGCTGAGCACAGATTTCCTGTCGTGCTTCTCTACATTACAGCAGTGACTACACTTCAAAAGTACTCCCTTGGCTGTTAAGAGCTATGAGGCCTCCTCAGGTTGTGCAAGGTGCTATATCAATCCAAGTTCTTTTGAAGATTAGGAGGAATTTCTTCACTCGGAGAGTTGTGAATCTGTGGAATTCTCTGCCCCAGAGAGCTGTGGAGGCTGGGTCATTGAATGTATTTAAGGTGGAGACAGACAGATGTTTGAATGATAATGGAGTCAAGGGTTATGGGGAGCGGGCAGGGAAGTGGAGCTGAGACCAAGATGAGATCAGCCATGATCTAATCGAATGGCGGAGCAGGCTCAAGGGGCCAAATGGCCGACTCCTGCTCCTATTTCTTATGTTCTTTGTTTTGCTTTATGGTGCCAGTTATCTTGAGTATACTCAGGGCAGTGCGAGTTATCGTCATGGTTTACAACTAAGATTGCGATGAGTGATGTGATACGGCGCAGGTTTGATGGGTCAACTGGCCTCCTTCTGTGCCGTAGTGTCCGTGAATGTGTCACCATCTTGCAAAGCTCTATGAGACACAGAGGCTGATAATGGCTGCTCGAGTCTCTCTTGGTTATCAGAAGATGTAGGCGCATCCCATTGGGCCACAGGGAATGTAGACTATACCAGCGATTGGACATTTCTTTCCTCACCGGAGCGCCAGAGTTAAAAATAACAAAGAATATAAAACACATTTTCTTTAAAGCAGCTGCCTCCTTTGTTGCCATGGTTTCAGATGCAGATGGGAGCTGTTTTCACCTCATCCATCATGAAAGCTGGAAACTCATGACAGGATTTGGAAAACATAGCTACAGATGTGCAAGGCAATCCAATTTAAAGAAAGAAAGACTTGCATTTATATAGCACCTTTCACGACCACCGGATGACCCCAGTTGCTTTACAGTACTTTTTGAAGCATAGTCACTGTTGTAATGTGGGAAACGCAGCAGCCAATTTGCGCACAGCAAGCTCCCACAAACAGAAGTGTGATAATGAGCAGACAATCTGTCTTAGTGATGTTGATTGAGGGATAAACACCGGGGATAACTCCCATGCTCCGCCGTAAAATAGTATCCGGGATCTTTTACGTCCTCCTGAGAGAGCAGACGGGGCCTCGGTTTAACGTCTCATCCGAAAGACGGCATCTCCAACAGTGCAGCGCTCCCTCAGCACTGCACTGGGACTGCAGGCTAGATTTTGGTGCTCAAAGTCCCTGGAATCCCACAGCCTTCGGACTGCAAAGCAAGGGTGCTACCCACTAACGCAATTAATGTGTTTCCTTTTCCCCTCCTCTGTGGCTCCTGTGAGGTCCTTGCATGGCTCCGTGGGTAATGCCAGCCATTCTGCGGCCGTTCTTGACATGCCGACCTGGACGGCAAGTGTGGGCACGCCCTTTGACCAAGGAGGGTGCTGTAGCTGAGCCTGTGACTTTCTCGCCTGATGTCCACACACACACACACTCTAACTGGTGGAGGTCTCGCACGTGCAAGTGCGGAGGGGCGGAGGGGGATCGCTACATCTACTCTTTCCATCTACTCCGCCCGAAGTGAACTCAGTTTGACCAAACTCAGGCCTGGAAGAAAGAATAAGGAAGAAAGAACTTGCATTTATATAGCGCCTTTCATGACCTCGGAGAGTCCCAAAGTGCTTTACAGTCAATTAAGTACTCTTGGGAGTGTAGTCACTGTTGTAATGTAGGAAACGCAGCAGGAAATGCAGCAGCCAATTTGGGCACAGCAAGCTCCACAAGCAATATAATGACCAAATAATCTGCATTTAGATTTTGATTGAGGGATACATATTGGCCAGGACACCGGGGAGAACTCCCCTGCTCTTCTTTGAAATAGTGCCAATAGTCCACCTGAGAGAGCAGACGGGGCCTCGGTTTAACGTCTCATCCGAAAGACGGCACCTCCGACAGTGCAGCACTCCCTCAGCACTGCACTGGGAGTGTCAGCTTAGATTATGTGCTCAAGTCCCAGGAAGACATCTTGGATCCGCCTCCTTACGAGTGTGGAATGAAATGAAGCAGACATCCGCTCCTCTGTAGAACTAGCAATGTCCCCGCTCTAACTTTACCAAGGTCAAAGATCAGGGGGTATTGCTTCTGACTAGCTTCAGAGCCATGGATCATGTTGTCTCGTTAACCTTAGATGAGAAGCACAATTTGCGCTTCCCCAACGGTTTCGTTGGTAAGGGGTCGTGTAACGGATGCCTACAGACAGGCGTCAGCCGAGGCTCAGTGGGTAGCGCCCTCGCCTCTGAGTCAGAAGGTTGTGGGTTCAAATCCCACTCCAGGGACTTGAGCACGTAAATCTAGGCTGACACTCCCATGCAGTGCTGAGGGAGCGCTACACTGTCGGAGGTGCCGTCTTTCGGATCAGACGTTAAACCGAGGCCCTGTCTGCTCTCTTAGGTGGATATAAAATAACCCATTATACTATTTCAAAGAAGAGCAGGGGAGTTATCCCTGGTGTCCTGGTCAATATTTATTCCTCAATCAACACAACAAAAATTGTGGGAGCTTGCTGTGTGTGCAAATTGGCTGCCACATTTCCTACATTACAACAGTGCTTCAAAAGTACTTTATTGGCTGCAAAGCGCTTTGGGCGGTCTGGTGGTCGTCAAAGGCACCATATAAATGCAAGTCTTTGTTTCTTTCAAGGTCCAAGGTTTCATTCTTGGTTTGAGAGAAGTGGTCTCTGCCTGGGCAACAATAGGGATGCCACAGTGGGTCTCAGTGCCGGCTGAAAGAGGACAATCAGCCAAAGTTGCCACTCATGATTGGTGCGCAGTGAATCCCCTCACTGGCTGGAGGAGGGGCGAGGGCAGTATGAGGCCCGACTGTCATGTCGCCATGGTTGACCATCCCGTCGACATTCACTGTTTAGAACAGTGGGTGTTTGGGCGGATATCAGAGGGTGCACGCGTGCACAAGAATAGTCAACCTGAATCAATTGGGGGACTCGGGGAGTGCTGAAGGAACGATGGAGCAAGTCATTGATTAATTACGCCAATTCCGTTCAATGTCACAGTGAAACATTCACCGATTGTACAGCAAGAACAGCTCGACAGTTAGATTAGCAAACTTTCACGTAGTTAAACGCCCCAGGGCGCCTCGCAGCAGCGTTATCAGACACTTACCGAGCCACATGTGGAGGTATTGGGACAGGTGGCCACAAGCTTGGTGCCTTCAGGAGATGGTGGGGGCAAAATCAAAGCTCAAAGCACTTGGCTATTTTGTCGATCAGTTGCGTATCTGCAGAGCGTACGCGGATCGCCTCGTGAAGCAGCACGGTGTAAAGGAGATGTATGAATTGGGATTCACTGTCAATGCTGAGCGCAGTCTCCCTTGTTGGCGCTTGTCGACGATTTGGCAGCCCTGACTCTACAATAAACCCCAGGCACGATGCTGCTCTTGAGCCTCGTCAGTTAATTGCAATGCGCCCTGGGAGACAGACGGAGATTATCTTAAGGCCTGTAGCAATATGCTGGCTATTTCGACAGTACGCCCCCTTTTCCTGTTTAATTCACCACCATTCGCACAAGTTGATGGCGTGCCTCGTCTGTGTGAAATCATGTCACAGGCCCCAAGAATTTATGCAGCCGCCCAACCGCCTGCTATCTGGGAGACAGCGCCGTGTACCTGTTCAAAGGCTCGATAAAGATTTCAATCAACAGCAACAAAGAGAAAGACGCACATGAAATGATAGCAAGAGACTGATATTTTCAGAATCGCAAAGGGAAAAAAATAACATTCAAAGCCCTGGAGAACAGCAATAACCATTCCTGAAAGCACTCCTGTGTCATTGTCTCTGAGCGCTGGTAACCATTTCCATTCAGCCGCCTCTGTACCAGGTAATTGCCTCTTCTCTTCTCCTCTCAGACTTGCGATATTAGTGCTGAGACAATGCTGCTGCTCAGGGCCCATCAAAACTTCATAAACTCTTTGCCTCTCGGGAACCAAGAGTGAAGATATCTGAGCGGCGTATATAAATATATATGTATAAAAAAATGCAATAGATCTTTACGAAGGGGGGAAAATAAAGATTCTGTCTTTATTACTGTAGAGTGTAAATGGTCTTTGCAACATAGAGATAATGAAGAAAAGTGTCAGACTAGCTTGACGAGCTATTTCAACTGATCTGCTATTAAATCACAAGGTTTGAAGGAAAACACATGGCTTTTCAGCACATTGTGTGAAAACTTAATAGCTTTACAAATGCAGAGAGAGGTGATTGAGTGAAAGCGTAATATGGGCTTAATCTTCTCCCATCAGATAAAGGCAGTGAGGAAATAGGGGCCTGGTTCTGTATGCAGAATCAAACCAGACAAAATCAGGTGGGGGGGGAGCACTAAGGAAAAGAGCGACCAAGGAATTCATTAATGACGACTATTCTCTTCAATGTTGCGATGAAATATTCACTGATGGCACAACAACCTGCACTTATACAGTGCCTTTAATGTTATAAAGTGTCAGCCGTGGCTCAGTACGCTCTGAGTGAGCAGGTCGTGGGTTTAAGTCCCACTCCAGGAACTTGAGCACATAAGTCCAGGCCGACACTCCAGTGCAGTGCTGAGGGAGTGCTGCACTATCGGAGGTGCCGTCTTTTGGTTAAACCGAGGCCCCGTCTGCTCTCTCTCAGGTGGACGTAAAAGATCCCACGGCACTATTTCAAAGAAGAGCAGTGTCCTGGTGTCCTGAGCCCAAATATTTATCCCTCAATCAACATAACCATAACAGATTATCTGGTCATTATCACATTGCTGTTTGTGGGAGCTTGCTGTGCGCAGGTTGGCTGCTGGGTTTCCCACATTACAACAGCGACTACACTCCAAAAGTATTTCATTGGTTGTAAAGCACTTTGAGACGTCTGGTTGTCGTGAAAGGCGCTATATAAATGAAAGTCTTTCTTTCTTTTTCTTTATGGTTCTATTTCGAACCTTATATTTTCTCTATTTTCTTTTTAGTAGATATTTGTCTTTAGTCAATTTTCTCCCTTCCCACTATGCACATACTGGATCTTCACTGGGCTACAGTTCTTGGAATCATAGAAGCATCGAATGGTTAGGGCACAGAAGGAGGCCATTCGGCCCTTTGAGACGTCCGGTGATCATGAAAGGCGCTCTATAAACCCTAGTCTTTCTTTCTGTCTCTTCGCAATCCCAGCATCTCGAGTCCCCCCCCCCACACAGCTGACGTCCCTCATCCCTTGTCAATTTGCTTCATAATTCTGGAACGAAAAACACGTCAATTAGGTCACCTTGAAGTCTCCTTTTAGTTCTTCCAACGAGAGCAAGTCCAACTTCATCGCCACAAAGTCCAGGTGCCCAGGGATATCTTTACTGAGTGCATCATTCCCCTCTAATTGACCGAGCTTCCAGAGGGGAGCCACAGCTCCCCGGAGAAGCCATGGTCATCCGTGGATCCAACTTGGCAGGCACCTCGCTGTAGCAGAAGGGCAAAAAATCTCTGCGAACAAACTCTCTACCACCTGCGACAGACAGCACCCTCGTCAGGTGGAGACGGCGATCGTGTCAACCGTTACACTTTCATTTATTTTAATTTCTCCAGGCAAGGTATTTTTAGTGGCACCTCAAGCCTGCGAGAGCAAATGGCAACAAACAGAGCTGATGAGTACATCACACTTAAAGCAAATATATTCAGAGACTATTCGGGCTTTGTGCACGCGTCACATTAACTGATGCTTCGCAGGAAGCTGTGATTCTAACCAAGGAGACCTTGAAAATATAGACAGAGCCCAAGTAATTGGGCAATGATCACTGCGGCAGCTCTGTGATCTAATCATTTACTGTACATCACTGCCTCGATGCAGTAGAGAGTCATCTTGTTTAAAAAGGCAGGCTGTTTTCCCACTGCCGCGTAAGTGGGCCTAACAAGCTACGCTACTTTTGCTTAAATCTGATATCCAATTGCAAAGTATTTCACTCTTTTAAATAAATTAACCCCAGCTGCGTGTGTTGAACAGGCTGCTGACCCATCGCACGTTGTTTCGTTGTGAACCTCAGTCCGAAGATATATAGGGGCCGATTATCAGCAAGGCCTCCACCCGCCCAAGTGCCGCCCCAAGTGCCGCCGATGGCCGCCGAGGTACCGGACGGTACTTTGGGCGGGATGTTCATCGCCGAGGTCTCTCGAAGGTCGGCAGGCGGCAAATGGTCGACGCAAGCCGCCAATCTGGGCAGCAGCGGGCCGGAGGTCTCAATCTCGGCGACAGAGGCGCTTGCCGCCCAAGTGCCGCTGAGGATGGAGTCGGGCCCTCGGAGGGCCGAAGGGGTTGTCTTATGAGGGAAGGTTGAGCAGGTTGGGCCTATACTCGTTGGAGTTTAGAAGATGGAGAGGTGATTTTATTGAAACACATAAGATTCTGAGGGACCCATTCACTTAGCCTATCTATATCCCTTTGCAGATTCTTTGCGTCCTCCTCACAACTTGCTTTCCCACCTACCTTTGTATCATCAGCAAATTTGGCTGCATTACACTCGGTCCCTTTATCCATATAGGCCCAGACCAGGTAAGGATGGCAGGCTTCCTTCCCTAAAGGGCATTAGTGAGCCAGTTGGGTTAATCTGATAAATTCATCGTTACTTTTACTGATAACAGCTTTTAAAAAAAAAAATGATGTCCAGATTTTTGTGATTAAATTAATTGAAATTCTTAAACTACCATTGTGGGACTTGAAGTCTTGTCCTTACTGTATAATTAGTCCAAGCCTCTAGATTATTAGTTCAGCAATATAACGACTACACTACCATATCAGTCTGGGCATTGTAATGTATGCACCTGTGAGGATGCTCACAGGTTTGTAGAGCTGTTGCCCTCACAACTTGAGCCGCCTCGGGGAAATCCCCTCCGTGCCTTTCAGTTCTGCGCGGAGGGGTTTCCTGTACGGGCTGCTCCTGCACACTCTCAACTTTGCCATCCTCGTCTGCCGTCCGGACACGCCATGGCGTACCATCTTGCCGTCCGGAGGAGGCGGGGGTCCCCGATGGAGTGCACTCTACGCGGGAGTCCTCCCAGTATTTATCGGGGACTTGGCCTGGAGGGTGGTGCTTTGAGCAGTCCCGTGTAACTAATTTTTAAGCCGGTTCACGGGCTCTCAGGCCGCCTGCAATTTCTGCAGTCTGGAAGAGTCCGTGTTCCATGTTTTTATGGAGTGTGCAAGGTTGCAGCCCCTGTTTCATTATTTAAAGGGACTGCTCCTCAATTTCTGGTTGTACTTCAGTCCCACACTCCTGATCTTTAACACCCTGTGCGGAGGGGAGTGGGTAGGTCCGAGGGCCTCCTCGTAGGACTGCTCCTGGGCCTGGCCAAGAGTGCCATCAGCCAGTCCAGGCATCGGGCGGTCGAGGGGGTCGTTCAGCCCGACTGCCTGCCTCTCTTCCGCGCGTACATCCGCACCAGGGTGTCCTTGGAGGTGGAGCACGCGGTGTCCACCGGAACGCTCGCGGCCTTCCGTGAGAGGTGGGCGCTGGAGGGACTGGAGTGCATCGTTACCCCCGGCAACCAAATTTTAATTTGATTTTATATGTTTTAAAGTTTAATTTGTTTTAATTGCCGGATTTTTAGTGTCCCCCTCCCCTTTTATAGGGGGCACTTGTAAAATATATGGTTTTAATGCCCCAAAAAAAAAATCACAAAAAAACCCACAAAAAAAAACATTAAAAAAAAATA